>NC_041393.1:303748492-303883676 GCF_002162155.2 Triticum dicoccoides | reverse complement strand
GAGTCCCTTTGTTTTCTTCCGCTCGTTCTTCATGTCCCCTGTAGGATCCACTCCAAACATGAAAGATCGGCCCCTAGGGTTCCGCCCTACATCAATTCCCCAAGTGAATCATCAAGCCCTCATCTCCTTCATAGGATTTGGGATGAACTCTACCATGCATTTTGTTTCCCTTTGATTGTTCATCTACCTTGTGGATCTTGTGTGTTTGTTGGTCTAGTGGATGTGTGATTGGACGTGTTCTTGAGTGTTCCTCTTATTTCCCCCTTTGTGTGCTTCTTGTTCTTGGGGATTTCCCCTCCAATTCATGAAAGATATCCACATAGGGTTCCACCCTACAACAAAACCCTAATCAATTCGGGCTCACCGGTGGGATCTCGGTCTCACCGAGATGGGCTTGCAAATTCTCTGGTTACCTATTACTGAAATCGGTCTCACCGAGTTTTTTTGATCGGTCCCGTCAAGTTTGCTCGGCCAATCCTCTTTTGCTTATTACCAAAATCGGTCTCACCGAGTTTGAGTAATCGGTCAAACCGAGTTGAGGTTTTACCCTAACCCTAGCACATCGGTCCCACCGAGTTGACCTTGTCGGTCCCATCGAAAACTCTAACGTTCACATTTGACCTCAATCGGTCTGGCCGAGTTTTACCATTCGGTCTCACCGAGTTTGAGAATCTGTGTGTAACGGCTAGATTTTTTGTGGAGGCTATATATACCCCTCCACCCATTCTTCATTCATGGAGAGAGCTATCAGAACGTGCCTACAATTCCAACATTCATTTTCTGAGAGAGAACCACATACTCATGTGTTGAGACCAAGATATTCCATTCCAACCACAAGAATCTTGATCTCTAACCTTCCCCAAGTTGCTTTCCACTCAAATAATCTTTCCACCATAGCCAAATCTGTGAGAGAGAGTTGAGTGTTGGGGAGACTATCATTTGAAGCACAAGAGCAAGGAGTTCATCATCAACACACCAACTATTACCTTTTGGAGAGTGGTGTCTCCTAGATTGGTTAGGTGTCACTTGGGAGCCTCCATCAAGATTGTGGAGTTGAACCAAGGAGTTTGTAAGGGCAAGGAGATTGCCTACTTTGTGAAGATCTACCCTAGTGAGGCAAGTCCTTCATGGGTGATGGACATGGTGGGATAGACAAGGTTGCTTATTCGTGGACCCTTCATGGGTGGAGCCCTCCGTGGACTCGCGCAACCATTACCCTTCGTGGGTTGAAGTCTCCATCAATGTGGATGTACGATAGCACCACCTATCGGAACCACGCCAAAAATCTCCGTGTCTCCAATTGCGTTTGCACACTCCAATCCCACCCCTTTACTTTCTTGCAAGTTGCATGCTTTATTTTCCGCTGCTCATATACTCTTTGCATGCTTGCTTGAATTGTATTGTGTATGCTTGAAATTGTGCTAATCGATCACCTCAACTTGAAAAACTTAAAAAATGCTACCTTTATTTGTTGATGGTCTAATCACCCCCCTCTGGACACCTCTTCTCGATCCTTTCAATTGGTATCAGAGCTTTGATCTTGATGTAGGGCGGAATGCTAGGGGCCGATCTTTCACGTTTGGAGAGGATCCCTACGGGGAACACGAAGAACGCGCGGAAGAACACAAGGGAAATAACGAGGGGAAAATAAGAGAAACACTCAACCGACACGAAATTGATCACACAAGTGCTAGATCATCAAGGGCACAAAGTAACACGAGATCCAAAGTCAACAAGGGACGATATAAGAGTAACCGTTCTTCTCCGTGAGGAGGTCTTGATTGTCTTCTCCGGATGGAGGCCTTGAATCCAGATGGATCTTCTCCGAAGAGGTGCGGTCCCTCACGAGGAGTAGATCCGGTACGGATGAGCAATGCTCTATCTCAAATGAGCTATCACAATGCTAACCCTAAAACATAGGTGGGTATGGAGTATATATAGTCTAGGGCGAAGGGGGTACATGGGCTCGACCCTTACACTATTCGCAAATAGGGAAGGCCGGATGTCCAGGCGTCGGGCCGGATGTCCGGTGGCTCGCGAGGGGCCGGATGTCCGGGCTGGTGGAGTCAGCCATGCTGCTCTCTGGATGGGCGGCGCCGGATGTCTGAGCGGAGGGGCCGGATGTCCGGGGCTTTGGGAGGCGCCGGATGTCCGGGGTGATGACCGGATGTCCGGGCTGTCTGGGCATCCTTCTGTGCTTCCTGGATGGCGCCTCCGGATGTCCGGGCTGGAGGCCAGATTTCCGGTGAGGGGGGCCAGATGTCCGAGCTGGACGCCGGATGTCCGGTACCTGTAGCTTCTTCTGCAAACTCCTGACCATGTAGATCTCCAGGGGCCGGATGTCCGGTGCCTGGAGGCTGTTCTCGCCTTCTTCCGTTGGTTCTCTTCTTCTGTGGAGTTGGGGTCTTGACCATCTTCATGTGCATCCTCGGGAGGGTCCTCTTGGTACTTAATTATGCACAATATTCCAGACTTAGGTAGTAGCCATGTCTCGAGAGGATCATATGAGATATCACTAAGGAGAGAAGTCACCTTGGTCTCGAGAGATCTAGCTCGTGCTCTAGTCATGGGTCCTCTTGGTGCTTGGTGAGATGATGGAAGGTCCATGGGGATGACCGAAGGATGCTGCGCATCATCTCCCCCCTGGGAAAGATCCGAGCATGGATCAAAATCCTCATCACCATGGTACAAGGAGAGATCGGTGATGTTGAAGATGTTGCTCACGTTGTACTTGTTGCATGGGAGATCGATCTTGTAAGCATTGTTGTTGTAGCGTTCTAGCACCTTGAAGGGTCCATCGGCTCGAGGTAGGAGTTTGGACCTGCGTTCGTTGGGGAAGCGGTCCTTGTGAAGGTGTAGCCACATGAGATCGCCGATGTTGAATATCATGGGTTGCTTGTTGATGTTGAGCTTGGTCGCGAGTCGATGTACTTAGCGCTTGATGGTGTGCCTTGTATATTCATGCATCTTCTTGATGTAGCTTGCACGGGCACTTGCGTCGAGGTTGGTGCACTCTTGTAGAGGAAGAGGTTGAATGTCCAGTGGGGACAATGGGTTGAAGCCGTAGACGACCTCGAAGGGGGACTTGCCGATCGTCGAATGTCTTGCACGGTTGTAGGCATACTAGGCGATGGGTAGACACTCCTCCCACTCCTTGATGTTCTTCTTGATCAACACGCGAAGTAGAGTGGAGAGCGTACGGTTTGCCACCTCCGTTTGGCCGTCGGTTTGAGGATGATATGCAGATGAGAACAAGAGCTTGATTCCGAGCTTGGCGCATAGCGTCTTCCAAAAGTAACTCAAGAACTTGACGTCGCGGTCGGAGACAATTGTCTTTGGTACTCCATGGAGGCGCAAGATTTCCCTACAAAAGAGATTTGCAACGTGTGAAGCATCGTCTATCTTGTTGCAAGGAATGAAATGTGCCATCTTAGAAAACCGGTCCACAACAACAAACACGGAATCGTTGCCATTTTGAGTTCTAGGCAAACCAAGTACAAAATCTATGCTAATGTCTTCCCAAGGTTGATAACAAATAGGAAGAGGCATGTAAAGACCATGGGATTGAGCTTTAGACTTAGCTTTGCTACATGTAGAGCATCGGTTGGTGAAGCGTGAGACGTCGCGGAACATCTTGGGCCAAAAGTAGTTCTTGCAGAGCGTGGTGAATGTATTGTCGCGTCCAAAATGTCCCATGAATCCACCTCCATGAGCCTCTTGCAAAAGGAGCAAACAAAGAGAAGACTCGGGATTGCAAAGTTTGTTAGCTCCCATAAGATAATCATCCTTTATGTAATATTGTTCCCAAGATGTATGCGTCAAACACTTAGCATAAGGAGTAGCAAAAGATGGATCATTAGCATACAAGTCTTTTATGTGCTCAAAGCCAATAACATTCAACTCAAGTTTAGTGACAAGCGTGTGTATGGGTGAAAGTGCATCCGCAACTACATTTTCCTTACCCTTAATGTACTTGATCACATAGGGGAAAGATTCAATAAATTCACTCCATTTGGCATGACGCTTGTTCAACTTAGTTTGACCTTTTAAGTACTTAAGCGTTTCATGATCGGTATGGATGACAAACTCATGAGGTCTAAGATAATGTTCCTGAACATGTAGCACACGCACTAAAGCATATAATTCTTTGTCATAGATGGGATAGTTAAGTTGAGCACCGGAGAGTTTTTCACTAAAAAAAGCAATGGCTCGTTTTTCTTGCATCAAAACTCCGCCAATTCCGGTACCACTTGCATCCCACGTTCATCCCCATGTACACTCCGGCTACTCTCCAAGCCCCAAGGATACATAAGAAGAGACCTCGAGCTTACGCCATTGGACCTAAGGTGAACTCGCTCCTTTCCGAATCCTCCCTTTCCGCATGTAAGACATGGATGCTACCTCAAGAGCGGACCTTGTGCATACTAAGGTACACCCGAGGAGATCATGGAGAGCCCAAGGACCAAGGCCAAGTGTGCGTGGGAGCGAAGGAAGGAGAAGGAAGAAGAGTCTGCTGCTACAGCAGTCGGACATCCGGCCATGTCCTGGACATCCGGCCAGGCCCGGACATCCGGCCCAACACCGGAAATCTAGCTCCCTTCTATCCAGAGAGCACCAACATCGGCCAAGTCAGCCCGGACATCCGGCCAGGCCTGGACATCTGGCGCCCCGTCACAAAACGTCCAGAAGCTGGATCTCGCCAGCCCGGACATCCGACCCCAACGCCCGGACATCCGCGTCTCGGGAAAGCCCGGACGTCCGGCCCGTCGCCTGGACATCCGGCCCCTCTTGCCTGCGTGCAGTGTATCCGAGCTGAAAGCCCTTGTACCCCTTCGCCCCTTAGACTATATATACTCCACCTCCACCTACGTTTTAGGGTTAGCAAAGGATTAGCTCATTTGAGATAGAGCTTTGCTCATCCATACGTATCTCCTCCTCGTGAGAGACCGCGTCCTCTTCGGAGAAGATCCACTATGGATTCAAGACCCCTTTACTGGAAGATCCCTCGTGGATTCAAGACCTCCTGTCAGAGATAAACTACCGCCGCTTGTATCGTCCTTTGTTGGATTTGGACCGTGTATCTCTTTGTGTTTCTCGGATCTAGCACATGTGTAATCATATTCTCGTTGGTTGAGTGTTTTCCTCTTATGTTTCCCCGTGATTTCCCTCGTTCCCCTTCTCGCGTTCTTCGTGTTCCTCGTAGGGGTACGCTCCAAACGTGAAAGATCGGCCCCTAGGGTTCCGCCCTACATCATCTATGGTATCATGAGCCACGTTGATCACATTTTTGGAGCCCCTACCCCATGTTTTCTCGCTTGATTTTGTTGATTTGGTCCTAAATACGAAAATCCCCACCAAAAATAGCCCCCAATTTTTTTTGTGATTTGTTGGTTTGATGATGTTTTGTTGATTTTGATCCATGGATTTGCTTGGTTTCAAGTGGATCTAGCATCTCCCCAAGCTTCCCCACTTTCCATCCACGAAATCTCCCCAATTTTGCCCCCAAAATCATCAATTTCCGCCCCAAAATCGAGTTCCTTGAGTTCATCCTCGGATTTGGAGCCCGGACATCCGGCCCGACCCCTGGACATCCGGCCATCCCGGAAATCCGGCCATTAGCCCGGACATCCGGCTCCTGGACTGCATTTTCGCGCAAGGTTGTGGACATCAGGTCCCGGACATCCGGCCAAACCCCCGGATGTCCGCCCACTGTTATTTCAGCTTTTCCCGTTTCACTGTTTTGACCATAACTAATTCATCCAGAGTCCGATTTTCGCGTTCTTTAGCTTGTGGAGTAGCTATTGACATCCCCCATCCATCTAAATAGATTGCAACACCATTTGACTCCATAAAATTTTCCAAAATTTGGCAAGTTTGCCTAGGGCTTCCACCACATCATCCGCTACCCCACCACCGACTTCCGCAACCTAACCCATTTTGCTTGCCATAGCATTAGTGGTTGCTTGAGTAGTGATTTGAGTCTCCTAATGTGTTTCGGCTACTTAGGGACAGTTGCTTCTTCATCAACCACCACCACCACTTCCGCATAACCTTGCCCACCATACATTTAGCCAACCCCAAACTAACCCAATTGTTGTTTGAGCTTGTTTGAGTTGTGGCTTGTGTCTCCTAAGGTGTTTTGGCTACTTAGGGACGACAACTTCAACTCCGACACGTGTATAGCCCATCATTTCACTCCCGCATTGCCAAGTGCAAACCACCACCGCTTTCCGCTACCACCATTTTGACATTTGACGTGTGAGATTTTGAGTTCGCGGTTTTTCTGTTTCCTAAGGTGTTTCGGCTACTTAGGGACGAGTCTCCAATCACCTTGGTTTCTACATCAAGAACACCGCCACTCATCATTGCTTCGAGGTCACCATCGACTTTGACCACTTCACCATCCTCCGTCCGTGGCGTACAAACGAGAAACCCTCGACGGTAACCCCCATATCATCTTGGTATCGTGGTATCCCTCCATTGTATATTCCCCTTGCCATTGCATTGTTAACCCCTAGCCCATTTTGCATTACTTGCCTATCGAGACTAGCCATGTGAGTATTGTCGGCAACGTTAGTTGTGCACATTAGTGATCATACTTCCCATAGCATACATACCATATCATCGTGGTGCATATCTTCGTATAATATCTTGTGTCACAAGTTTGTTCCCGCATATACACAATTGCTATGTTGGTTTGTGCATTGTGCAAAGTGGCAAAAAAAGAGAATAAAGCTTTTAAGCAAAAGAGAGAGAGCAAAGAGCTTGTAAACAAGTGCCATAGCAGCATACCACATTGCTTATAAGATTGTCATATCCGATCATCTTGAGAGAAACACCGGGAACGATACATACATAGCATACTTGGGATACAGTTTATCGATTTTGCATCTTATAGGTTGTGCACAAGTGTCGTATCCGCCTATAGAGCAATCGTGCTAGCGTCTCTCTTGAGTTGTGCAACACGAGCGTTTTCTGTGGATTCCACATTTTGTGCTCATTCCTTGGTTGCACAACCCCATTTATCTATCCATGTGAGCGTTTCCGTGTGCCATCCATATTGCTATTGGTCCATTTGTTTCACTTGCAAATTTTAGAATCTTTTTCAGCATTATTGACTCTTGCTAACATTTTGCATCAAATTTTTGTGCCACTATCCTCACCGAGCTCCACCATAAGCTTTACTTGTGTAGGTGTGAGAACCGACAAGAATTGGTACCAATTGTGCTATTTCCTTGTTACACATTTGAGTGATCATTGATCCATCTTCAACATTGGTCAAGGTACATTTGGTATAGTTCTTCTCTTTCTCCCACTCATATTTGCTCGAGTCTTGTGATTGATAGGCAAGGCATTTCCTCTCCGATCTATGACAACAATGACGGCGTGAACAACTACATCTCCAAAGCGTCCATCTTTGATCTACAATGACAAATGCAAGGCGCACAATCAAGATTGCGAGAGAGCATCAAGAACAACACCATCGACATTCATCACTCCGAAGCAAGGAAAAGGGACTACATCGACAAGAAGCTTTCCGTACATAAAGAGGATCAAGATGCAAGGATGGAGGAGATTAGAGCCTTGATCAAGTCTTCTTCCCCTTCGTCATCTTCAAGGCGGCGACATTCGAGCCACAAGTCTTTGGAGCGCGAAAACGATGCAAGCGCAATTCGTCCACATCCACATCTTCTTGATGACCACCGTCACAATCGTGATCAACATCATCATGAAGGGCAAGTCACCTCCAAACAACATGTGCACAACGACGACGGACAACATCTACTACGATCTCAAGCACGACAACAACACCATCATCATGAAGACACTCCACAAGCGCAAACGTAGAAGTCCCAACAAGTCCTACTTCACGCCAAGTCGAAGCTTCATCAGCAAAAGAGAAGACCGCGAGATGACCACCACCAAGACGGTGCTACTACTACAACAACCACTTTGGCATCTTCGCCTTTGGACGTACGCCATCTTCGCCTACTTCCCACGTGTACGCCTACATCGACTTCATCAAGTCCAAGGCGACTACCTACGAGCGAGGGCGACACTTCCATCTTCGGAAGCCCCTCAAGGAAGATGGCCAAGCATGGGAAACTCCCTTCGGTCATGGAGACGAGCTATGAGGTGCCACATCATATGGGCCTCCAACACCAAGACGGTGACAAGAAGGTCGAGCAAGGGCCATCCCCTTCGACCATGGCACAAGTGCGAACCTCTTCAACAACATGGAGACGGCGCCCATATTGGACTCATACTCCGAGTCAAGCTACGCGACCGTGCATGGAGACATTTGCACCTACATCTCTCTGACACCCACATATGTTGAGATGCCCAAAGTGACAAGTGAGGAGAGCCACCACCACATGAGTGACATGAGTGACTCCACCATACGTGACATTGAGAGCATTTCCTATGAGAGGATGAGTGTGACCACCACTAGCCCCACATATGAGAGCATGCCACACATCCTATGTGAGGTTGAGCGCCATTTGAGTGACTCCACCAACCATATGAGTGAGAGCATCTTTGATGGAGTGAGTGAGCCACAACACTTAGCGAGTGAGGTTGTTGACACGACATGTGAGGCCACCATGATTTCTAACGACTTAACCTCTACTCCTAGTGTGTTTTCTTCTTTGGTGCTAGGTCTCCTACATGACGACATGCCTATCCTCGACGAGTACATCCTTCCAATGGACAAACTGATGGTCGTAGTGGACGATGATGCACCCCCACATGGTTCCATCAAGATGAAGATGACAACGATTGGATCTTCAACACCTCACTTACAACACATGAGCCATGCTCCAAAGGTAACATAGGTGATGGTGCTTCTCTTGTCCCACTAGTGGATGCTCTTGACATCGATTGCTCCCATGATGTTGACCCACCTATTCCCATGCTTCATGCTAGTGCGACTTCCTCATGTCATGACTTACCAATTTATGATGAATATGATGATGAGCATGTTGAGTTGCCTAGTTGTGATGCTATGCTCCGTAGGATATCATGTGAAAATTCTATTGGTCACATAATGTTTGACAACCCATTGAACTTGTCATATGCTATGAGTGAGATCTCCCATATTGCATCATTACAATCTCAACATAGTAACTATGCATGACCCATTAAAATCAATCCCATTTGCACTTATGGCATAGATGACGAGATGAAGGTCATTGGCTTTTGTTTTTTCATGTGATGATATTGCCATGCTTCCTTTACATGATTTGCGCAATTCATCTACTATGTCATGCCATGATCACATTGTTTCGAAAATGCTTTGTTTTGGATGTTTTCAATATTCTCCATGTGATGTTCCTAGTAATGCTCATGAGGAGACCCCCATAGTTTCCTCATACATATTAGGAAATCTTGATGCATTTCATACCTTGCATGATTCCCATAATTGCGTGCACCATGTGCATTCCATGAATAACAATGCTCTAGATATTTCTCATGATGCATTACATCCTTTGAGTCTCCATTATGTCATGCATGATAACAAACCTCTCATGATGGATGACATGTTTCTATATCATGCATCTCATTTATATGAGCATTGGCTATTTAGTGCTAACCAACACAAGCACATGTGTATCATGATGGATGATGTGTACATATACCACACACACAATTTTTCCTTTCTCTTTGATTTGTGTAGGTACTTGCATATACTCGTCAACCTCTCAATCCCAAGAGTTGACGAAACGAGCTCTTGAGAGGAATGATGCTTTGGGATCACGTGAATTGTCCTTACCACCGATCCCTTCGCGCAACGACTACGTGCATCTCTTCTACTTAGCTCTCGCACGACTATGGGCTATTTACCACTTGTCCCATTGATGAGGACATCCATACCATTGTTACACCCACAACCCCTACTGCTACATATACTGGACCAATTACTAGAGCTCGCGCACGCCAATTAAATTATCAGGTACTTCCGTTTCATGGTAATGATTCTAATGTTCATGAGAATATGATGCTGCCTCAATTGGATACATTTGTTTTTCTTACAAATGAAGGGCCTAGCTTGGAGAAGGATGAACATTGGAGCAAGAACAAGCATGGAGATGATGGCATGCGCAAGGGGTACAATAACGGAGTTACAAGTGATGATTTCAGGACTTTGAAGCCTCCATAATGGGTGCATGAAGCCTTGGACGAAATATACAAGATGGCACTTCATAAACTTCGTCCCGAGGCTATTCTAGGTGCTGCATCACCTTATTGTTGGGTCAGGCCCATGTAATTTTGAAATACATAAGTATAGGCTATTTTTAGAGTCCGTATGTGTGGGGAAGCAAGAGATAGGGTTGATTTCGGACCCCTCCACCAAGGGCCACGAAATTCCCCCCTCTTCCTCCATATATACAGCCCTTAGGGCACCGTTTAGACTTTGGGTTTTGTTTAGATTAAAGTTCGCCATAGCTGCAACTTCGCGTACTTCGTTTGTGTTCAATGACCATACAAAGGCGTCACAGAACCCCACCTTGATCAATAAAGCTTTCATCTTATATTCGCAATATCCTAATTGCAATCTTAGTTTCTTGCTTGTTCTTCGTTTGCTCGCAGGAAACAGACCCTCGTGGTCAGGTTGATCGTGCTCGGGCGTGGTCAATAACCTCCCGGAGTTGGTTTAGCGATTGCTAAGGCGCGACGTCCTCGCACGTTCGTAGTTGGATCGTCAAAGTCGACTTCCAACAAAGCGATATCCATCATCTCATTGAAAGACGGGACACCTTTGCCTCTATCAAGTGGTATCAAATTTCTAGGTTGCTCGGTGACTTTTTACAGTTTTACATAGTTTAGATCGAGTCTGTTCTTCATACCTATAGTCCATGAAAAAGCCACAAAAAATAGGGTTAGTTCATCATATCCGAACCAATCTGAGCCTTTGCATAATCTTTTCCGTATTTGCGTTGTTGAATTTGCGGTTGCATCGTCGTGTCTAGTTGCTGGTCTTAGTGTCTAGTCCTTCAGAGTTTCGAGTTCTGTTCACAAGTTGTCACGCCGCCGCCGCATCATCATCATCACCGCTGCCATATACCACCATCGTCATCACTGCTGCCATCTACCACCATCGACATCACCGCAGCCATATACCACATATCCACCTCCATCACGCCAATCCGAGTCCACCTGCAACATATATCCGCCACCAGTCCGAGTTCCACCAGATTCATCTCCGCCACCAGTCCGAGTTTCCACCAGATTCATCTCCGCCACCAGTCCTAGTCCGAGTCCAGTATTTGTTGCTTTGTTTTTGACTTCCAGATCATGCCATACTCAGAGTCGTGATAGAGAAGGACTCCCGAACTTTCTGTTACTCGCAGTAGAAACATAGATCCAGTTTTCGACTTCCAGATCACGCCATACTCCGAGTCCAGTATCTTTTTACTCTGTTTTGGATTTCAGGATCACGCCATACTTCGAGTCGTGACTGAGTAGGACTCCCGAATTGTCATGCCACCCACAAAAAACCAAGTCTGGAAAATTCTGGCTAGGTAGTTTCTAGACCATTTGTAGACTTTTTCGAAAAAAAATTGTTGCGGAGCAAAAAAAAGAGGAAAAAAAGAGGAAAAAAGTGAAAAAAAAAGAGAACAAAAATTCAGAGTGTGCTCCTCCCTTATTTACGTGCAGCGCCGTGATTTTGTTAGTGTTCTAGGCTCGCATCTCTAGCATAGTCTAGCCTAGGACCAGCACAGTACCGTCGTTGAGCGTTTATTCAACTTTGCATCTCTGAATTGATTATTGCTGACCCTTTTTGCTACCATATTATAAGCATCCCCAGCTCCACATACATCTATGTCGTGCGTTTGACTCTCCCTGGTAATCGCTCTATCCAAGCTTTGAGAGCTTTGACTACAATGGTTGCCGATCACCACCTGCTGCTAGGTAAGAACTGGTAAGAATTTGAGATTCGCTTGAAGGATTTGTGACACACCACCACCACCATTGCTTCCTAGTAGTCTGTAGAATCATATTCTTTTGTGTTTATATTGCTGCTAACCATGGCAGGATCACAAGACGACGAGATTGACTAGGAGAACATGACGAACAAGGATCTTCATGATAAGTTTCATCAAATGTTGGGTCAACAGGTAGAAGACGTGATGGCCAGTTTTGGAAAGGAATTGGAGAGGATGGATGACATTGAGAAGACAATTGACACCAAGTTGGACGCCAAGTTTGATGAATTACACAAACGTCTCCCACAACCAGTTCTATGCCGCGATACAGTAGGGCGAGCATAGTGTGTTCCTATTGAGCCAGGACAAAATTCTGGTGCCACTGCTACTACTGTTGGTGCTTCTATAGCTCCTACTGTTACTGTAGAGGTGGAGGACTATTACGAGGATGATGTTGATCAAAATCAGAACTACGTGCAGCCACCAGCACCACCACTAGCTGGTCGGCCTCAGGTATTTATTCGCAACGGTAGGCCTGCACCACCACCTCAGGTACGAGATAATGACCATATTCCTAAACTGAAATTGGATATTCCACCATTTGAGGGTAGATATGTTCCTGATATATATCTTACTTGGGAGTTAGAAACTGAACAACGTTTTACATGTTTACAATATCCCGAGGAGAGACTGGTTGCTGCTGCTGTTTGTGCTTTCACTAGTTTTGCATGTGTATGGTGGTCTGAACATTGTAGATTATATCCTATTCCAACTACTTGGGCTGCTTTGAAAACTGCTATGCGTATTCGTTGGGTTCCACCATATTATCAACGTGAATTGCTTCAAAAATTGCAGCGTTTAAGACAAGGGGAAAATTCTGTAGAAGAATATTATCAGGAATTACAAACTGGCATGATTAGATGTGGTATTGTTGAGGAGAATGAAGCTATGCTTGCACGTTTTATGGGTGGATTAAATAGAGAGATTGAGACCATTCTAGAGTATAAGGAGTATACTAATATCACTCATTTATTCCATCTTGCTTGTAAAGCCGAACGTGAAGTGCAGGATCGACAAGCATTGGCGTGAACTAACTTTTCTGCAGGTCGACCTTCATCATGGACACCGCGTGCATCTTCTACTTCCACTGCACCAGCACCTCCCTTAGGTGCCACCTCCAGCCGTGATATAAGAAAGGAGGCACAACCACCACTATCTACCAAGAGCGCACCTGCCGAGCCTGCACAGAGCTCTTCTTCTTCCATGGCATCAACTGGGCACACAAGTGATATTATTTGTCGTTGTTGTAAGGGAAGAGGTCATTATGCGAGAGAATGCAAGTCTCAGCATGTGATGATTGCTACTAAAGATGGTGGGTATGAGTCCGCTAGTGACTATGATGAGGAGTCTTTGGCTCTTATTACACGTGAAGAACACGGTGGAGATGATTCTGATCATGAGAACCAATACATGGCTCCTGAAGACGCTGACAGGTATGAATGTTTAGTTGCTCAACGTGTTTTGAGTGTGCAGGTCACACAAGCTGAGCAAAATCAGAGGCATAATTTGTTCCATACAAAGGGAGTTGTGAAGGAACGTTCTGTGCGTGTCATCATAGACGGAGGGAGCTGCAACAACTTGGCTAGCATGGAGATGGTGGAGAAGCTATCTCTGACCACAAGACCACATCCACATCCTTACTACATCCAATGGTTCAACAACAGTGGCAAGGTTAAGGTAACACGTACTGTTCGTATGCATTTTAGTATCTCTACATATGCTGATTATCTTGATTGTCACGTGGTACCTATGCAAGCATGTTCCTTATTACTTGGTCGACCATGGCAATTTGATAAAAATTCTATACACCATGGTAGAAACAATCAGTATACTATTGTTCATAAGGATAAAAATATTACTTTGCTTCCTATGACTCCTCCGTCCATTTTGAAAGATGATATTAATAGAGATAATAAAGCAAAACAGGAGAAAAATAAGAGTGAAAATCAGATTGTGTCAAAAGAATTTGAGCAACAAATGAAGCCTAATAGTAAACCATCTAGTGTTGTTTCTGAAATTAAATTGAAAAGTGCATGTTTACTTGCCACTAAATGTGATATTGATGAGCTAGATTTTAGCAAATCTGTTTGCTATGCTTTCGTGTGCAAAGAGGCATTATTTTAATTCGAGGACGTGCCTTCCTCTTTGCCTCCTGCTGTCACTAACATTTTGTAGGAGTTCGCTGACGTCTTTCCACCAGACGTGCCACCGGGATTACCTCCCATTCGAGGGATTGAGCATCAGATTGACTTAATTCCCGGTGCATCATTACCCAACCGTGCACCATACCATACCAATCCAGAGGAGACGAAGGAGATTATGCGTCAAGTACAGGAGCTGCTCGACAAAGGTTATATACGTGAATCCCTTAGTCCTTGTGTTGTTCCTATTATTCTAGTGCCGAAAAAGGATGGTACATAACTTATGTGTGTTGATTGTAGAGGCATTAATAATATTACTATTCGTTATCGTCATCCTATTCCTAGGCTAGATGATATGCTTGATGAATTGAGTGGCTCTACAATATTCTCCAAAGTTGATTTGCGTAGTGGATACCATCAAATTCGTATGAAATTGGGAGATGAAAGGATAACGGCATTTAAAACTAAGTTTAGATTATATGAGTGGTTAGTCATGCCTTTTGGGTTAACTAATGCACCTAGTACTTTCATGAGATCAATGAACGAAGTTTTACGTGCTTTTATTGGACGATTTGTGGTAGTCTATTTTGATGATATACTGATTTATAACAGATCTTTGGAGGAACATTTAGAACATTTATGTGCTGTTTTTATTGCTTTACGTGATGCACGTTTGTTTGGTAACCTTGGGAAGTACACCTTTTGCACCGAACGAGTATCTTTTCTTGGCTATGTTGTTACTCCACAGGGAATTGAAGTTGATAAAGCCAAGATTGATGCTATTGAGAGTTGCCACAGCCCAAAACGGTCACACAAGTGAGGAGTTTTCTTGGCCTCGCTGGATTCTATAGGTGTTTTGTGAGAGATTTCAGCACCATTGCTGCACCTCTCAATGAGCTTACAAAGAAAGATGTGCCTTTTCTTTGGGGTACTACACAGGAAGAAGCCTTCACAGTATTGAAAGATAAGTTGACACATGCTCCTTTACTCCAGCTTCCTGATTTTAATAAGACTTTTGAGCTTGAATGTGATGCTAGTGGAATTGGATTAGGAGGTGTGTTATTACAAGATGGCAAACCTGTAGCATACTTCTTTGAAAAATTGAGTGGGCCTAGTCTGAATTATTCTACTTATGATAAAGAATTATATGCTCTTGTTCGAACTTTAGAAACATGGCAACATTATTTATGGCCCAAACAATTTGTTATACACTCTGATCATGAATCTTTGAAACATATTAAAAGTCAAGCTAAACTGAATCGTAGACATGCTAAATGGGTTGAATTCATTGAGACTTTCCCTTATGTCATTACACACAAGAAGGGTAAAGAAAATGTTATTGCTGATGCATTGTCTCGTCGCTATACTATGCTTTCACAACTTGACTTCAAAATATTTGGTTTGGAGACCATCAAAGATCAATATGTGCATGATGCTGATTTTAAAGATGTAATGCAGAATTGTAAAGAAGGAAGAATGTGGAACAAGTTCATTGTTAATGATGGATTTGTGTTCCGTGCTAACAAGCTATGCATTCCAGCTAGCTCCGTTCGTCTTTTGTTGTTGCAGGAGGCGCATGTAGGAGGATTAATGGGACACTTTGGCGTGAAGAAGATGGAGGACGTACTTGCTACACATTTCTTTTGGCCAAAGATGAGACGGGATGTTGAGCGTTTTATTGCTCGCTGCACTACATGTCAAAAAGCTAAGTCACGACTCAATCCTCATGGTTTATATATGCCTTTGCCTGTACCTACTGTTCCTTGGGAGGATATATCTATGGACTTTGTTTTAGGTTTACCTCGAACAAAGAAGGGGAGGGATAACATATCTGTTGTCGTGGATAGATTCTCGAAAATGGCACACTTTATATCATGTCATAAAAGCGATGATGCTGCTAATGTTGCTGATTAGTTGTTTCGTGAAATTATCCGCTTGCATGGTGTGCCAAATACTATTGTTTCAGATCGTGATACTAAATTTCTTAGCCACTTTTGGAGATGTTTATGGGCTAAGTTGGGGACTAAACTGCTTTTTAGTACTACTTGTCACCCCCAAACGGATGGACAAACTGAAGTAGTCAATAGAACATTGTCTACTATGCTTAGGGCTGTTTTGAAGAATAATAAGAAAATGTGGGAGGAATGCTTGCCTCATATTGAATTTGCTTATAATCGTTCATTGCATTCTACTACTAAGATGTGCCCTTTTGAAGTTGTGTATGGTTTCCTACCTCGTGCACCTATTGATTTGTTGCCTCTTTCATCTTCAGAGAAGGTTAATTTTGATGCTAAACAACATGCTGAATTGATTTTAAAAATGCATGAGTTAACTAAGGAAAACATTGAGCGTATGAATGCTAAATATAAACTTGCTGGAGATAAGGGTAGAAAACATGTTGCGTTTGCACCTGGAGATCTTGTTTGGTTACATTTGCGTAAGGATAGATTTCCTAATTTGCACAAATCAAAGCTAATGCCTCGTGCTGATGGTCCTTTTAAGGTGTTGGAGAAAATAAATGATAATGCATATAAACTTGAGGTGCCTGCAGATTTTGGGGTTAGTCCCACTTTTAACATTGTAGATTTGAAGCCTTATTTGGGTGTGGAAGATGAGCTTCCGTCGAGGATGACTTCATTTCAAGAAGGGGAGGATGATGAGGACATCAATACCAGTGTTACACCCACAACCCCTACTGCTACATATATTGGACCAATTACTAGAGCTCGTGCACGCCAATTAAATTATCAGGTACTTTCGTTTGTTGATAATGATTCTAATGTTCATGAGAATATGATGCAGCCTCAATTGGATACATTTGTTTTGCTTACAAATGAAGGGCCTAGCTTGGAGAAGGATGAACATTGGAGCAAGAACAAGCATGGAGATGATGGCATGCACAAGGGGAACAAGAACAGAGTTACAAGTGATGATTTCAGGACTTTGAAGCCTCCATAATGGGTGCATGAAGCCTTGGAAGAAATATACAAGATGCCACTTCATAAATTTTGTCCCGGGGCTATTCTAGGTGCTGCGTCACCTTATTATTGGGCCAGGCCCATGTAATTTCGAAATGCATAAGTATAGGCTATTTTTACAGTCCGTATGTGTGGGGAAACAAGAGATAGGGTTGATTTCGGACCCCTCCACCAAGGGCCACGAAATTCCCCCCTCTTCCTCCATATATACAGCCCTTAGGGCACCGTTTAGACTTTGGGTTTTGTTTAGATTAAAGTTCGCCATAGCTGCAACTTCGCGTACTTCGTTTGTGTTCAACGACCAGACAACGGCGTCACAGAACCCCACCTTGATCAATAAAACTTTCATCTTATATTTGCAATATCCTGATTGCAATCTCAGTTTCTTGCCTGTTCTTCATTTTCTCGCAGGATACAGACCCTCGTGGTAAGGTTGATTGTGCTCCGGCGTGGTCAATAACCTCTCGGAGTTGGTTTAGCGATTGCTAAGGCGCGATGATGTAGGGCGGAACCCTAGGTGGACGATCTTTCATGTTGGAGATGATCCTATAGGGAAACAAGAAGAACACGCAGAAGAACTCAAGGGAAACCACGGGGGAGAACGAGGAGAAACCACTCAACCGACAAGTAATCAATCACATGAGTGCTAGATCACCAAAAGCATAAGGTAACACATGATCCAAAATCAACAAGGGGAGGATACAAAGGGAACCGTTCTTCTCTGTGAGGAGGTCTTGGGGGTCTTCCCTTGAAGGGGTATTGAATCCGCTTGGGGGATCTTCTCCGAAGAGGTCGTGAGCTCCGAGGATAAGTAACCAAGTGGATGAGAAAGGCTCTCACACAAAATATAAGCTAAACCAATGCTGACCCTAGCTAGGAGGTGGGAGAGACCTATTTATAGTCCTAGTGCAAATGGAAGTCAAAGTGAAGAGGTACAAGGGCTCCAGCCCGCGGGCGCGGTCACTCAGGTACTGGATGTCCGAAAGACGTCGGACGTCCGGAGGCTCATGACGGTCCGGACATCCGACAGGGCTCGAACATCCGTAGATTCATCTCTGTCGTGGATGCAGAGGGCCGGTCGTCCGGAGCTTCGGGACGGTCCGGACGTCCGATGACCGTCGGTCTTCCGTAGATTCGGCTCGGTCGCTGGTCGCCCGGTCGTTCGGTCCTCCTTGGACATCCATACATTTGGCTTGGGTGCTGAAGTACCGGACGTCCAGAGGGCTCGGTCGTCCGTGTCCTGGGAGTCGTCGGACGTCTGGACTGGGTCGGTCAACCGATGCCTGTAGCTTCCAAGGTAGCTCTTCTTCTTGTCCATCACGCTTGGTGTCCTTGCCTCCTTGGCCATTGGGTGTAGCTGCCTCGTGTCTCTCCTCCAAGTACCTGATCACACACAGAGTTTCCGAATGAGGTAGTAGCCATGTCTCATGAGAAGGAAGAGAGAGTGCGGAGAGGAGTGAGTTCACCTTATCTTTGGTAGCCTTCGCTCTAGCTCTTGTCATGGGTCCAAGTGGTGTTGAGGGAGATGTAGGTACGTCGATGGGGATGAGCGAGGGATGCTCCGCATCATCTCCCCCCCCCCCTTGGGAAAGATCCGACCTCGGATCAAAAGCTTCATCTCCATGGTATGGAGCGAGGTCCTTGACGTTGAAGATGTCGCTCACATTGTACTTGCCTCGTGGGAGGTCGATCTTGTAGGCGTTCTCGTTGTAGCATGCTAGCACCTTGAAAGGTCCATCAGCTCTAGGTAGAAGCTTGAACTTGCGTTCGTTGGGGAAGCGGTCCTTGCGAAGGTGTAGCCACATGAGATCACCAATGTTGAACATCATGGGTTGCTTGTTGACGTTGAGCTTGGTCGCTAGTCGTTGTACTTGGCGCTCGATGGTGTGCCTTGTATCCTCATGCATCTTCTTGATGTAGCTTGCTTGTTCACTCGCATCCATTTGATGCGCTCTTCTAGAGGGAGAGGTAGAATGTCCAATGGTGAAAATGGGTTGAATCCGTAGACGACCTCAAAGGGGGACTTGCCGGTAGTCAATGTCTTGCACGGTTGTAGGCGTACTCGGTGATGGGTAGACATGCCTCCCACTCGTTGATGTTCTTCTTGATCAACACACGAAGTAGTATGGAGAGAGTCCGGTTCGTCACCTCCGTTTGGCCGTCGGTTTGAGGATGGTATGCGGATGAGAACAAGAGCTTGATTCCGAGCTTGGCGCATAGGGTCTTCCAAAAGTAACTCAAGAACTTGACGTCATGACCGGAGACGATTGTCTTTGGTACTCCATGGAGTCGCAAGATTTCCCTACAAAATAGATTTGCAATGTGTGAAGCATCGTCTATCTTCTTGCAAGGAATGAAATGTGCCATCTTAGAAAATCTATCCAAAACAACAAACACGGAATCATTTCCATTTTGAGTTCTAGGCAAACCAAGTATAAAATCCATGCTAATGTCTTCCCAAGGTTGATAAGGAATAGGAAGAGGCATGTAAAGACCATGGGATTGAGCTTTATACTTAGCTTTGCGACATGTTGAGCATCGGTTGGAGAAGCGTGATACGTTGCAGAATATCTTGGGCCAAAAGTAGTTCTTGGAGAGCGTGGCGAATGTCTTGTTGCCTCCAAAATGTCCCATTAGGCCGCCTCCATGAGACTCTTGCAAAAGGAGCAAACAAAGAGAAGACTCGGGAATGCATAGTTTGTTAGCTCTCATGAGATAAGCATCCTTGATATAATATTGTTCCCAAGAAGTATGCATCAAACACTTAGCATAAGGAATACCAAAAGATGGATCATTAGCATACTAGTCTTTTATGTGCTCAAAGCCAATAACATTCAACTAAACTTTAGTGAAAAGCGTGCATATGCGTGAAAGTGCATCTGCAACTACATTTTCCTTACCCTTAATGTACTTGATCACATATGGGAAAGATTCAGTAAATTCACTCCATTTGGCATGACGCTTGTTCAACTTAGTTTGAGCTTTTAAGTACTTAAGCATTTCATGATCGGCATGGATGACGAATTCATGAGGTCTAAGATAATGTTCCCAAACATGTAGCACACGCACTAAAGCATACAATTCTTTCTCATAGATGGGCTAGTTAAGTTGAGCACCGGAGAGTTTTTCACTAAAATAAGCAATGGCTCGTTTTTCTTGCATCAAAACTCCGCCAATTCCGGTACCACTTGCATCACAATGAACCTCAAAAGTTTTCTCAAAGTTGGGCAAAGCAAGAATCGGAGCATGAGTAAGCAAAGACTTGAGCTCATCAAAAGCGGTGGATTGCAAAGATCCCCAAACAAAAGGAGCATTCTTCTTACTCAAAGCATGCAAAGGAGCGGCAATAGTGCTAAAGTCTTTCACAAAGCGTCGATAAAATCCTGCGAGACCAAGAAAACTACGCACTTGTTGCAAATTGGTGGGTTGGGGCCAAGTTTTAATTGCCTCAATCTTAGATTCGTCAACATGGACACCCTTGGAAGAGACAACAAATCCCAAGAAAACCACTTTGTCAACACCAAACGTGCATTTTTTTCAAGTTTGCATAAAGACGTTCCTTTCGAAGGCTTTGCAAAACATCCCTAACATGATTAATATGCTCTTTCATGGTTTTGCTAAACACGAGAATATCATCAAAGTAAACCACAACAAAGACTCCAATATAAGGGCGAAGCACATACTGCATGAGACGCACGAAAGTACCGGGAGCCTCCGATAAACCCATAGGCATCACTAACCACTCATATAAGCAAAATTTGGTTTTGAAAGCAGTTTCCATTCATCACCCTCTTGTATGCGGATTTGATAATAACCACTTTTAAGATCAATTTTTGAGAAAAAGTTGGCTCCACTAAGTTCATCAAGCATATCATCTAAGCGAGGAATGGGATGCCTATTGCGAACGGTAATAGCATTTCTAGATCTACAATCGGAACACAAGCGGAAACTTCCATCGGGCTTAGGCACAAGTATAACGGGAACGACACAAGGGCTTAGGCTTTCACATACATGACCGTTGTCGATGAGTTGTTGTACTTGCCGTTGAATCTCCTTGGTTTCTTCGGGATTGACGTGGTATGGAGCTTTGTTTGGGAGAGGCGCTCCAGGGACGAGGTCGGTTCGATGCTCAATGCCTCGAAGGGGCGGTAGACCCGGAGGTAGCTCATCGAGAAAAACATCATGGAATTCCTGCAAAAGAGATTGAAACACTAAAGGTAGCTCGTGAGAGGTGTCAGTTTTTGGTTCCCCATCCTTGCACACAAGAACAAAGTGCATCACACTCGATGGGTTCTCACACACTTCTCTCATCTCACTTTTTGTGGCTAATAGGACTAGGTTTTTCTCTCTAGGCGAAGGGGCGCTCAAGTTTGGCTTGTGGCTCTCACTCACTTTTGGGTGGATCACTTTCTCACTCTTTTCTCCATGATGGGTGGCTTGCTTGTCGGCTATCACTTGACTAGGAGACATAGGTTGTAGCACATATTCCTTCCATTTCATCTTGAAGCTATAGTGATTGGTGCGCCATTGTGGATGACACCACGGTCGAATTGCCATGGTCGACCAAGAAGGAGGTGGCAAACGGTCATTGGGACCACATCACACTCCAAAGTGTCCTCATATGCACCAATTTTGAAGGAGACTTGGGCCTTATGCTCGACTCCTATAGTGCCGGAGTCACTTAGCCATTGAACCTTGTAGGGCTGCGGGTGCTTCCTCTTGACCAATTGAAGCTTGGAGCATAGTTCTTCACTTGCCAAGTTGTGGCAACTACCTCCATCGATGATGACCTTGACGGACCTTCCATTGATGCCTGCCTTAGTGTGGAAGATGTGGCATCATTGGTCTTCGTCTTGTTGATGTTGAAGAGTCAAGACCTTGGAGACAACGAGAGAGGGGCTCAAATCCTCATCGCAAAAGACTTGATCATCTTCATCCTCGTTCACGCGTCGGTGCATGGCGACTTGCTCAAGAGCTTCCATCTCCTCATCACTCATTGAGTCATATGTGCCATCGTCATTGAGGATCATGGTTCGCTTGTTTGTGCAATGATAGGACTTGTGGCCTCGGTCGCCACAAGTGAAACACTTGAAGGAGCTTGTCTTGATGGTCTCATCGGTCGGAGTAGATGAAGAAGCACGCGGCTTGAAGTTACTTGTAGTAGGAGGAAGACGACTTGAACTTGCCAAAGTTTTCTTGTAACTTGACTTGTCGTCGTTGCTTGTAGAAGGCTTGGTTGATGTAGATGTTGGAGGAGTCGTTGAAGAATGGTTGTTGGAGAAGCCGTAGGTCTTGGATGAGTACTTGGCGTACTTGAAGTCATCTTGCACTTGATGTTCCGCCTTTATAGCTTGATGCACGAGCTCAATGAGGTTGGAGTAGGGTTGAAAGTCGGCGATCTTCTTGATGGGATGATTGAGTCCAGTCAAGAATCGTTCCATTGTTTGCTCCTCACCCTCCGTGACATTGGCTCGAATCATGGCTATCTCCATTTCCTTGTAGAATTATTCAACACTCTTTGTTCCTTGCTTGAGGAGTTGTAGCTTCTTGAAGAGATCGCAGTTGTAGTAGGTTGGCACAAAACATGCGCGCATGACTTCCTTCATTTGAGCCCAAGTGGTGATAGGTGGTTCACCTCTTGCTTCACGGTGCTCAATGACTTGTTCCCACCATATGAGCACATAGTCTTGGAACTCAAGTGATGCCATAGAGATCTTCTTCTCTTCCTCATAGTTGTGCAAACTAAAGATTTTGTTGACCTTCAATGCCCATGAGAGGTATTCTTTCGGATCATTGCTTCCATTGAACTTGGGCATTGTGAATTTGAGCTTGCCGTAGCCTTGCTCTTCATTGTGTTGTTGGCGATGGTGATGATGACGCCCTTGACAGTGAGGGTAATCATCCTCATGTTGCTCTTGGCATGGAGGAAGTCCATGATCAACTTGCTCTTGTTGAACCTGAAGTTGAGGTGGAGCTTGACGAGCTTGTGGAGGAGCTTGTGGAGCTTGACGTTGCACACGCGGTTGGTAGTTCCTCTCTTGGATTTCTTCTCGAAGGGCTTCCTCTTGATTGCGCCATTCGCGATTGCGGTTGGCGATAGCTCGACTTGATTCTTGAAGGGCACGTTGCGCCTCAAGAGCTTGTGCTTCACGTTGTTGTTGTTGAAGACGTTGAGCATCGACTTGTTGTTCCTCTTGGTGTAGACGCGCTCGTTCTTCCTCTTGGCGCCGTAGTCGTTGTCATTCTTGAGCTTGATCAAAAGCAACTTGGTTTGAGTGAGGACGAGGGACTTGCTCATCGACTTGCTCTTGTCAATGCTTGTCGTGGAGTGGGTTGTGAGATGCATGATGGTCTTGACGCGTGGCTCGTCGAAGAGTGTTCGATGACGGTGTACTTGAGTCAGAGAAGGTGTCTTCGGAGTGTCGACTCGAGCGGCTCCGTCTTGAGGATGATGAAGTGGAAGGATGACAGTTCCTCATCAAGGTGCGGATCTCGTCCATTCTTGCATCATTCTCTTGCTTGTGAGCGTCAAACTTGTTATCAAAGTAGTCTCTTGTATGTTGCTCGGAGAGTCGCACGTCGGTGGCGAGGTTGTCGATGCGGTCGATCATTGCTTGTTGCTCTGGGTGCAAAGCCCTTTGAGCACGAAAGAGGTGGCTCTTTGTGATGAATGATAACATGTCTTTTCCGTTCTCGATGAGAGGTGGATTGGTAGAAGAACTTGGCCTATACATCATCCAAACAAAATGTCACTGGTAGACGGAGAAGAATGTGTACCAAATGTACCTTGACCGATGTTGAAGGTGAATCAAGTTCACTCAAATGCGGACAATGAAATAGCACTGTTGGTACCAATTCTTGTCGGTTCTCACACCTACACACGTAAAAGCTCATGGAGGAGTTTGGTTAGGATGGTGGCACAAAATTTGATGCGATAGTAAGTGAGCTTCAATAATGTTGGAAAAGGTTCATAAATTTGCAAATGCAACAAGTAGACCAAGCAATTATGGGTACACGAAAACACACACGCAAATAGATAAATGGGATTGTGCAAACCAAAAGTGAGCCAAAATGTGGAATCCACGAAAATGCTCTAGTTGCACAATACTAGAGAGACGCTAGCACGATTGCCCAATAGGCGGATATGAAACTTGTGCACAACCTTCTAAGCAAAAATGCAACGATCTCTATCCCAAGTATGCTATATGTATGGTATTTCGGTGCGATGATCCAAGATGATCCAATATGACAATCTTGATGTAGTATGATGCTATGGTTCTTTCTCATAAGCTCTTTGCTTATCTTTCCTCTTTGCTTAAAAGCTTGGGTGGCTCTTTCACTTTTGAGCTCTTTTCTCATGCAAAACTTCACGAACCAAGATAGCGATTGTGTATGCTATGACAACTTTGTGACACACAAGTTGATTCCAAAATATGCACCACGGTGGTATGGTATGTATGCTATGGAGTATGATCACTAATGTGCACAAGTTACATTGACGGCAATACTCAATGGCTAGTATCGATGGGTAAGCTACGCAAAAATGAGGTAATGTGGGTATCAATGCAATTTCAAGGTATGACAAAGATGTCGTCGATGTTACCGTCCTTGGCGATGATGAGACCCTTGCAAAGATGAGCCGTGGTGATGATGAAGTCGAACCGTACCTAGATAGCCGAAACATAATAGGACTCGGGAGCCACAACTCATAATCTCAAGGACCAAAACGTGTCAAAATCGTCATAGGAGGTATCGGGGAAGATGGTTGTGTATGTGGGTTTGGAAGATGTGGTGGAAGGTGGGGTTGTGGTGGTGGCCGAATTGAACAAAATGCAGTTTCGTCAGAGTTTCATGGACGTCTGGTTTTTATGGTCGTTCGGTCGTCGGACGTCCGGCAGGGTCCGGTCGTCTGGTGCCTGGGCGAAAATCGGGCTCGGGAAGAACATCATGATTTCAGGGAGGAAGAAGATGGTGAGGTCGAAATCGAGTGGATTGGAGGATGGGAAAGGGTGGGGAGGGTGGGGAAAGCTAGATCCACACGCAGCAACACAAATCCATGGACCAAATCCAACAAAATCTCAACTCACCAACAAATCACAAAAAAAAATTTGGGCTATTTTTGGTGGGGATTTTCGAATTTAGGAGGAAAACAACAAAATCAAGCTAGAAAACACGAGGTAGGGGCTCCAAAAATGTGATCAACGTGGCTCATGATACCAAGATGATGTAGGGCAGAAACCTAGGTGGACGATCTTTCATGTTTGGAGATGATCCTAAGGGGAAACAAGAAGAACGTGTGGAAGAACTCGACGGAAACCACGGGGGAGAACGAGGAGAAACCACTCAACCGACAAGTAATCAATCACACGAGTGCTAGATCACCGAAAGCATAAGGTAACACATGATCCAAAATAAACAAGGGGAGGATACATAGGGAACCGTTCTTCTTCGTGAGGAGGTCTTAGGGGTCTTCCCTTGAAGGGGTCTTGAATCCGCTTGGGGGATCTTCTCCGAAGAGGCCGTGAGCTCCGAGGAGAAGTAACCAAGTGGATGAGCAAGGCTCTCACACAAAATATGAGCTAAACCAATGCTGACCCTAGGTAGGAGGTGGGAGAGACCTATTTATAGTCTTAGTGCAAATGGAAGTCAAAGTGAAGGGGTACAAGGGCTCCAGCCCGCGGGCATGGTCACTCAGGTGCCGGATGTCCGGAAGACGTCGGACGTCCGGAGGCTCGGGACGGTCCGGACATCCGACAGGGCTCGAACGTCCGTAGATTCGGCTCTGTCGTGGATGCGTCGGATGTCCGGAGAGGGCCGATCGTCCGGAGCTTCGGGACAGTCCAGACATCCGCTGACCGTCGGTCTTCTGTAGATTCGGCTCGGTCGCTGGTCGCCCGGTCGTCCGGTCCTCCTCGGACATCCGTAGATTTGGCTCGAGTGGTGAAGTACCGAACGTCCGGAGGGCTCGGTCGTCCATGTCCTGGGAGTCGTCGGACGTCCGGACTGGGTCGATCGTCCGATGCCTGTAGCTTCCAAGGTAGCTCTTCTTCTTGTCCATCACGCTTGGTGTCCCTGCATCCTTGGCCATTGGGTGTGGCTGCCTCGTGTCTGTCCTCCAAGTACCTGATCACACACAGAGTTTCCGAATGAGGTAGTAGCCATGTCTCGTGAGAAGGAAGAGGGAGTTCGGAGAGGATTGAGTTCACCTTATCTTCGATAGCCTTCGCTCTAGCTCTTGTCATGTCCAAGTGGTGTTGAGGGAGATGTAGGTACGTCCATGGGGATGAGCAAGGGATGCTCCGCATCACACGACGTCCTCGCACGTTCGTAGTCGGATCGTCAAAGTCGACTTCCACCAAAACGATATCCATCATCTCATCGAAAGACGGGACACCTTTGCCTCTATCACCCATTTTGCCCATACTACCGTGTTCACTTTGCATGTTATACTTGCTTCTATGCCTTTGCCATGCAATTGTGACCCTTGCTTGCATCTACCCATGATTGACCATTATGCTACTTCTATGTGTATTTGCATGCTTGGTGGAGATCCTAGTAGCTTTTGCCATGATTTCTTTGTGCCCCATGCTATTGATGCTTGTTGTGTTGGGAGAGTCATGATGTCCCGGTGCTATTTACATATGGATTCTCACCAATACATTCATGCTATTTTCCTCATATCTTATTTCATGCTTGTGCTATTTCATGTGAATTATTCTTGCACACTATTTGCACCAATGACATGCTTGCCATGATTCCTCCTAGTATGTTGCATCTTCGCACTACTAGCTTGCTTGACTTGATCGCTATGATTGCTTGCTATGTTGCATCACCCATGTTCCACTATTACTTGCTTTCTTGGGTTGATGACATATATGCTCATGCCTCTCACATGATATATCTTGATCATTGTCTCTTGTGTCCATTAGTTACCTCTTTCATATCCACATATATTGAGTGCGACCATACTATGCTTATTGATCTTGGAGACTTTGACACCTTACTTGTGATGCATGCTTGTTTGATTGAGCCTATTGCATTTGGTTGTTCTCGCATCATATATCTCCATACTATAAAATGCTCCCTTATACTTTCTTATGATGCGCATGATGTATACACTTGTTTGGTATCTTACCACG
This sequence comes from Triticum dicoccoides, assembly GCF_002162155.2. Classification (NCBI taxonomy): domain Eukaryota; kingdom Viridiplantae; phylum Streptophyta; class Magnoliopsida; order Poales; family Poaceae; genus Triticum; species Triticum dicoccoides. Next base: position 303,856,431 of record NC_041393.1, on the reverse strand, counting down.
CGAATGATAGGTTTTGCACTTCCGCTAACCTCATTTGTTTTTCCAAGTGTTTGTCATGTTCTTTTGTTTTGAAGGATTCACAAGGCATTACCTTCATGAGACATATTGGTTATGTGAAGGCATACATGATGTGTAACTCCAACATCTTCGGGAACATTCCTGAGATGAACTCATTCTTTCATTGTTGTTTCCTTCTTGTTGTCTACATGATACATCTCGCGAACGGAGGAGCAACATGGGAGATTGGCTCTATGGACCTTTACATTGAGGAGCGCTCACACTTCTTGGATGCACCTTCGGAACTCCACTTATGCCGTGGCATCAAGCATTGGTATACCACCACCTCCATATTTGTTGATTGTGCTCACACTTGGTATGCTCGATGGACATATCATACTCACCACAAGTTTGCACCTCATGCATGGATTGACTCACATTATGATTGTCTTGTTGCATCTTGTATTCCCATGTCATCCATGATATATGAGCTTGTGCATTTCCTTAGCAAATTTGTTGCGATCTTCCTTGATGGCATATTCATACATCATGATCATATTGTCCACCATCAATTGCATGATAGCATACACATATTAAGCATCAATTGCCACATTCATGCTATTGATGAACTGTCTCTCTATGACATCATTTTGCACAATGGTAGAATTTGTCGCTTTGTGCACCATGCTTTTGTTCCCATGAACGCTTTGCATACCTTCCTAGAACATCTTGATGAGCTTCATGCGCTTTGTCATGCACATTCTTGCCAAACGGACTCATACTTACTTGAGGACACTTTGTGTGCGCTAACCATTGTATTTCCAAGTGTACTTTGGGTTTGCTCATTTTGCATCTACCACATACCGGAGACACCTTGGAGTACTTGGATTGCACAATGCCTTCATCTATGTCCAGCTACAAGTCCGTCCACGACAACCATTTCCATGGTGATGAGGATCATGATCTGAGGTCGGATCTTTCCCAGGGGGGGGGGGGAGATGATGCGGAGCATCCCACGTTCATCCCCATGTACACTCTGACTACTCTCCAATGAGACCTCGAGCTTACGCCATTGGACCTAGGGTGAACTCCCTCCTTTCTGAATCCTCCCTTTCCGCATGTAAGACATGGATGCTACCTCAAGAGTGGACCTTGTGCATACTCAGGTACACCCGAGGAGATCATGGAGAGCCCAAGGACCAAGGCCAAGTGTGCACGGGAGCGAAGAAAGGAGAAGGAAGAAGAGTCTGCTGCTACAGCAGCCGGACATCCGGCCATGTTCTGGACATCCGGCCAGGCCCGGACATCCGACGCCCCGTCACAGAACGTCCAGAAGCTAGATCTCGCCAGCCCGGACCTCCGGCCCCAACGCCGGGACATCCGGCGTCTTGGGAAAACCCGGACATCCGGCCTGTCATCCGGACATCCGTCCCCTCCTACCTGCGTGCAGTGTATCCGAGCCGAAAGCCCTTGTACCCCTTCGCCCCTTAGACAATTTATACTCTACCTCCACCTACGTTTTAGGTTTAGCAAAGGATTAGCTCATTTGAGACAGAGCTTTGCTCATCCATACGGATCTCCTCCTCGTGAGAGACCGCGGCCTCTTCGGAGAAGATCCACCATGGATTCAAGACCCCTTTACGGGAAGATCCCTCATGGATTCAAGACCTCCTCTCAGAGATAAACTACCGCCGCTTGTATCGTCCTTTGTTGGATTTGGACTGTGTATCTCTTTATGTTTCTCGAATCTAGCACATGTGTCATCATATTCTTGTTGGTTGAGTGTTTTCCTGTTGTGTTTGCCCGTGATTTCCCTCGTTTCCCTTCTTGCGTTCTTTGTGTTCCTCGTAGGGATCCGCTCCAAACGTGAAAGATTGGCCCCTAGGGTTCCGCCCTACATCAATGAGTAAGCAAAGAATTGAGCTCATCAAAAGCGGTGGATTGCAAAGATCCCCAAACAAAAGGAGCATTCTTCTTACTCAAGGCATGCAAAGGAGCGGCAATAGTGCTAAAGTCTTTCACAAAGCGTCGATAAAAACCTGCAAGGCCAAGAAAGCTACGCACTTGTTGCAAATTCGTGGGTTGGGGCCAAGTTTTAATTGCTTCAATTTTAGATTCGTCAACATGGACACCCTTGGAAGAGACAACGAAACCCAAGAAAACAAGTTTTTCAACACCAAACGTGCACTTTTTCATGTTAGCATAAAGACGTTCCTTGCGAAGGGTTTGCAAAACAGCCCTAACATGCATTAGATGCTCTTTCATGGATTTGCTAAACACAAGAATATCATCAAAGTAAACCACAACAAAGACGCCAATATAAGGTCGAAGCACAAAATGCATAAGACGCAAGAAAGTACCGGGAGCTTTCGATAAACCCATGGGAATAACCAACCACTCGTATAAGCCAAATTTGGTTTTGAAAGCAGTTTTCCACTCATCACCTTCTTGTATGCGGATTTGATAATAGCCACTTTTAAGATCAATTTTTGAGAAAATGGTGGCACCGCTAAGTTCATCAAGCATGTCATCTAAGCGAGGAATGGGATGCCTATAACGAATGGTAATAGCATTGATGGGTCTACAATCGGGGCACATGCGAAAAGTACCATCTTGCTTGGGCACAAGTATAACGGGAACAGCACAAGGGCTTAAGATTTCACGTACATGACCGTTGTCGATTAGTTGTTGTACTTGCCGTTGGATCTCCTTAGTTTCTTTGGGGTTGACACGGTATGGAGCTTTGTTTGGTAGGGGCGCTCCGGGATGAGGTCGATTCAATGCTCAATGCCTCGTAGAGGAGGTAGACCCGAAGGTAGCTCATCGGGGAAAACATCTTGGAATTCCTGCAAAAGAGATTGGAACACTAAAGGTAGCTCCTGAGAGGTGTTAGTTTTTGTCCCCATCCTTGCACACAAGGACAAAGTGCATAACACTCGATGGGTTCTCACACACTTCTCTCATCTCACTTTTGGTGGAAAATAGGACTAGGTTTTTCTCTCTAGGCGAAGAGGCGCTCAAGCTTGGCTTTTGTCTCTCACTCACTTTTTGGTGGATCACTTTCTCACTCTTCTCTCCATGATGGGTGGCTTGCTTGTCGGCTATCACTTGACTAGGAGACATAGGTCGAAGCACATACTCCTTTCCTTTCATCTTGAAGCTATAGTGATTGGTACGCCCGTTGTGGATGACACCACGGTCGAATTGCCAAGGCCTACCAAGAAGGAGGTGGCAAACGGACATCGGGACGACATCACACTCCAAAGTGTCTTCATATGCACCAATTTTGAAGGAGACTTGGACCGTATTCTCAACTCGTATAGTGTCGGAGTTACTTAGTCATTGGACTTTGTATGGGTGCGGGTGCTTCATCTTGACCAATTGAAGCTTGGAGCATAATTCTTCACTTGCCAAGTTGTGGCAACTACCTCCATCGATGATGATCTTGACGGACCTTCCATTGATGCCGGCCTTTGTGTGGAAGATGTGGCATCTTTGGTATTCTTCTTGTTGATGTTGAAGAGTCAAGACTTTGGAGACAATGAGAGAGGGGCTCAAATCCTCAGCACAAAAGACTTGATCATCTTCATCCTCGCGCGCGCGCCGGTGCATGGCCACTTGCTCAAGGGCTTCCATCTCCTCGTCACTCATGGAGTCATAGGTTCCATCATCATTGAGGATCATGGTGCGCTTGTTTGTGCATTCATAGGACTTGTGGCCTCGGCCGCCGCAAGTGAAACACTTGAAGGAGCTTGTCTTGACGGTCTCATCGGTCGAAGTAGATGATGAAGCGCGCGGCTTGAAGTTGCTTGTAGTAGAAGGAGGGCGACTTGAGCTTGTCAAAGTTTTCTTGTAACTTGACTTGTCGTCGTTGCTTGTATATGGCTTGGATGAGTTTGAGGTTAAAGGAGTTGTTGAAGCTTGGTTGTTGGAGAAGCCGTAGGTCTTGGATGAGTACTTGGTGTACTTGAAGTCATCTTGCACTTGACGTTCGGCTTTTGTAGCTTGATGCACAAGCTCAATGAGGTTGGAGTAGGGTTGGAAGTCGACAATCTTCTTGATGGGATGATTGAGTCCATTCAAGAAACATGCCATAGTTTGTTCATCATCTTCCGTGACATTGGCTCGAATCATGGCTATCTCCATTTCCTTGTAGTATTCTTCAACACCGTTTGTTCCTTGCTTGAGGAGTTGGAGTTTCTTGAAGAGATCGCGGTTGTAGTATGTGGGCACAAAACGTGCTCGCATGACTTCCTTCATTTGAGCCCAAGTGGTGATTGGTGGTTTAACCTCTTGCTTCACGGTGCTCAAGGACTTGTTCCCACCATATGAGCACATAGTCTTGGAACTCAAGTGATGCCATAGCGATCTTCTTCTCTTCCTCATAGTTGTGCAAATGAAAGATTTTGTCGACCTTCAATGCCCATGAGAGGTACTCTTAGAGATCATTGCTTCCATTGAACTTGGGCATTGTGAATTAGAGCTTGCCATAGCGTTGCTGATAGAGGCGGGGTGTCCCGATCTTTCGATGAGATATTAACTATCGATTTGGTGAAGATGACTTTCACAATCCGACTACAAACGTGCACGACGTTGCGCCTTAGTAATCGCTAAACCAATCTCCTGAGGTTAATGACGATGCCGGAAGCACAATCAGCCTGACCATGAAGGTCTATTCCTGCAAGAAATCGAAGAACAAGCAAGAATATGATAAACCAATCTGAATATTGTGAATATATATGAAGTACTGATAATGGGGGGATCCGTAAGCGGTCTTGGTCTGGTCGTTGGACACAAACAAAGTACACGAAGTTGCAATGGCTAACTTTTAACTAAACAAATCCCAAGGAAAAATCTACTAGATAGATCTACTTATATAGGAGCAAGGGGTGGCGGCCAATGAGGTGGGAGGACGTCCCAAGGCAGCCTAAAACTAACCCTAGATCGTACAAGGCCAATGGGAACAAGTGGAGGTGATGTAACACCTATGGACTTATAGTTTGACTCGGATTCTGCTGCAACATCAGATTATTTCGTCCATAACTCAACGCTCACGACGAATTTGAAGGTGAATCTAATTGGGTTGGAAAGAGCACGGAATCTATTTTCCAACAAAAAAAGAATCACCCAATTCGGAGTCCGTATTAAAGAGTTATTTCCGTTTTGAGTCAGGTATGTTTGTGCAGTCCGAATCTGAATCCAGAACGTGAGAGACTTGGACTCTATCTTCTCTTGGTCCAAAAGTGGCGTGAGAGGACTTTTTGAAGAGCACATAAACTTCTCTTTTTCCGTTGTCTTCATATGTGGATTGTACAAATGTCCCATACATTTGCAATTAGACAAAACACAAAAGTATGTGAAGTATTTTTGTTCTAGATAACATAAATAGATTATTGAATAGTTTGCACTAGAAATCACCTGACAAATATGCATGTATGCAATATTTTTGGTCGTATCCAAGGTAGTCATGTCCTCATCATCCTCCCCTTTTTGAATACAAAGCCGTCCTCGGTGTTGCTTAATCTGAAATGTGGCTACCAAAAGAGATAAGGTGTACATGTTGTATATGTATATGTCATCCATTTTTACTTCCCTTGATTTTTGCACATATGACACATGTATACAAGAGTAACTTTCATAGATCATAAAATATAAAGCCAAAATAATATCATAAGTAGAAGGAGTGCAAATATTGCAACTCAGTTTGCACATATAAGTGAAGGTCTTATTCATATCAAAAGATTGACAATATTCATCATTAAACCATCCCAACATTGGTGAATAAACCTTATGTGCATCAAATTTACATGCTACAACATGCTTAAATAAGAAAACATGCAATAAGTCATTTGACACAGAATCATCACCAAGATTAGAGGTCATATCAAAATGATTAAACATTGGTTCTTTTGCATCAACAGTTAATTCAATGGGTGCACTCAAAATTGTTGATATTTCAGTTGTTTGATCACATGACACATTCAAGACAGTAACAAGATTCTCTAAAATAGGTGGTGTGCTCAAATGAACAGGTAACTCAACACATGATGCATTCAAGTTAACTAGGCATGCATCATTCTCATGTGAAGTTATATCATCAATACCTTTACTATTACCTTGTCGCAAAGACGTAGCTGATGCAGGTACGGACGTTGAAAATGTACCATACTCTTTATAAGATGTCGCGTTCACAATCCGAGGTGGGGCTGCTCTAGTAGGTGCAACAGTGGAGGAACCAACCGGCGGTGGTGAGCATGAACTGGAATAGCAGTTGTTGTAGTCACCCAATGCATCCTCCTGTATCGGTCTCTCAAAGGTACAAGCGCGAACATAAATACCAGTAATGCAACGAGGAACATACTGAAATATTGCCTGAATATCATGGTTCAAACCACCAAAAAATCTATTCATTGTATCATCCAAAGTTTCTTCTATGTGACAATGATGCATATAAGATTGAACTCTTGGTAGTAAGCATGAACAGTGTTGTTGCCTTGTTTAAATTGTTCAAATTTGTGAAGCAATTCATGATGATAGTAAGAAGGGAAAAATTGTTGTCTCATGACATCTTTCAAATCTTTCCAAGTTGCGGGTTGGTTATCAATGGTTTTCTTACAATGCGCACTCCACCAAACAGAAGCAAAACCAGTAAATGTTCTAGTGGTAACTCATACTTTCTCAAGTTCGGAAAAGTCATGGTGACTAAAAACTTGTTCTACTTCAAGCTCCCAAGCTAGATAAATAGCAGGATTAAATCTACCCTCAAATGACGGTAAAGAGATAACCTGACCATGTGCTTGTGTGTGTTGTCCCAACTCTCATGATGATGAAGATGTGGCCGTCGTCCAAGAACGTCTATCTCTGGAGCCTGTCATGATTAGTAGAAACAAGAAACAAAATTCGAGAATAATGTTCCTATGAACTACTAGGATGTGGTTGTAAAGTGCTCACAGTAAAGCAAATATCAATATCTTACAAGTTCTTACCATGCGGCAGGTGGTGACAGGCAACCAGCGGTGTCAAATAACTCCGAAGATTGTGTAAAGCAATTGCCAGGGGAACGTACGTATAAACGGTGTAGAAATATGTGGAGCTGGGTTGGCTATATATGGTAGCAAAAGATTAGCAATAATCAATTCAGAGATGCAATGTTGAATAAACGCTCAACGACGGTACTGTGCTGGTCCTAGGCTAAACCGTACTAGAGACACGAGCCTAGAACACTAATGAGGTCACGGCGTAGCACAACTAGCATCAATAAAGGATATAAAGTAGCTCTGGACAGCAAGATATAAGTGAAAATCACAATAGCAGTAAAGATAATGATGAGAAACAACAATCAAGCTGGATATATCAAAAACTTTCTCTCCAACTTTTCTCTGGAAAAGTTTGTGCCAATTTTCTAATAATTGTTCTCAAGAATGGAACTGACTCAAGCTTTCAAATGCAAAAAGAATTACTCAATTCCGAGTTGATATGAGGAGTCATAAAATTCTAAAACTGGCTTGAAAAACTAGAATAAGCTATGTGCGCAAACTTCGGAGGGCAAAAAGACCTATTTAGAAGCCAATTTTGAGGTGCCAAATATGGAACTAACTTCTGCAACTATTTAGATGCGGCTCCTCGCTAGATTTCATTTGAGTACTCGTGGAGCCAAAACGGACTTCGTATTAGAAAGTTATGCCTGTTTTACTGAGCAGTGCACAAAATAGATTTCAATCCGAATTCAACTACGAGATTGAGTCTAGATAGATCCGAATTTAGTTTTTTTATTCTTTTTTATCCTCACACTTTTTTCTTTTTCTTTCTCTCTTTTTTTCTCTAACCCTTTTTTTCTTTTTTTCTCTTTTTTTCCTCTGTTTTTTTCTCTCTGCCTCTTTCCAAAACAAACTAGATAAGATGCAGATTGGATCAAGCGAAGATGTGAACGGTCTCAACTATGATTATGACAATGAATGGTGGGTAGCACGTGCATTAAATTGATGGTTGGGTGTGGTGGACAGCGGAAGAGATAACGATGGAGCGGTGACGTGACTAATGTGAATAGAACTCGAAACTCTAAACGAACTAGACACTAAGACCAGCAACTCGACACGACGATGCAACCGATAATTAAATAATGCAAACAATGAAAAGAAAATTGCAAGGGCTCAGACTGGCTAGGACAAAGTATGAATAGATCTAACTTTTTTCTTGTTTTTTCTTAGACAATAGGTAAGAAAATAAATCAAATATAGGAAAACTGGAAATTCTCATCGAGCAACCTGAAAACTGATACCACTTGATAGAGGAGGGGTGTCCCTATCTTTCGATGAGATGATAACTATGGATTTGGTGAAGATGACTTCGACGATCCGACTACAAATGTGCACGATGTTGCGCCTTAGCAATCGCTAAACCAATCTCCTGAGGTTACTGATGATGCCGGAAGCACGATCAGCCTGACCACAAAGGTCTATTCCTGCAAGCAATCGAAGAACAAGCAACAATATGATAAAGCAATCTGAATATTGCGAATATATATGAAGTACTGATAATGGTGGGGATCTGTAAGCGGTCTTGGTCTGGTCGTTGGACACAAACAAAGTACACGAAGTTGCAATGGCTAACTTTTAACTAAACAAATCCCAAGGAAAAATCTACTAGATGGATCTACTTATATAGGAGCAAGGGGTGGCGGCCAATAAGGTGGGAGGACGTCCCAAGGCAGCCTAAAACTAACCCTAGGTCGTACAAGGCCAATGGGCACAAGTGGAGGTGATGTAACACCTTTGGACTTGTAGTTTGACTCGGATTCTGCTGCAGCATCAGATTGTTTCGTCCATAACTCAATGCTCAGGACGAATTTTAACGTGAATCCAATAGGGTTGGAAAGAGCACGAAATCTAATTTCCAACAAAAAAAGAATCACCCAATTCGGAGTCTGTATGAAAGAGTTATTTCCGTTTTGAGCCAGGTATGTTTGTGAAGTCCGAATCTAAATCCAGAACGTGAGAGACTTGGACTCTATCTTCTCTTGGTCCAAAAGTGACGTGAGAGGACTTTTTGAAGAGCACCTAAACTTCTCTTTTTCCCTTGTCTTCATATGTGGATTGTACAAATGTCCCATACATCTGCAATTAGACAAAACACAAAAGTATGTGAAGTATTTTTGTTCTGGATAACATAAATAGATTATTGAATAGTTTGCACTAGAAATCACCTGACAAATATGCATGTATGCAATATTTTTGGTCGTATCCAAGGTAGTCATGTCCTCATCAGTTGCTCTTCATTTTTTTGTTGGCGATGGTGATGATGACGCCCTTGGCGTGGCGGATAATCATCGTCATGTTGCTCTTGGCGCGTAGGAAGTCCATGATCAACTTGCTCTTGTTGAACTTGAGGTTGAGGAGGAGATTGTCGAGCTTGTGGAGGAGCTTGACGAACTTGACGTTGCACGTGCGGTTGGTAGTTCCGCTCTTGGATTTATTCTCGAAGTGCTTCCTCTTGATTGTGCCGGTCTCGGTTGCGGTTGGCGATTGCTCGACTTGATTCTTGAAGGGCACGTTGTGCCTCAAGAGCTTGTGCTTCACGTTGTTGTTGTTGAAGATGTTGAGCCTCAGCGTCTTGTTCCTCTTGATGTAGATGTGCTCCTTCTTCCTCTTGGCGACGTAGACGTTGTCGTTCTTGAGCTTAAGCAAACGCAACTTGGTGTGGTTGAGGACGAGGTACTTGCTCATGGACTTGCTCTTGTGAATGCTTGTCGTGTAGAGGATTGCGAGATGCAAGAAGGTCTTGACGCGCGGCTCGTCAAAGAGTGTTTGATGTCGGTGTACTTGAGCCGGAGAAGGTGTCGTCGGAGTGTCGACTTGAGCGGCTTCGTCTTGAGTATGAAGAAGTTGAAGGAGGACAGTTCACCAACAAGGCGCGGATCACGTCCATCCTTGCATCATTCTCTTGCTTGTGAGCGTCGAGCTTGTTGTCGAAGTAGTCCTTGGTACGTTGCTCGGAGAGTCGCAAGTCGGTAGTGAGGTTGTCGATGCGGTCGGTCATAGCTTGTTGCTCTTGATGCAACGCTCGTTTTGCACCAAAGAGGTGGCTCTTGGTGACGTATGATCACATGTCGTCGTCTTGCTTGATGAAGAGTGGGTTGGTAGAAGTACTTGGTCTATCCATCATTCCAAGCAAAATGTGAGTGGTAGAAGGATAAGAACTTATACCAATTGTACCTTGACCGATGTTGACGATGAATCAAGTTCACTCAAATGTGGACAATGAAATAGCACTATTGGCACTAATTCTTGTCGGTTCTCACACCTACACAAGTAAAAGCTTATGGTGGAGCTTGGTTAGGATGGTGGCACAAAATTTGATGCAATTGTAAGTGAGCTTCAATAATGTTGGAAAAGATTCACAAATTTGCAAATGCAACAAGTAGACCAAGCAAGTAGTGGTACACGGAAACACACACGCAAATAGATAAGTGGGATTGTGCAAACCAAAAGTGAGCCAAAATGTGGAATCCATGAAAATGCTCTTGTTGCACAATACACGAGAGACGCTAGCACGATTGCACAATAGGCGGATACGGAACTTGTGCACAACCTACAAGGCAAAAATGCAATGACCTATATTCCAAGTATGCTACATGTATGGTATTCCGGTGCTATGATCCAAGATGATCGAGTATGGCAATCTTAATGTAGTTTGATGCTATGGCTCTTGCTTATAAGCTCTTTGCTTATCTTTCCTCTTTGCTTAAAAGCTTGGGTGGCTCTTTCACTTTTGAGCTCTTTTCTCATGCAAAACTTCACGAACCAAGATAGCAATTGTGTATGCTATGACAACTTCGTGACACAAAAGTTGATGCCAAGATATGCACCACGATGGTATGGTATGTATGCTATGGAGTATGATCACTAATGTGCACAAGTCATGTTGCCGGCAATACTCAATGGCTAGTCTCGATGGGTAAGCTACGCAAAAATGAGGTAATGTGGGTATCAATGCAATTGCAAGGTATGAGAAAGATGTCGTCGATGTTACCGTCCTTGGCGATGATGAGACCCTTGCAAAGATGAGCCGTGGTGATGATGAAGTCAAACCGTACCTAGATAGCCGAAACACAATAGGACTTGGGAGCCACAGCTCAAAATCTCAAGGACCAAAATGTGTCAAAATCGTCATAGGAGGTATCGGGGAAGATGGTTGTGTATGTGGGTTTGGAAGATGTGGTGGAAGGTGGGGTTGTGGTGGTGGCCGAATTGAACAAAATGCAGTTTCGTCAGAGTTTCATGGACGTCCGGTTTTTATGGTCGTTCGGTCGTCGGACGTCCGGCAGCGTCCGGTCGTCCGGTGCTTGGGTGAAAATCGGGCTCGGGAAGAACATCATGATTTCAGGGAGGAAGAAGAGGGTGAGGTCGAAATCGAGTGGATTGGAGGATGGGAAAGGGTGGGGAGGGTGGGGAAAGCTAGATCCACACGCAGCAACACAAATCCATGGACCAAATCCAACAAAATCTCAACTCACCAACAAATCACAAAAAAAGGGGCTATTTGTGGTGGGGATTTTCGAATTTAGGAGGAAAACAACAAAATCAAGCTAGAAAACACGGGGTAGGGGCTCCAAAAACGTGATCAACGTGGCTCATGATACCAAGATGATGTAGGGTAGAACCCTAGGTGGACGATCTTTCATGTTTGGAGATGATCCTACGGGGAAACAAGAAGAACGCGTGGAAGAACTCGACGGAAACCACGGGGGAGAACGAGGAGAAACCACTCAACCCACAAGTAATCAATCACACGAGTGCTAGATCACCGAAAGCATAAGGTAACACATGATCCAAAATAAACAAGGGGAGGATACATAGGGAACCGTTCTTCTCCGTGAGGAGGTCTTGGGGGTCTTCCCTTGAAGGGGTCTTGAATCCGCTCGGGGATCTTCTCCGAAGAGGTCGTGCGCTCCAAGGATAAGTAACCAAGTGGATGAGCAAGGCTCTCACACAAAATATGATCTAAACCAATGCTGACCCTAGCTAGGAGGTGGGAGAGACCTATTTATAGTCGTAGTGCAAATGGAAGTCAAAGTGAAGGGGTACAAGGGCTCCAGCCCGCGGGCGCGGTCACTCAGGTGCCGGATGTCCGGAAGACGTCGGACGTCCGGAGGCTCGGGATGGTCTGGACATCCGACAGGGCTCGAACGTTCGTAGATTCGGCTCCGTCATGGATGTGTCGGACGTCCGGAGAGGGCCGGTCGTCCGGAGCTTCGGGACGGTCCGGACGTTCGATGACCGTCGGTCTTCCGTAGATTCGGCTCGGTCTCTGGTCGCCCGGTCGTCCGGTCCTCCTCGGACATCCGTAGATTTGGCTCGAGTGGTGAAGTACCGGACGTCCGGAGGGCTCGATCGTCCGTGTCCTGGGAGTCGTCGGACGTCCGGACTGGGTCGGTCGTCCGATGCCTGTAGCTTCCAAGGTAGCTCTTCTTCTTGTCCATCACGCTTGGTGTCCGTGCCTCCTTGGCCATTGGGTGTAGATGCCTCGTGTCTCTCCTCCAAGTACCTGATTACACACAAAGTTTCTGAATGAGGTAGTAGCCTTGTCTCGTGAGAAGGAAGAGGGAGTTCGAAGAGGATTGAGTTCACCTTATCTTCGATAGCCTTCGCTCTAGCTCTTGTCATGGGTGCAAGTGGTGTTTAGGGAGATGTAGGTACGTCCATGGGGATGAGCGAGGGATGCTCCGCATCACGCGACGTCCTCGCACGTTCATAGTCAGATTGTCAAAGTCGACTTCCACCAAAACGATATCCATCATCTCATCGAAAGACGGGACACCTTTGCCTCTATCACCCATTATGCCCATACTACCGTGTTCACTTTGCATGTTATACTTGCTTCTATGCCTTTGCCATGCAATTGTGACCCTTGGTTGCATCTACCCATGATTGACCATTATGCCACTTCTATGTGTATTTGCATGCTTGGTGGAGATCCTAGTAGCTTTTGCCATGATTTCTTTGTGCCCCATGCTATTGATGCTTGTTGTGTTGGGAGAGTCATGATGACCCATTGCTATTTACATATGGCTTCTCACCAATACATTCATGCTATTTTCCTCATATCTTCTTTCATGCTTGTGCTATTTCATGTGAATTATTCTTGCACACTACTTGCACCAATGACATGCTTGCCATGATTCCTCCTAGTATGTTGCATCTTCGCACTACTAGCTTGCTTGACTTGACCGCTATGATTGCTTGCTATGTTGCATCACCCATGTCCCACTATTACTTGCTTTCTTGGGTTGATCACATATATGCTCATGCCTCTCACATGATATATCTTGATCATTGTATGTTGTGTCCATTAGTTGCCTCTTTCATATCCACATATATTGAGTGCGACCATACTATGCTTATCGATCTTGGAGACTTTGACACCTTACTTGTGATGCATGCTTGTTTGATTGAGCCTATTGCATTTGGTTGTTCTCGCATCATATGCCTCCATACTATAAAATGCTCCCTTATACTTTCTTATGATGAGCTTGATGCATAAACTTGTTTGGTATCTTACCACGCGAATGATAGGTTTTGCACTTCCGCTAACCTCATTTGTTTTTGCAAGTGTTTGTCATGTTCTTTTGTTTTGAAGGATTCACAAGGCATTACCTTCATGAGACATATTGGTTATGTGAAGGCATACATGATGTGTAACTCCAACATCTTCGGGAACATTCTTGAGGTGAACTCATTCTTTCATTGTTGTTTCCTTCTTGTTGTCTACATGATACATCTCACGAACGGAGGAGTGACATGGGAGATTGGCTCTATGGACCTTTACATTGAGGAGCGCTCACACATCTTGGATGCACCTTCGGAACTCCACTCATGCCGTGGCATCGAGCATTGGTATACCACCACCTCCATATTTGTTGATTGTGCTCACACTTGGTATGCTCGATGGACATATCATACTCACCACAAGTTTGCACCTCATGCATGGATTGACTCACATTATGATTGCCTTGTTGCATCTTGTATTCCCATGTCATCCATGATATATGAGCTTGTGCATTTCCTTAGCAAATTTGTTGCGATCTTCCTTGATGGCATATTCATACATCATGATCATATTGTCCACCATCAATTGCATGATAGCATACACATATTGAGCATCAATTGCCACATTCATGCTATTGATGAACTGTCTCTCTATGACATCATTTTGCACAATGGTAGAATTTGTCGCTTTGTGCACCATCCTTTTGTTCCCATGAACGCTTTGCATACCTTCCTAGAACATCTTGATGAGCTTCATGCGCTTTGTCATGCACATTCTTGCCAAACTGACTCATACTTACTTGAGGACACTTTGTGTGCGCTAACCATTGTATTTCCAAGTGTACTTTGTGTTTGCTCATTTTGCATCTACCACATACCGGATACACCTTGGAGTACTTGGATTGCACAATGCCTTCATCTATGTCCAGCTACAAGTCCATCCACGACAACCGTTTCCATGGTGATGAGGATCATGATCCGAGGTCGGATCTTTCCCAGGGGGGGGGGGAGATGATGCGGAGCATCCCACGTTCATCCCCATGTACACTCTGACTACTCTCCAAGTCCCAAGGATAGATAAGATGAGACCTCGAGCTTACGCCATTGGACCTAAGGTGAACTCCCTCCTTTCTGAATCCTCCCTTTCCGCATGTAAGACATGGCTGCTACCTCAAGAGCGGACCTTGTGCATACTCAGGTACACCCGAGGAGATCATGGAGAGCCGAAGGACCAGGGCCAAGTGTGCGCGGGAGAGAAGAAAGGAGAAGCAAGAAGAGTCTGCTGCTATAGCAGCCGGACATCCGGCCATGTTCCGGACATCCAGCCAGGCCCGGACATCTGGCGCCCCGTCACAGAACGTCCAGAAGCTGGATCTCGCCAGCCCGGACCTCCGGCCCCAACACCGGGACATCCGGCGTATTGGGAAAACCCGGACATCCGGCCCGTCGTCCGGACATCCGGCCCCTCCTGCCTGCATGCAGTGTATCCGAGCCGAAAGCCCTTGTACCCCTTCGCCCCTTAGACTATTTATACTCCACCTCCACCTACGTTTTAGGGTTAGCAAAGGATTAGCTCATTTGAGATAGAGCTTTGCTCATCCATACGGATCTCCTCCTCGTGAGAGACCGCAGCCTCTTCGGAGAAGATCCACCATGGATTCAAGACCCCTTTACAAGAAGATCCCTCATGGATTCAAGACCTCCTCTTAGAGATGAACTACCGCCGCTTGTATCGTCCTTTGTTGGATTTGGACTGTGTATCTCTTTGTGTTTCTCGAATCTAGCACACGTGTAATCATATTCTTGTTGGTTGAGTGTTTTCCTGTTGTGTTTGCCCGTGATTTCCCTTGTTTCCCTTCTTGCGTTCTTCGTGTTCCTCGTTGGGATCCGCTCCAAACGTGAAATATTGGCCCCTAGGGTTCCGCCCTACATCAATGAGTAAGCAAAGAATTGAGCTCATCAAAAGCGGTGGATTGCAAAGATCCCCAAACAAAAGGAGCATTCTTCTTACTCAAGGCATGCAAAGGAGCGGCAGCTAAAGTCTTGCTTGGGCACATGCGAAAAGTACCATCTTGCTTGGGCACAAGTATAACAAGAACGACACAAGGGCTTAAGATTTCACGTACATGACCGTTGTGGATTAGTTGTTGTACTTGTCGTTGGATCTCCTTAGTTTCTTTGGGGTTGACACGGTATGGAGCTTTGTTTGGTAGGGGCGCTCCGGGATGAGGTCGATTCAATGCTCAATGCCTCGTAGAGGAGGTAGACCCGAAGGTAGCTCATCGGGGAAAACATCTTGGAATTCCTGCAAAAGAGATTGAAACACTAAAGGTAGCTCCTGAGAGGTGTTAGTTTTTGGGTCCCCATCCTTGCACACAAGGACAAAGTGCATAACACTCGATGGGTTCTCACACACTTCTCTCATCTCACTTTTGGTGGAAAATAGGACTAGGTTTTTCTCTCTAGGCGAAGAGGCGCTCAAGTTTGGCTTTTGGCTCTCACTCACTTTTTGGCGGATCACTTTCTCACTCTTGTCTCCATGATGGGTGGCTTGCTTGTCGGCTATCACTTGACTAGGAGACATAGGTCGAAGCACATACTCCTTTCCTTTCATCTTGAAGCTATAGTGATTGGTACGCCCGTTGTGGATGACACCACGGTCGAATTGCCAAGGCCTACCAAGAAGGAGGTGGCAAACGAACATCGGGACGACATCACACTCCAAAGTGTCTTCATATGCACCAATTTTGAAGGAGACTTGGACCATATTCTCAACTCGTATAGTGTCGGAGTCACTTAGTCATTGGACTTTGTATGGGTGCGGGTGCTTCATCTTGACCAATTGAAGCTTGGAGCATAATTCTTCACTTGCCAATTTGTGGCAACTACCTCCATCGATGATGATCTTGACGGACCTTCCATTGATGTCGGCCTTTGTGTGGAAGATGTGGCATCTTTGGTCTTCTTCTTGTTGATGTTGAAGAGTCAAACTTTGGAGACAACGAGAGCGGGGCTCAAATCCTCATCACAAAAGACATGATCATCTTCATCCTCGTTCACGCGCCGGTGCATGGACACTTGCTCAAGGGCTTCCATCTCCTCGTCACTCATGGAGTCATAGGTTCCATTATCATTGAGGATCATGGTGCGCTTGTTTGTGCATTCATAGGACTTGTGGCCTCGGCCGCCGCAAGTGAAACACTTGAAGGAGCTTGTCTTGACGGTCTCATCGGTCAGAGTAGATGATGAAATGTGCGGCTTGAAGTTGCTTGTAGTAGGAGGGCGACTTGAGCTTGTCGAAGTTTTCTTGTAACTTGACTTGTCGTCGTTGCTTGTATATGGCTTGGTTGAGTTTGAGGTTAGAGGAGTCGTTGAAGCTTGGTTGTTGGAGAAGCCGTAGGTCTTTGATGAGTACTTGGCATACTTGAAGTCATCTTGCACTTGACGTTCGGCTTTTGTAGCTTGATGCACGAGCTCAATGAGGTTGGAGTAGGGTTGGAAGTCGACAATCTTTTTGATGGGATGATTGAGTCCATTCAAGAAACATGCCATAGTTTGTTCATCATCTTCCGTGACATTGGCTCGAATCATGGCTATCTCCATTTCCTTGTAGTATTCTTCAACACCGTTTGTTCCTTGCTTGAGGATTTGGAGTTTCTTGAAGAGATCGCGGTTGTAGTATGTGGGCACAAAACGTGCTCGCATGACTTCCTTCATTTGAGCCCAAGTGGTGATTGGTGGTTTAACCTCTTGCTTCACGGTGCTCAAGGACTTGTTCCCACCATATGAGCACATAGTCTTGGAACTCAAGTGATGCCATAGCGATCTTCTTCTCTTCCTCATAGTTGTGCAAACGAAAGATTTTGTCGACCTTCAATGCCCATGAGAGGTACTCTTAGAGATCATTGCTTCCATTGAACTTGGGCATTGTGAATTAGAGCTTGACATAGCGTTGCTGATAGAGGCGGGGTGTCCCGATCTTTCGATGAGATATTAACTATCGATTTGGTGAAGATGACTTTCACAATCCGACAACAGACATGCACGACGTTGCTCCTTAGCAATCGCTAAACCAATCTCCTGAGGTTACTGACGATGCCGGAAGCACAATCAGCCTGACCATGAAGGTCTATTCCTGCAAGAAATCAAAGAACAAGCAAGAATATGATAAAGCAATCTGAATATTGCGAATATATATGAAGTACTGATAATGGTGGGGATCCGTAAGCGGTCTTGGTCTGGTTGTTGGACACAAACAAAGTACACGAAGTTGCAATGGCTAACTTTTAACTAAACAAATCCCAAGGAAAAATCTACTAGATGGATCTACTTATATAGGAGCAATGGGTGGCGGCCAATGAGGTGGGAGGACATCCCAAGGCAGCCTAAAACTAACCCTAGGTCGTACAAGGCCAATGGGCACAAGTGGAGGTGATGTAACACCTATGGACTTGTAGTTAGACTCGGATTCTGCTGCAACATCAGATTGTTTCGTCCATAACTCAACGCTCACGACGAATTTGAAGGTGAATCTAATTGGCTTGGAAAGAGCACGGAATCTATTTTCCAACAATAAAAGAATCACCCAATTCGGAGTCCGTATGAAAGAGTTATTTCCGTTTTGAGTCAGGTATGTTTGTGCAGTCCGAATCTGAATCCAGAACGTGAGAGACTTGGACTCTATCTTCTCTTGGTCCAAAAGTGGCGTGAGAGGACTTTTTGAAGATCACCTAAACTTCTCTTTTTCCGTTGTCTTCATATGTGGATCGTACAAATGTCCCATACATCTGCAATTAGACAAAACACAAAAGTATGTGAAGTATTTTTGTTCTGGATAACATAAATAGATTATTGAATAGTTTGCACTAGAAATCACCTGACAAATATGCATGTATGCAATATTTTTGGTCGTATCCAAGGTAGTCATGTCCTCATCATCCTCCCTTTTTTGAATACAAAGCCGTCCTCGGTGTTGCTTAATCTGAAATGTGGCTACCAAAAGAGATAAGGTGTACATGTTGTATATGTATATGTCATCCATTTTTACTTCCCTTGATTTTTGCACATATGACACATGTACACAAGAGTAACTTTCATAGATCATAAAATATAAAGCCAAAATAATATCATAAGTAGAAGGAGTGCAAATATTGCAACTCAGTTTGCACATATAAGTGAAGGTCTTATTCATATCAAAAGATTGACAATATTCATCATTAAACCATCCCAACATTGGTGAATAAACCTTACGTGCATCAAATTTACATGCTACAACATGCTTAAATAAGAAAACATGCAATAAGTCATTTGACACAGAATCATCACCAAGATTAGAGGTCATATCAAAATGATTAAACATTGGTTCTTTTGCAGCAACAGTTAATTCAATGGGTGCACTCAAAATTGTTGATATTTTAGTTGTTTGATCACATGACACATTCAAGACAGTAACAAGATTCTCTAAAATAGGTGGTGTGCTCAAATCAATAGGTAACTCAACACATGATGCATTCAAGTTAACTAGGCATGCATCATTCTCATGTGAAGTTATATCATCAATACCTTTACTGTTACCTTGTCGCAAAGACGTAGCTGATGTAGGTACGGACGTTGAAAATGTACCATACTCTTTATAAGATGTCGCGTTCACAATCCGAGGTGGGGCTGCTCTAGTAGGTGCAACAGTGGAGGAACCAACCGGCGGTGGTGAGCATGAACTGGAATAGCAGTTGTTGTAGTCACCCAATGCATCCTCCTGTATCGGTCTCTCAAAGGTACAAGCGCGAACATAAATATCAGTAATGCAACGAGGAACATACTGAAATATTGCCTGAATATCATGGTTCAAACCACCAAAAAATCTATTCATTGTATCATCCAAAGTTTCTTCTATGTGACAATGATGCATATAAGATTTGAACTCTTGGTAGTAAGCATGAACAGTGTTGTTGCCTTGTTTAAATTGTTCAAATTTGCGAAGCAATTCATGATGATAGTAAGAAGGGAAAAATTGTTGTCTCATGACATCTTTCAAATCTTTCCAAGTTGTGGGTTGGTTATCAATGGTTTTCTTACAAGCACACTCCACCAAACAGAAGCAAAACCAGTAAATGTTCTAGTGGTAACTCATACTTGCTCAAGTTCGGAAAAGTCATGGTGACTAAAAACTTGTTCTACTTCAAGCTCCCAAGCTAGATAAATAGCAGGATTAAATCTACCCTCAAATGACGGTAAAGAGATAACCTGACCATGTGCTTGTGTGTGTTGTCCCAACTCTCGTGATGATGAAGATGTGTCCATCGTCCAAGGACGTCTATCTCTGGAGCCTGTCATGATTAGTAGAAACAAGAAACAAAATTCGAGAATAATGTTCCTATGAACTACTAGGATGTGGTTGTAAAGTGCTCACAGTAAAGCAAATATCAATATCTTACAAGTTCTTACCATGCGGCAGGTGGTGACAGGCAACCAGCGGTGTCAAATAACTCCGAAGATTGTGTAAAGCAATTGCCAGGGGAACGTATGTATAAACGGTGTAGAAATATGTGGAGCTGGGTTGGCTATATATGGTAGCAAAAGATTAGCAATAATCAATTCAGAGATGCAATGCTGAATAAACGTTCAACAACGGTACTGTGCTGGTCCTAGGCTAAACCGTACTAGAGACGCGAGCCTAGAACACTAATGAGGTCACGACGTAGCACAACTAGCATCAATAAAGGATATGAAGTAGCTCTGGACAGCAAGATATAAGTGAAAATCACAATAGCAGTAAAGATAATGATGAGAAACAACAATCAAGCTGGATATATCAAAAACTTTCTCTCCAACTTTTCTCTGGAAAAGTTTGTGCCAATTTTCTAATAATTGTTCTCAAGAATGGAACTGACTCAAGCTTTCAAATGCAAATAGAATTACTCAATTCCGAGTTGATATGAGGAGTCATAAAATTCTAAAACTGGCTTGAAAAACTGGAACAAGTTGTGTGCGCAAACTTCGGAGGGCAAAAAGACCTATTTAGAAGCCTATTTTGAGGTGCCAAATATGGAACTAACTTCTACAACTATTTAGATGCGGCTCCTCGCTAGATTTCATTTGAGTACTCGTGGAGCCAAAACGGACTTCGTATGAGAAAGTTATGCCTGTTTTACTGAGCAGTGCACAAAACAGATTCCAATCCGAATTCAACTACGAGATTGAGTCTAGATATATCCGAATTTTGTTTTTTTATTCTTTTTTTTCTCACACTTTTTTTCTTTTTCTTTCTCTCTTTTTTTCTCTAACCTTTTTTTTCTTTTTTTTCTCTTTTTTTCCTCTGTTTTTTTCTCTCTCCCTCTTTCCAAAACAAATTAGATAAGATGCAGATTGGATCAAGCGAAGATGTGAACGGTCTCAACTATGATTATGACAATGAATGGTGGGTAGCATGTCCATTAAATTGATGGATGGGTGTGGTGGACAGCGGAAGGGATAACGATGCAGCGGTGACGTGACTAATGTGAACAGAACTCGAAACTCTAAACGAACTAGACACTAAGACCAACAACTCGACCTGACGATGCAACCGATAATTAAATAATGCACAAAATGAAAAGAAAATTGCAAGGGCTCAGACTGGCTAGGACAAAGTATGAATAGATCTAACTTTTTTTCGTGGTTTTTTCTTAGACAATAGGTAAGAAAATAAATCAAATCTAGGAAAACTGGAAATTCTCACCGAGCAACCTGAAAACTGATACCACTTGATAGAGGCGGGGTGTCCCGATCTTTCGATGGGATGATAACTATGGATTTGGTGAAGATGACTTTGACGATCTGACTACAAACGTGCACGATGTTGCGCCTTAGCAATCGCTAAACCAATCTCCTGAGGTTACTGACGATGCCGGAAGCACGATCAGCCTGACCACAAAGGTCTATTCCTGCAAGCAATCGAAGAACAAGCAAGAATTTGATAAAGCAATCTGAATATTGCGAATATATATGAAGTACTGATAATGGTGGGGATCCGTAAGCGGTCTTGGTCTGGTCGTTGGACACAAACAAAGTACACGAAGTTGCAATGGCTAACTTTTAACTAAATAAATCCCAAGGAAAAATCTACTAGATGGATCTACTTATATAGGAGCAAGGGGTGGCGGCCAATGAGGTGGGAGGACGTCCCAAGGCAGCCTAAAACTAACCCTAGGTCGTACAAGGCCAATGGGCACAAGTGGAGGTGATGTAACACCTTTGGACTTGTAGTTTGACTCGGATTCTGCTGCAGCATCAGATTGTTTCGTCCATAACTCAACGCTCAGGACGAATTTGAACATGAATCCAATTGGGTTGGAAAGAGCACGGAATCTAATTTCCAAGCAAAAAAGAATCACCCAATTCGGAGTCTGTATGAAAGAGTTATTTTTGTTTTGAGCCAGGTATGTTTGTGAAGTCCGAATCTAAATCCAGAACGTGAGAGACTTGGACTCTATCTTCTCTTGGTCCAAAAGTGATGTGAGAGGACTTTTTGAAGAGCACCTAAACTTCTCTTTTTACCTTGTCTTCATATGTGGATTGTACAAATGTCCCATACATCTGCAATTAGACAAAACACAAAAGTATGTGAAGTATTTTTGTTCTGGATAACATAAATAGATTATTGAATAGTTTGCACTAGAAATCACCTAGCAAATATGAATGTATGCAATATTTTTGGTCGTATCCAAGGTAGTCATGTCCTCATCAGTTGCTCTTCATTTTTTTGTTGGCGATGGTGATGATGACACCCTTGGCGTGGCGGATAATCATCGTCATGTTGCTCTTGGCGCGTAGGAAGTCCATGATCAACTTGCTCTTGTTGAACTTGAGGTTGAGGAGGAGATTGTCGAGCTTGTGGAGGAGCTTGACGAACTTGACGTTGCACGTGCGGTTGGTAGTTCCGCTCTTGGATTTCTTCTCGAAGTGCTTCCTCTTGATTGCGCCGGTCTCGGTTGCGGTTGGCGATTGCTCGACTTGATTCTTGAAGGGCACGTTGTGCCTCAAGAGCTTGTGCTTCACGTTGTTGTTGTTGAAGACATTGAGCCTCAGCGTCTTGTTCCTCTTGATGTAGACGCGCTCCTTCTTCCTCTTGGCGACGTAGATGTTGTCGTTCTTGAGCTTGAGCAAACGCAACTTGGTGTGGTTGAGGACGAGGTACTTGCTCATCGACATGCTCTTGTAAATGCTTGTCGTGTAGAGGATTGCGAGATGCATGACGGTCTTGACGCGCGGCTCGTCGAAGAGTGTTCGATATCGGTGTACTTGAGCCGGAGAAGGTGTCGTCGGAGTGTCGACTTGAGCGGCTTCGTCTTGAGTATGAAGAAGTTGAAGGAGGACAGTTCACCAACAAGGCGCGGATCACATCCATCCTTGCATCGTTCTCTTGCTTGTGAGCGTCGAGCTTGTTGTCGAAGTAGTCCTTGGTACGTTGCTCGGAGAGTCGCAAGTCGGTAGCGAGGTTGTCGACGCGGTCAGTCATAGCTTGTTGCTCTTGATGCAATGCCCGTTGTGCACCAAAGAGGTGGCTCTTGGTGACGTATGATGACATTTCGTCGTCTTGCTCGATGAAGAGTGGGTTGGTAGAAGTACTTGGCCTATCCATCATTCCAAGTAAAATGTGAGTGGTAGAGGGATAAGAACTTATACCAATTGTACCTTGACCGATGTTGACGATGAATCAAGTTCACTCAAATGTGGACAATGAAATAGCACTATTGGTACTAATTCTTGTCGGTTCTCACACCTACACAAGTAAAAGCTTATGGTGGAGCTTGGTTAGGATGGTGGCACAAAATTTGATGCAATTGTAAGTGAGCTTCAATAATGTTGGAAAAGATTCACAAATTTGCAAATGCAACAAGTAGACCAAGCAAGTAGTGGTACACGGAAACACACGCGCAAATAGATAAGTGGGATTGTGCAAACCAAAAGTGAGCCAAAATGTGGAATCCACGAAAATGCTCTTGTTGCACAATACACGAGAGACGCTAGCACGATTGCAGAATAGGCGGATACGGAACTTGTGCACAACCTACTAGGCAAAAATGCAATGACCTATATTCCAAGTATGCTACATTATGGTATTTCGGTGCTATGATCCAAGATGATCGAGTATGGCAATCTTAATGTAGTTTGATGCTATGGCTCTTGCTTATAAGCTCTTTGCTTATCTTTCCTCTTTGCTTAAAAGCTTGGGTGGCTCTTTCACTTTTGAGCTCTTTTCTCATGCAAAACTTCGCGAACCAAGATAGCAATTGTCTATGATATGACAACTTTGTGACACAAAAGTTGATGCCAAGATATGCACCACGATGGTATGGTATGTATGCTATGGAGTATGATCACTAATGTGCACAAGTCATGTTGCCGGCAATACTCAATGGCTAGTCTCGATGGGTAAGCTACGCAAAAGTAAAGCCATGTGAGTACACTACAACAAAAACACCCCTATTGCAACACATGACTAGCAACGATGATAACACAATGTGTTGTTTGGTTGAACCCACCTTCCCCACTTAGCGCTAACCTCCCGTGCCCACCTCCATCTCTTTTGGCGCTGTACCTGCTCACGCATCTGAGACTCCCATTGTTTTCTCTTTTGACACACCTCTCTAAAAAATAGAGGGACACCCAGAAGCCAGGGTTCCCGCCGCCGTCCCCTCGCCCTCGGCCGCCTGCGTCCCCTCGCCCTTGGCCGCCTCCCCTCGGTTTGTCAAAGAACCTCTTCCAAGCTCGCCTCCCTCACCACTTTCTTCGCTCATTGGGGATGCACACTGCATCGCCGCCCATCTCCTGCGTCGGGGAAGGAGTTGCCGCCGCCGTTCCTCCGCGCGACCGGAGATGCAGACACTGCTGTTGTTCGTTCGCACAGCTAGGAACGACGCAAGTACCGACGCACCCGTCCTCCTCAACTGCAGTAGGTCAGCAGGTCTTATTCTGTCCCTCGCGCATCTGCAATCCTGTATTGTGTCCCTTATTAAGGCTTTGTTCGTTTTGATTTATCCCCAAAGGGAACCAATCAACACAGGGATTGGGTGGATTCCTGCATGTCACTCAGATCTTTTTAGGGATTGAATCCTTTGCATCAACTATTCCCCTTCATCTAAATAATGTTCGGTTATATACATGGTTTGACAGGGATTGTATTGTGTCCCTTATTAAGGCTTTGTTCGTTTTGATTTATCCCCAAAGGGAACCAATCAACACAGGGATTGGGTGGATTCCTGCATGTCACTCAGATCTCTTTAGGGATTGAATCCTTTGCATCAACTATTCCCCTTCATCTAAATAATGTTCGGTTATATACATGGTTTGATAGGGATTGATTATTATATCAGGATGGAAGATAACAAAATAGAGATTTGAAGCACAAGTACTCCTATCAATAACAAATTTCATGAATCAATGTACGTCTAGTTCCCAATTAATGCATCATCACATTGCTTTTTCTAGACAACCACATAATTGTTTACCTCTATTATTTCTAGTATATATATTATCTAATATAATAATAAAGAAAAAGCTTATTTTCTTGTTGCCTCCCTGTTTAAACATCACTTTAAAGGAATTATACAGTTACTAATAAGCAGAGTATACTCTAATAAGTATGTGTGATAATCAACTCGGATTAATACTAAGTGGATTTTACAACTGGAAAACAAAAAGACCAAATACATGCCCACATCAACTGATTAATTGGTGAAGAGAATTGGATAATTCAGCCTTAGCTAGGATGTATCAGGAAACAAGGATCAAGAACCCTCTCAATCTAACCCAAGCTTACAACTTAAGAAGAGGAGAAGAAAGAGAAGGGAGACATACTTTAGAGAAGAAGCAGATGGTTGTTGCGTCGCCGTCACTGCCACTAGAGAGATGGCTGCCCCGTCCCTGTCACTTTTGCCTTGCAGTGCAGCCTTGTAGCGCCTCGTTCCTGTCCAATCCACGTCTTCTTTCTATGCATGAATGTCTAAGTCTAACACAAGGAGAAGACCCTCTAGCCTCTAAGAGCGCTCGCCCAAGCTAGCACCGCCGGCAGCAACTACACCATCACATCCTTGCCCACAGCCCCTGAAACCTCTCACCAACGTGATCTTCCTCCCATCTTATCCTCATGAAGGGTCAAAGTGCCAGTCAACGATTCTCTTCCATCTTTTCCATAGTTGGTGAGCTAATATTCTAATTTTTTGCCCCCAAGAATTGATTCCTCACAAAATTTACATCCCCATTTTGCCTCGTGCTCACCCTTGTTCAAGTGGAGCTAGCAACTTAAATTGGGCATGGAACAATCATAAGTGCCATTAGTTACTGTTTGTGCATACAGTTCTGCTTCTTCATTTTCCTATATGATTACTTTACCTCGCCTCATTGATTTCAGCCGCTCTTTCAAATTATTAGTGGATTAGATTGAGGTATCTGTGATTTTTCAGTTGTTGTTCTTTCAATTGTTTTTCCTCTTACCTATAATTAATTCATTTATTATATAGCTCCTTTTGTTTCCTTACCAAACCACACGCGGACCAGTATGCACTTGCCTCATTGCATTGCTATTTGTAATAGGGAGATATTGTGCCTTTTGCATTGTAAGAAATGAATTCATGGCATGTATGTTTGGCTCAGCTACCTTGGATTGTATACACGGTTTATTGTTTTTTAAATATGTTGTGCAATATAATAATGCTTAAACATGGATTGTTTTTGCACCCAAGTGACCTCTTCTCAACTTCATTTTCTTTTCAGAATTTTTGTTTAGTAGTAACTACTCCATATTTGGTAACTTGATTGTCTGCTTATGACAACTGGATATTAGACCTCTCATTGTGCCCGCAGTCCCGATAATTCTATCAATCAGGTATGCCTAATCTTTCTTTAAATTGACTACATGTCTGTGTTCATGGAACCATGTGCGACTCTCATGTGCGTGGTAATAAAATGCATATCCACAAGTAATGGATAATTGGTCCGTAATGATACCCTTTATGTTACATACTATTTGGGTGTTATGTGTGTCACATGGCTTGGTTTCAGTACTCAGTATTACATAGGCACTGCCTTGGTTCTCGGAAATACTTTAGATGTATCGTCGTATACTTAAATTTGGCTTGCGTTAAAATGAAATCTCTTAGCTATAAGATAACATAGTATATAGAGTGCTCTACACTAGATCAGATGGGGTGATGATCTTCTTTTTTCTTTCTTCATGCTTTCAGTTTGGTTGCCTCTCGACATGTCTTATTGAAGAGAACATATAGCCAAGAGTTGATAAATCCAACTGCTCAAATCTAATGATGCTTTTTTCGTGTTCTTGCTTCTGCAGGTTCTGAGAATTTTATTGATGGATCAGGAAACTATAATTTGTGACTTTGTAGTTCTCAGGTAACTACGGAGTTTTGTGTGATGTAACATTTTCAAGTAGCTGGCACTGAGATTTCTCCTAATACACCATAGCAAGCATGGCTAATGAATCATCCCAAGCATGAATTGCTGAATTCATTTCATTGTTAATATAATATAATGTTTAGTACTCCCTCTATAAAGAAATATAATAATTTTTAGATTAGTAAAGTAGTGATCTAAATGCTCTTATATTAATTTTTTACTGAGGGAGTAGTAAATACTACAAGCTGATAGTTGTTCATAATGAACAGCCACATCCGATTCGTCAAAGGTGCTTGGTGTTTTGCTATGCAGATTCTTATCTCGACGAGTCACTGATATTCAAAAATGTATATGGCAATAAAGAGAAATATAACGTCCTTACTTTACGAAATCTGTTTGTACTAAATAGCATGGTGATGACCCTTTCGCTGGTGTATAATGAAAGTATCTGCACTTTACATTTCTGAATTTTGATCCTTTTTAATAGAGAATACACTGGAACAAAAAACGTATATAATGACAGTTCATGTAGTTCATCAAAGATGCAAAAACAAATTAGTCCACATATATAAGTCACATGATCT
This sequence comes from Triticum dicoccoides, assembly GCF_002162155.2. Lineage (NCBI taxonomy): Eukaryota > Viridiplantae > Streptophyta > Magnoliopsida > Poales > Poaceae > Triticum > Triticum dicoccoides. Next base: position 303,828,914 of record NC_041393.1, on the reverse strand, counting down.
GCAATGTTGTTTAACAATTTCATATTTTAAGAAGTTTTTCTGTTCAGATTATTAATGAGCCCCATGTTTATATATAAATCCAAGTCCTGGTTAATCACATTTGGATGGTGTTCACTTAAATTTTACTTCTCTATTGGCCTGATTTTCTCTACTCTAAGTTACTCATCTCATATAGTTGTTGTTGTAGATCACCAAGATAAATTGACGATGCATCGCTTAGATATTGATTGCACAGTTGAGAATGGAGCTTGTAGAAGATAATTAGGATGTCATTTTTAGGATCAAATTTTCAAACATTATAGTTGATTGCAAGGTCAAGAATTGGCCCACTACTAGATATAGTTTCACCTCTTGTAATCTTTGGATCATGTTCTTTGTAATGAACACAGTTGATATAATATATGAGATATTTCTGTTTGTTGTACTATGGCATGTATTCTCTATTGGCATTGACCTAATATAATTACGGATGGCAATATATAAATATCATTAATTCTAAATGCTATCTAGCGAAGCTTCTAGCCATTGTTACGTGCATGGTCGCCACCAATGCATATGAAGTGTTGTTGGGCTCTAGCTTTATATGTTGCTATCTAACAACACTTCTACATGCAGTTTACCAACGCATGCATATATGTTGTCGTAGATGCTTCCAACGCCACCAATGGCAACACATACTAATCCGTTGGTGTAGAACTTACCAACGCATATATGGGCATATGACAACGCATTGATGTGTTGCTAAAGGGGTGTTTCTGTTGTAGTGGTATCAATGCAATTGCAAGTTATGACAAAGATATCGTCGAAGTTACCGTCCTTGGCGATGATGAGTATTCGATGGAGATGAGCGGTGGTGATGTTGACGTCGAACCGTACCTATATAGCCGAAACACATTAGGACACGGGAACCACAACCCAGAATCTAAAAGACCAAAACGTGTCAAAATTGTCATAGGAGGTGGCGGTGAGCGGTGGTGGTGCTTGTGGAAAGCGGTGGTGGTATGCGGAAGTAAGCGTGGGCACCGGAGCAAAATTGGGCAAAACTAAGCGGAAATGGGCGCGGGGAATGGAGTTGCTGCTGCCAGGGGCCGGATGTCCGGGCCAATGGTTGGATGTCCGGAATGCCGGATGTCCGTTGGACACGGGCGGATGTCCGGGCTCCTTGATCGGGCACAAACACGATGAACTCCACGGGAAAAAGGGCAAGTCCGGGGCAAAATTCGGATGAATTGGTGGATGGAAATCGCGGGAGAGATGCGAAGAAGCTAGATCCACTCGATGCAAAGCAGATCCGTGGATCAAATCCAACAAAACTTCATCACACCAACAAATCACAAAAAAATTTGGGGGCTATTTTTGGTGGGGAATTTTCAGATTTATGACGAAAACAACAAAATCAAGCTAGAAAACACGGGGTAGGGGCTCCAAAAACATGATCAACGTGGCTCATGATACCAAGATGATGTAGGGCGGAACCCAAGGGGCCGATCTTTCACGTTTGGAGAGGATCCCTATGGGGAACACGAAGAACGCGTGGAAGAACACAAGGGAAATCACGAGGAAAAAAAGAGAAACACTCAACTGACATGAAATTGATCACACAAGTGCTAGATCATCGAGGGCACAAAGTAACACGAGATCCAAATTCAACAAGGGACGATACAAGAGTAACTGTTCTTCTCCATGAGGAGGTCTTGATTGTCTTCTCCGGATGAAGGCCTTGAATCCGGATGGATCTTCTCTGAAGAGGTGCGGTCCCTCACAAGGAGTAGATCCGATACGGTTGAGCAATGCTCTATCTCAAATGAGCTATCACAATGCTAACCCTAAAACATAGGTGGGGATGGAGTATATATAGTCTAGGGGCAAAGGGGGTACATGGGCCTCGGCCCTTACACTGTTTGCAGATAGGGAAGGCCGGATGTCCGGGCGTCGGGCCGGATGTCCGGTGGCTCGCGAGGGGACGGATGTCCGGGCTGAAGGGCCAAATGTCCGGGCTGGTGGAGTCGGCCGTGCTGCTCTCTGGATGGGCGGCGCCGGATGTTCGGGCGGAGGGGCCAGATGTCCAGGGCTTCGGGAGGCGCCGGATGTCCGGGGTGATGACCAGATGTCCGGGCTGTCTAGGCAGCCTTCTGTGCTCCCTGGATGGCACCTCTAGATGTCCGGGCTGGAGGCCGGATTTCCGATGAGGACGGCCAGATGTTTGGGCTGGACGCCGGATGTACGGTACCTGTAGCTTCTTCTGCAAACTCCTGACCATGTAGATCTCCATGGGCCGGATGTCCGGGGCCATGGCCGGATGTCCGGTGCCTGGAGGTTGTTCTCGCCTTCTTTCGTTGGTTCTCTTCTTCCGTGGACTTGGGGTCTTGACCATCTTCATGTGCATCCTCGGGAGGGTCCTCTTGGTACCTAATTATGCACAACATTTCGGACTTAGGTAGTAGGCATGTCTTGAGGGGATCATATGAGATATCACTAAGGAGAGAAGTCACCTCGGTCTCGAGAGCTCTAGCTCGTGCTGTAGTCATGGGTCCTCTTGGTGCTTGGTGAGACAATGGAAGGTCCATGGGGATGACCGAAGGATGCTCCGCATCAGGTCTCCATTGCTTTGGTTTAATCATCATTGGAGGAAGATGGATGAGTCTATGTTGGGGAGTCTTAGATGTAGAGTGCCTATGCTTGATGGAGAGTCTTTAGTGAATGGAAAAATGAGATGCTTGGAATTTTTCATGAATATCACTTGAACAAGTACATTACTACTCCTTGTGAACCCCTTGTTGATCCCTTGCATCCTACCCATGATGAGTCTCTTGACATGATTCGCAATCTTAGAACTATCAATCTTATCACTAGAGGTTTGCCTAGACATTTGATTGGTCACTTGGCAACTCTTCATTGTGCTTATACTATATGGAGATTTCTTCAGGATCGATTTCCGTACTAGTCCTTGAAAAACTTAGATGAGATTCTTCATAAGTCTGTTGCTTTGAATAAGATGAATCCCAATGATCCTAAGTTTGGAAATTGTTTATTTGAGCTTACTAATCTTATGCATGCCAAAGGAGATGTTGGAATCATTAGCAATATCATTTCCGAAGCTATTAGAATTCATAGAGATGAACATTGTCAAAATCATATATCTAATGAATCACTCTCTCTAGGAAATGATCATTTGGAAGACGATGTTGAACATGGATACTATGATGAGGATGATGAGAATGACTTTGATCTTGAAGAGCCTATGAGACACTTTGGTCTTATGGCTAACCTTCACGGCTACATGGCTGGAGGAAAGGAATGGGTCCTTGATAGTGGATGGACCGATCACATGACCGGAGACAAAGATATGTTTCGTGAGCTTGCTGAAAACGACGACCCTCGAAAGTATGTCACTTTTGGTGATAACTCAAAGGGTAAGGTGGTTGGCCTCGGTAAGGTGGCCATCTCACATGACAACTCCATACAAAATGTTGTGCTCGTTGAATCTCTTGGCTATAATCTACTTTTTGTATCTAGACTAGCTGACTTTGGGTTCAATGTCCTATTTACTAAAGTAGATTGCCAAGTGTTTCAAAGAGATAATCATAAAATGATCTTTACCGACATACGTAGAGCTGATCTATACATTGTTGATTTCACTAAAAAGGCTCAACCTAGAACTTGCTTAATTGCTAAATCTTCTAAAGGCTGGTTGTGGCATAGACGGTTAGGTCATGTGGGCATGCGAAACCTTGACAAGCTTATTAAAGATGATCATATCCTTGGTGTTAAATATGTCATATTTGACAAGGATAGACTTTGCAGCGCTTGCCAAACAGGAAAACAGGTTGGAGAAAGCCACCCCGTGAAGAACATCATGACAATTAGGAGACTGCTCGAGCTACATCATATGGATCTTTTCGGTCCCAACGCCTACAAGAGTCTCTGTGGTAACTCATTTGGACTAGTCATTGTTGCTGATTTTTCAAGATTTACGTGGGTGTTCTTTCTTGATGATAAATCGCAGGTCCAAAAGATCTTCAAAAACTTTGCTAGGAAGGCCCAAAATCATTTTGAAGTGAAGATCAAGAAGGTTCGCAGCGACAACGGAAAGGAGTTCAATAACGCCAATGTGGACACCTTTCTTGACGAAGAAGGGATTTCACATGAGTTCTCGGCTACGTAAACACCTCAACAAAATGGATTTGTTGAGAGGAAGAACTGGACAATCATCAAAATGTCAAGAACGATGCTTGATGAGTACAAGATGCCAAAACACTTTTGGGCGGAAGCGGTTGAGACAGCTTGTCATGCAACGAATCGTCTATATCTTCACAAGCTACTCGGCAAGACGGCATACGAGCTTCTCACTGATAACAAACCCCAAGTTGGATACTTTCAGGTATTCGGCTCAAAGTGTTACATTCTTGATAAGCATCACCGTTTGAAATTTGCTCCTAAGTCTCATGAAGGTTTCCTACTCGGTTATGGCTCAAACTCTCACACTTACCGTGTCTACAACAATTTAACCCGAGAGGTTGAAAAGACGACAGATGTGAAGTTTGATGAATCTAACGGCTCGCAAGTAGAGCAATTGCCAATTGATGTAGGTGACAAAGATCCTTCGGAAGCAATCCAAGACTTGTCTATTGCCAAGATTTGCCCAACGGAGGTGAAGGAGAGTACCTCGTTTGTCCAAGTGGAAGGCTCAACTTCACGCCAAGGTGAACCAAAAGTTGACTTGGAGGAATTCACGAGTGGGACACACCAAGACGATGAGAACGAGGATGCACAACAAGATGAACCTCGATGACCTCCTTCCCCACCTCCACGGGAGAACAACAACGCCAACAACAATGAAGAAAGACAAGAGGAAGAACAAGACAATGAAGAGGATGTTCCACCCCGACCCAAACAAAAGCTCTCACGAGTTCGAGCAAGAGTCTCAAGAGATCATCCCGGCGAACAAATCTTTGATGACATTCAAACTGGGAGAAATACTCGGTCTAAATATCGTTTAGCTAACTTTTGTGAACATTACTCATTCATTTCTAGCATTGAACCTATGAAGGTTGAAGAAGCATTGGAAGATTCGGGTTGGATAAATGCCATGCATGAAGAGCTACACAACTTTGAGAGGAACCAAGTATGGACGTTGGTTGAAAAGCCCGATGAGAAGCACAATGTCACTGGAACCAAATGGGTGTTTCAGAACAAGCAAGATGAAGATGGACAAGTTGTACGCAGCAAGGCTCGTCTTGTTGCTCAAGGCTACACTCAAGTTGAAGGTATGGACTATGGTGAGACTTATGCCCCCGTTGCTAGACTTGAGTCCATCCACATTTTACTTTCTTATGCCAATCATCATGACATTACCTTATATCAAATGGACATCAAAAGTGCTTTTCTTAGTGGTGAAATTGAGGAGGAAGTTTATCTTAAACAACCTCCCGACTTTGTTAATCCTAAGAAACCCAACCATGTTTACAAACTCCACAAAGCTCTTTATGGTCTTAAACAAGCTCCTAGATCTTGGTATAAATGCTTGACTAAGTTTCTTCTTGAAAAAGGGTTTGAAATTGGTAAAATTGATTCTACACTCTTTATTAAAAGGGTTAATGGAGAATTATTTGTGTGCCAAATTTATGTTGATGATACCATATTTGGTTCAACTAACCCTCATTTTAGTGAAAAGTTTGGAAAGCTTATGTCGGAGAAGTTTGAGATGTCTATGATGAGTGAACTCAAGTTCTTTCTTGGTTTGCAAATCAAGCAAACTAAGGAGGGAACCTTTATCTCTCAAACAAAGTATATTAAGGACTTATTCAAGAAGTTCAACATGCAAGAACGCAAAGGTATGAATACCCCCATGCCTACTAGTGGACATCTTGACTTGACAAAGGATGGCGAACCGGTTAACCAAAAGGTTTACCGCTCTATGATTGGTTCGTTGTTATATCTATGTGCCTCCCTTCTTGATATCATGCTAAGTATGTGCATGTGTGCACGATATCAAGCGGCCCCCAAAGAGTGTCATCTTAAGGCTGTGAAAAAGGATAGTGACATACTTAATACATACACCAAATTTGGCATTTGGTATCCTAAGAGCTCTTCTTTTAATCTTGTTTGCTACTCCGATTCGAACTATGCCGGTGACAAGGTTGATAGAAAGTCCACTTCGGGTACTTGTCAATTTCTTGGTAGATCTCTTGTGTCTTGGTCCTCCAAGAAACAAAACTCGGTATCCTTATCCACCGCCGAAGTGGAATACATTGCTGCGGGTTCATGTTGTGCTCAATTACTTTGGATGACCCAAACTCTTAAAGATTATGGGATATATGTGAACATGTTCCATTGCTTTGCGACAATGAGAGTGCCATTAAGATTGCTCATAATCCAGTGCAACATTCTCGAACTAAGCATATTGAAGTTTGTCATCATTTCATTCAAGATCATGTCACTAAGGGAGATATCAAACTTAAGCATGTTCATACCGATAAGGAATTGGCGTATATATTCACCAAACCACTTGATGAGAACGTGTTTTGCAGGTTGAGAGGTGAATTGAACATCATTGATGCCTCAAATTTGGAGTAGAACCTCCAAGATGCATGCAAGGCATGAGCCTTACTATGATTAATCCTTGACATTTCTCTTGTGATGATGATCATATGTCTTGGACATACTTGTACACTTGCATGCTATCTAACCCTTGTAGGTACTTGTATGAACCCAACTCTATGAGATTGCAACTCAATCACATTCTAAGCAATCTCTATATCTCCAAGTCTCTACAATATGGTGGTTGAAGACAAGGAAGCACGAATCCATTCAATATATCCTTTGACAAATTCCTTATATCAAATTTCATTTGGTATCAAATTTCATGATTGTCATCTTGGATACACAAGTGCCCTTCCTTGCGAGACTAACCCATGTAGGAAGATGAACTTCAACTACAAGTGGTGCTCCCAACTCTTGATGATCTATATCAACTTGAGCACCCTACACAAGTTCAACTACATGACCAAGTTCAACACCACCACCCAAGGTATGTCATTCCATCTTAGAGAAGCTTTACCCCAAGACATGGGTCAAAGCAACTCAACAAGATGTGAATACATCAAAATGCTCAAACGAAAAATGGCAACCCCATTTTGAGCTTAAACGATGAGTATGACCTATGATCAAGTGTACTCACTTGACTCCTAAGTCAATATACTCTAACATAGGTGACTTTGTCGCCGACCATTTCTCGATGAAGTTCTTTGTTGTTTCTCTGTGCTCTTGCATTTGACTCTTACATGCTTGTTCCCCTTTCAAAAAACTTCATCTAGATTTTTTTCTTTTCTTTTCTCTGTTATTTTCTGCATTTCCCTGCATCCAATTCATTGCAAATCCTTCAGTTAATTCCTTGCATATCCTTGTGAAATCTTTATTGTCTAAGTGAGCTGAGGTGACAAGTGATTTTCTCTCTGATCTGAACTTGGCCTCACCGACTTGTTTACTTTGGCTGAACCGAACCATCTCGGTGACACCGAAAATAACAACTTGGTGCTACCGATTTCAATACCGAGATAAAGACTGTGTCACTTGCTTCCTGCATATTTGTCCCAACTCCATTCAATGATACTTGTTCTCTATCAGCATCCTATTACATGTTGCTTTGTAATGTGACTCGAGGACCAAACCTACTTGACTCATGCTCCAGAAGTCCTTTCTTGGAAATTTATGTCAAAGGGGGAGAGAGAGCACATCAAAGCTTATCACATAAGAGAGAATGCTCTCCTAAAGCTTCTCCTGATGCTCCTATTCTTAAGAGGAAAGTTGTCTCATGTCTTCAAGATGGGAAAGACATGATAGTATATGGTATAATTCTATCTTGCACCGGTTATTTTCTTGTTTTCCCTGATTTTCTTTCCCTATCTTCTCCCATTATCCAATATCAGATTCAGGGGGAGAAAGCTCAATCCTAAGGGAAGAAAATCCTTGGAATTCAGTGAATATATTTATTCTTGGGGACATGTCTATAACCAAATAGAGTACCTAGTACTCACTCTCTACATGTCATCCCAGTCTTGGTATTCTTGTGTTCTCGTGTTCTTGCTCTGTCTAGTAGATGTTCTTGTGTTATCTAACCTTGTTTACTCAAGTTCATCTCTTCCAAAGCTAGCTCAAGACCACAAGGTAAGTATATGCATCACACTCATGTGCATGAAGATCTCTTGCTATGGTATATATTGTTTGCAAGAGAAATTCATGAACATGAAAGTATATTTCCATCATCTACATCATTTTCTCTAATGCATATAGCCAAGACACATGTAACTCATTGCTTGCTCTGTCATGTCTATGAATTCTCATACTCTTATGATCTACCATCACATGATTGCATACATGTAGGGGGAGCTAATGCATGTTGCATGTCTTGCCAAAGCTTTACTTGCTATTTCCTTATATCTTTATCTAAAGCTTTGATGTATGTTATCATCAATTACCAAAAAGGGGGAGATCGAAAGCACAAGTGCTCCCTTGGTGATTTTGGTAATTAATGTCAACATATCTCTTGTTGGACTAACACTTCTACCTAGCATATTTCAGATAAGTTCAACATTGGAGTGGCATGGACATGGACAAGAGGATGTGGAAACCCTTCAAGATGCTAAGGACAAACATTGGAAAACCTCAAGAATCTACATTTTCATTTTAGTGATCCAAGATCATATTGAGTCCATAGGAAAACCAATACTATTAAAAGGGGATGAGGTGTTGCTTAATGGCTTGCTTGCTCAAAGTGCTTAGTGATATGCTCCAAAGCCCTCAACCACTTTCTCACTTCCACATATGTCCTAAACCTAAAAGTCAAACTCCGCCCCACCGGATCTATCCGGCGCCATCGGGTTCATTTGACATAGCCACTGCCAAACCCTAATCAGTTCAGTCTCACCGATGGGATCTCGGTCTCACCGAGATGGGCTTGCAAATTCTCTGGTTACCTATTACTGAAGTTGGTCTCAACGAGTTTTTGTGATTGGTCCCACCAAGTTTGCTTGACCAATCCTCTGTTTGCTTATTACCAAAATCGGTCTCACTGAGTTTGAGTAAATTGGTCAAACCGAGTTGAGGTTTTACCCTAACCCTTGCACATCGGTCCCACAGAGTTGACCTTGTCGGCCCCATCAAAAACTCTAACATTCACATTTTGACCTGAATCGGTCTGGCCGAGTTTTACCATTCGGTCTCACCGAGTTTGAGAATCTGTGTGTAACGGCTAGATTTTGTGTGCAGGCTATATACCCCTCCACCCATTCTTCATTCATGGAGAGAGCCATCAGAACGTGCCTACACTTCCAGCATTCATTTTCTGAGAGAGAACCATCTACTCATGTGTTGAGACCAAGATATTCCATTCCAACCACAAGAATCTTGATCTCTAGCCTTCCCCAAGTTGCTTTCCACTCAAATTATCCTTCCACCATAGCCAAATCTGTGCGAGAGAGTTGAGTGTTGGGGAGACTATCATTTGAAGCACAAGATCAAGGAGTTCATCATCAACACACCATCTATTACCTTTTGGAGAGTGGTATATCCTAGATTCGTTAGGTGTCACTTGGGAGCCTCGGTCAGGATTGAGGAGTTGAACCAAGGAGTTTGTAAGGGCAAGGAGATCGCCTACTTTGTGAAGATCTACCCTAGTGAGGCAAGTCCTCCGTGGGCGATGGCCATGGTGGGATAGACAAGGTTGCTTCTTCGTGGACCCTTCGTGGGTGGAGCTCTCCGTGGACTCGTGCAAACATTACCCTGCGTGGGTTGAAGTCTCTATCAACGTGGATGTATGATAACACCACCTATCGGAACCACGCCAAAAATCTCTGTGTCTCCAATTGCGTTTGCACACTCCAATCCCATCCCTTTACTTTCTTGCAAGTTGCATGCTTTACTTTACGCTGCTCATATACTCTTTGCATGCTTGCTTGAATTGTATTATGTATGCTTGAAATTGTGCTATCTACCACCTCAACTTGAAAAACTTAAAACTGTTATCTTTATTTATTGAGGGTCTAATCACCCCCCTCTAGATACCTCTTCTCGATCCTTTCACATGCGGTTGATGGCATCCATTTACATGCTTTACACATTATTGCTATTACATGTTGTCATATGTCTCTATAGGTTGCCTCTCTCATGGTAGATGATTTGTCATGTATTAAGTGCAACAATGCTTTTAGTCTTACTAATGAGATTGCCCCCATAGCTTTCATATGTTTAGAGATTTTGACATATTTCTTGTGAAGCATGCTTGCCTTCCTTCTTTGCACCATATGCCTAGTGCCATGAGTATAGCCATTGCATCATATTATTCATGCACTTTTGCTTCTAATGGCTATGTGCAAGAAAGAGAACCATCATGATGGATGATGTGTTTATCTACCATGCACATATGTTCTTTGTTTTGTTGTGTGCATGTGTAGGATACTTGGACTTCGTGTCGACTTCCATTTCACTTGAGTTGACAATTCGAGCTCTTGAGAGTGAACAACCTTCTACAATGATGAGTCTACATCGAACTTGCTTGTACTTCGGCATTGTGAAGGATGCACAAGGACATGCTTTCGAGGTGATATCTTTCTCTTTCGAGAAACACAAAACCATGAGCATGGATATTGTGCATCATACTACTTGTGTTGCTTCCACCATGAGATTTATTGGTCAACTTGGACCACTTGCACACATGTTAGAGATAGTGCTTTCATTCATGATTTCCACATTGATAAGCTTCATGACATATATGCCTTGTGTGTTGCATCCAACTTGTTCATTATTTGCTACTATCATATGTTTGGTTGCAACAATGTCATTTACTCACGTATGCCATGCACCTTTTATTGTCACATGATTGACTTGATTGCCTCACACATGTTGAACAATTGCCCTTTCCATTGTGTTGACTGCCACGATATCTTCACTACACCCTATGCACATTATGCTTGGATTGTCTTGCACTTGCCTCATGTGTTTAGACATATCATTATATTTGGTGTTGTGGATGATTCTTATGCCTACCATACACCTTTTGTTGAGCACTTTGCGCATTTTTCCATGACATTGAGGTAGATGTGTGTTCACTTGTCACACATATTTGCATCTCGACCTCCCATTTGCATGTTTGTTTCCATGATGTACTTGATTGTCGGTGCAACAAACCTTGAGTCTGTTGCCCAGACTATGCACAGGCCTGAGGACAAGATTACAACACTAGGATCAAACCAAGCATGAGGGATCAATTCCTTTGAAGGATCCAAGTACATATTAAGAAGACCAAGATGAGCCAGATAAGCAAGATATCACTAAGGAAAGAACCTCCCTTGTCGGGCAGGCGAGCCTGGCAAGGTTGGATTTGCCTCGAAAGCATGCTTCCAGATCGTCCCGGCAGGCGTGCCGGGGCTTGTGGAGGCAAGCCACGCCACCACTCCACCTCACAAGTGACGCAGGTCATCAATCAGTGCAGTGTCAAGCCCCAAAGTGACTAAGTGGCTGCTTCTTGCCACATGGCAACCACTTCTTATAGCAAATACCTCCACATGTGATGAGGACATGACTACCTTGGATATGACAAAAAATATTGCATATATGTATATTTGTGAGGTTATTTCTAATGCAAACTATGTAATAATTTATTTATGTCATCCATGACAAAAATACTTCACAAACTTTTGTGCCATGTCTAATTGCAGGTGTATGGGACATTTGTACAATCCACATATGAAGATAAGGGAGAAAGAGATATTTAATTGCGTTCAAAAAGTTCTCTCACGTCACTTTTGGCCCACGAGAAGATAGAGTCCAAGTCTCTCACGTTCCGGATTCATATTCGGACTACACAGACATACCTGACTCAAAACGCCAACAACTTTTTCATACGGACTCCGAATTGGATGATTCTTTTTTGTTGGAAACTAGATTTCGTGCACTTTCCAACCCAATTGGAATCACCTTCAAATTCATCCGGAGCGTTGAGTTATGGACGAAACAATCTGATGCTGCAGTAGAATCCGAGTTAAACTACAAGTCCAAAGGTGTTACATCACCCCACTTGGTCCCATTGTCCTTGTATGACCTAGGGTTAGTTTTAGGCTGCCTTCGGACGTCCTCCCACCTCCTTGGCCGCCACCCCTTGCTCCTATATAAGTAGATCCATCTAGTAGATTTTCCCTTGGGATTTGTTTAGTTAAAAGTTAGCCATTGCAACTTTGTGTACTTCGTTTGTGTCCAATGACCAGACCAAGACCGCTTTCGGATCCCCACTTTTATCAACACTTCATATATATTCAAAATATTCAGATTGCTTTATCATATTCTTGGTTGTTCTTCGATTGCTTGCAGGAATAGACCTTCGTGGTCAGGCTGATCATGCTTCTGGCATCGTCAGTAACCTCAGGAGATTGGTTTAGCGATTGCTAAGGCGCAACGTCATGCACATTTGTAGTCGGATCGTCAAAGTCGACTCCACCAAATCGATAGTTATCATCTCATCGAAAGATCGGGAACCTCCGCCTCTATCAAGTGGTATCAGTTTTCAGGTTGCTCGGTGAGAATTTCCAGTTATCCCTAGATTCTATTTATTTTCTTACCTATTGTCCAAGAAAAAGCCACAAAAAAAGTTAGATCTATTCCACCTTTGTCCTAGTCAGTCCGAGCCTTTGCAATTTTCTTTTCATTGTTTGCATTATTGAATTATCGGTTGCATCGCCGTGTCGAGTTGCTGGTCTTAGTGTCTAGTTCCTTTAGAATTTCGAGTTCTGTTCACATTAGTCATGCCACCGCTGCATAATTATTCCTTCCGCAATCCACCATCCCATCCATAAATTTCCACCATGTGCTACACGCTCATTGTCATAATCATAGTTGAGGTCATTCACATCTTCGCCTGATCCAATCTGCATCTTATCTAGTTTGTCTTGGAAAGAGGGAGAGAAAAAAAAGGTGGAGAGAAAAAAAAAGAAAAAAAAGTTAAAAAAAGTCAGAGAAAAAAGGAGAGAAACAAAAAGAGAGAAAAGTGTGAGAAAAAAAAGAGAAAAAAAAAACAAATTTCGGATCTATCTAGACTCAATCTCGTAGTTGAATTCGGATTGGAATCTATTTTGCGCACTGTTCAGTAAAACATGCCTAATTTTCTCATGCGAAGTCCGTTTTGGCTCCGCGAGTACTCAAATGAAAGCTAGCGATGAGCTGCATCTAAATAGTTGCATAAGCTAGTTCCATATTTGGCACCTCAAAATAGGCTTCTAAATAGGTCTTTTTGCCCTCCGAAGTTCGCGAACACAATTTATTCCAGTTTTTCAAGCCAATTTTAGAATTTTTTTGACTCCTCATACCAACTCGGAATTGAGTGATTCTTTTTGCATTGGAAAGCTTGAGTCAATGCCATTCTTGAGAAAAAATATCAGAAAATTGGCTCAAACTTTGCAAGAGGAAAGTTGGAGAGAGAGTTGTTGTATATACAGCTTGGCAGTTGTTTTTCACCATTATCTTTACTGCCATTGTGATCTTCACTTATATCTTGCTGTCCAGAGCTACTTAGTATCATTTATTTATGCTAGTTGTGCTACGCCGTGACCTCATTAGTGTTCTAGGCTCGCGTCTCTAGTCCGGTCTAGCCTAGGACCCGCACAGTACCATTGTTGAGCGTTTATTCAACATTGCATCTTTGAATTGATTATTGCTAATTTTTTGCTACCATATATAGCCAACCCAGCTCCACATATTTCTACACCATGTATACGTACATTCCCTTGGTAATCGCTTTACAAAATCTTCAGAGTTATTTAACACCGCTGGTTGCCTGTCACCACCTGCCGCATGGTAAGAACTTGTAAGATATTTATATTTGCTTTACTGTGAGCACTTTACAAGCACATCCTAGTAGTTCATAGGAACATTATTCTCGAATTTTGTTTCTTGTTTCTACTAATCATGACAGGTTCCGGAGATAGAAGTTCTTAGACAACGGACACATCTTCACCACGAGAGTTGGGACAACACACACAAGCATATGGTCATGTTATGTCTTTACCATCATTTGAGGGTAGATTTAATCCTGCTATTTATCTAGCTTGGGAGCTTGAATTAGAAGAAGTTTTTAGTCACCATGATTTTTCTGAACTTGAGAGAGTACGAGCTACCACTAGAGCATTTACTGGTTTTGCTTCTATTTGGTGGAATGTACATTGTAAGAAAAACATTGATAACCAACCCACAACTTGGAAAGTTTTGAAAGCTGTAATGAGACAACAATTTTTTCTTCCTTACTATCGTCGTGAATTACTTCGCAAATTGGAATAATTAAAACAAGGCAGTAACACTGTTCATGCTTACTACCAAGAGTTCAAATCTTATATGCATAATTGTGACATAGAAGAATCTGAGGATGATACAATGAATAGACTTTTTGGTGGTTTGAACCATGATATCCGTGCAAGATTTCACTATATTCCTCGTTGCATTACTGGTATGTATGTTCACGCTTGTACCTTTGATAGACAGATACAAGAGGACGCATTGGGTGACTACAACAACTACTATTCCAGTTCATGCTCACCACCGCCGGTTGGTTCCTACACCGTTGCACCTACTAGAGCAACCCCACCTCGGATTGTGAGCGCGACATCATCTCAAGAGTATGGTGCATTGTCAACGTCCGTACCTACATCAGCTACGTCTTTGCGACAAGGTAACAGTAAAGGTATTGATGATATAACTTCACATGAGAATGATGCATCCCTAGTTAACTTGAATGCATCATGTGTTGAGTTACCTGGTGATTTCAGCACATCACCTATTTTAGAGAATCTTGATATTGTCATGAATGCATCATGTGATCAAACAACTGAAATACCAACACTTTTAAGTGCATCCATTGAATTAACTGTTGATGCAAAAGAATCAATGTTTAATCATTTTGATATGACCTCTAATCTTGGTGATGATTCTGTCAACAATGACTTATTGCATGTTTGCTTATTTAAGCATGTTGTAGCATGTAAATTTGATGCAAGTAAGGTTTATTCACCAATGTTGGGATGGTTTAATGATGAACATTGTCAATCTTTTGAAATGAATAAGAGCTTCACTTGTATGTGCAAACTGAGTTGCAATATTTTCATGCCTTCTACTTCTTGTGATAATGTTTTGGCTTTAGATTTTATGAACTATGCAAGTTACTCATCTATTCATGTGTCATATGTGCAAAAATCAAGGGAAGTAAAAATGGATGACATATACATATACAACATGTACACCTTGTCTCTTTTGTTAGCCACATTTCAGACTAAGCAACACCGAGGACGGATTGCAAGAGGCATAAGCATTTAGAAACTAAATGGTTGCATGAAAGGCTAGGTGTGAGTGCTAAAAATTTAAAATCCTTTGCCGTACTTGTGAACTTTGCAATGAACGTGGTCATTTACATCTCCTATATAAATTGTTTCATGATCGAATCGTGTCCAAAAATTGTGATGATTCGATCTCCATTGCTCATTACAATGAGCTTAGTTTGCTTTTGGGTTATGAAGAATTGAAACGTTTACTTAAGGACCTTCCAGAATTTTCCCATAAGAAATTCCTTGATATTGATCTAGAAAAGATTTATTTGTTTTGTGTGAAGAATTGCATTGAAAATCCTTATATTGCCAATTACCTAAAGAAAAGAAAGCAAATAGAAGATGATGAGAATACTAATGAAAGGGAAGAGACTTCCCAATATCCTCCTATTATTTCTTATGATGAATCAGGTAACGAGGAGGAGCTTTCTATTCAACCAATCTCATCAATAAGGAGCTCAAAGAGGAAGGTTGAACTCACACATAATGTGAAGAAGAAAAAGAAAAGAAGGAGCAACAAAGGTAGAAAGGTATCCCTCCCAAATGATGTTGCTCCTACTACTCATTGTGATGATGATAATTGCTTTACTATTGGTGCTATCCATATTTTTAATGATGAGAGTGATTATGCTTATGATATGAAAGAGCCCAAGCTTGGGGAAGCTATGTTTGATGAGGATGAAATATTTGAGAATATATTTGCTGAAATTAATGTTTGTCCCAAGCTTGGGGATGCTATGTTTAATGTCTCTTCCCTTTCATCATAAGAAAGGGAAGAGACTTCCCAATATCCTCCTATTATTTCTTATGAAGAGACTTCCCAATATCCTCCAAATTAATATTTTTAGCATCCCAAGTTTTGATATGCAAAGTTGTTATGATGATAGCATGCCTCCTACCTATGATGATTATATTGATGAAAGTGGGTTCGGAAGAGTGTCAACTTTCGGAAGTAGTGATACCACTATTTTGGAGGATGTTGAATCTATTTGTGATGAATATGAAAGTGGATTTGGAAGAGTGTCAACTTTATTTAGTGATTCCACTATTTCGGAAGAGGTTCCAATTGATTATGAGAAAAAAGTTGCTATCTATGATGATTATTGTGATGACTTGTATGCTATTAATAATAATGATAAACATGAAACTTGTCATCATGATTTTCGTTTTCAATTGGATTATGCCTCACATGATAATTATTTTGTTGAGTTTGCTCCCACTACTATTCATGAGATGAAATTTGCTTATGTGGGGAGTAGTAAATTTTCTATGCTTGTAGATCATGAAAAGAATGTTTTAGGTGCTGGTTATATTGTTGAATTCATTCATGATGCTACTGAAAACTATTATGAGAGAGGAACATATGCTTGTAGGAGTTGCAATAATGTCAAGTTTCCTCTCTATGTGTTAAAAATCTTGAAGTTATGCTTGTTTTGCCATCCTATGCTAGTTGATTATTGTTCCCATAAGTTGTTTGCTCACAAAATCCCTATGCATAGGAAGTGGGTTAGACTTAAATATGCTAGTCATATGCTTCATGATGCTCCCTTTATGTTTCAATTCTTATCTTTTATGTGAGCATTATTGCCATCATCATGCCTAGCTAGAAAGGCATTAAAGAAAAGAGCTTGTTGGGAGACAACCCAATATTTATCCTTACTGTTTTTGTTTGTACACATGATTATGCTACTGTAGTAATCATGTTTTATAGCTTTTGTTTCAATAAAGTGCCAAGTAGAACCTTTGGGAAGACTTGGGTGAAGTTTATGTGATCTTGCTGTAGAAAACAGAAACTTTAGCGCTCACGAGAATAGCTGCCATTTTTTTACTAGAGAGTGATTTTAGGTTGATTCTTTTTGAAGATGATTAATAGACAAATTACTCAGGTCCAGAAATTTATTTCATAATTGTTGGGGTTCCAGAAGTATACGTTTGATACAGATTACTACAGACTGTTCTGTTTTCTATGTGTTGTTTGCTTATTTTGATCAATCTATGGCTAGTATTAAGTGGTATGAACCATAGAGAAGTTATAATAAAGTAGATATTACACCAATATGAATAAAGAATGAGTTCATTACAGTACCTAAGTGGTGGTTTTATTTTCTTATACTAACGGAGCTTACGAGTTTTGTTTTGAGTTTTGTGTGGTTGAAGTTTTCAAGTTTTGGGTAAAGATTCGATGGACTATAGAATAAATAAGGAGTGGAAAGAGCCTAAGTTTGGGGATGCCCAAGGCACCCCAAGGTAATATTCAAGGACAACCAAGAGCCTAAGCTTGGGGATGCCCCAAAAGGCATCCCCTCTTTCGTCTTCGTTCATCGGTAACTTTACTTGGAGCTATATTTTTATTCGCCACATGATATGTGTTTTGCTTGGAGCATCATTTTATTTTGTTAGTTTTTGCTTGTTTTTATTTAGAATAATGTTTTGCATCTTTAATTTCAATAAAAAAGTCAAGGATAGCCTTTGCCATGCTTATTTTGCTAGTATACATGTTGCTGTTTGAAAACAGAAAGTTTACTGCTGTTGCAAAAATTCCCTAGAAAAGTCAGAGAATGGTATAACATTTAATCTTTTTGCATATTAAGCTCTGATAAATTTCTTACAGTGAGAATTTTAGTTCATAATTTTTGGAGTCAGGGAAGTATTGATACTCTTGAATTCTTTACAGACTGTACTGTTTTGGCAGATTGCTGTTATGGTTGCATTGTTTGCATATGTTTGCTTGTTTAATGATTCTATTTGAGGATAGGAGTATTAAATAGAAGAGACATTTAGTATTCAATGTTGAATAATAATATTAGTGATTTGTTACAGTAGAAGATGATATGGCTTTGCATTGGTTTATACTAACCTATCTCACGAGTTCTTGTTGAGTTTGTTGTGAATGAAGCTTTTGATAAAAAGAGAAACCGTGACATGAAAGGGATTAAGGAGACACAAAGGCTCAAGCTGGGGGATGCCCAAGGCACCCCAAGATAATATTTCAAGAAGTCTCAAGCATCTAAGCTTGGGGATGCCCCGGTAGGTATCCCACCTTTCTTCTTCGGCAATCATCGGTTAGTATCGGTTGAGCCTAAGTTTTTGCTTCTTCACATGAGTTGTGCTATCCTTGCATTGTCATTTTATTTTTCTTTGCTTGCTGTTTGAATAATATACCAAGATCTGAAATTCTTTAATGAGAGAGAGTCTTTGCATAGTTGCATAATTATTTAGCTACTCATTGTTCTTCACTTATATCTTTCGGAGTAGTTTGTCGTTTGCTCTAGTGCTTCACTTATATCTTTTAGAGCACGGCGGTGGTTATATTTTGAAGAAATTTCTAGACTCTCATGCTTCACTTATATTATTTTGAGAGTCTTAAAACAGCATGGTAATTTGAATGAAAACTATCATAGGAAGTGAATTGGATGCTATGGTCAATTTGTAATTGTTTTGAGATATAAAGGTAGTAATGTTAGGGTCATGCTAGTGGATAATTATGAAATTGAGAAATACTTTTGTTAAAGTTAGCAAGTCCCGTAGCATGCACGTATGGTAAAAGTTGTGTGACAAATTTGTTGCATGAGGTGCTCTTTTGATTGTCTTCCTTATGAGTGGCAGTCGGGGACGAGCGATGGTCCTTTCCTACCAATCTATCCCTCTTGGGGCATGCGTAGTGGTACTTTGCTTCGAGGGCTAAGTAGACTATTGCAATAAGTATATGAGTTCTTCATGACTAATGTGAGTCCATGGATTTACGCACACTCATCCTTCCACTTTGCTAGCCTCTCTTATTACCGCGCAACTTTCGCCGGTATTGAACCCATTATTTACCTTCCTCAAAACAACCACCATACCCACCTATTATGGCATTTCCATAGCCATTCCGAGATATATTGCCATGCAACTTTCCACCATTCCGTTTATTATGACATGCATCATCATTGTCATATTGCTCTTTGCATGATCATGTAGTTGACATCGTATTTGTGGCAAGCCACCTTCATAATTTTCATACATGTTGCTCTTGATTCATTGCATATCCCGGTACACCGCCAGAGGCATTCATATAGAGTCATATCTTGTTCTAGCTTTGAGTTGTAATTCTTGAGTTGTAAATCCATAAAAGTGTGATGATCTTCATTATTAGAGCATTGTCCGAGTGAGGAAAGAATGATGAAGACTATGATTCCCCCACAAGTCGGGATGAGACTTCGGACTTTATAAAAATAAAAGAGGCCAAAGAAGCCCACCAAAAAGAAAAAAAAGAAAGGCCAAAAAGAAAAATAGAAGAGGCCAAAGAAAAAAAAGAGAAGAAGAAAAAAAATAAAAAAATGAGAGAAAGAGAGAGAAGGGACAAATGCTACTATCTCTTTTTCCACACTTGTGCTTCAAAGTAGCACCATGATCTTCATGATAGAGAGTCTCATATGTTGTCACTTTCATATACTAGTGGGAATTTTTCATTATAGAACTTGGCTTGAATATTCCAATGATGGGATTCCTCAAAATGCCCTAGGTCTTCATGAGCAAGCAAGTTGGATGCACACCCACTTAGTTTCTTTTGTTGAGCTTTCATATATTTATAGCTCTGGTGCATCCATTGCATGGAAATCCCTACTCACTCACATTGATATCTATTGATGGGCATCTCCATAGCCCGTTGATACGCCTAGTTGATGTGAGACTATATTCTCCCACTTTTTGTCCTCACAGCCACCACCATATACCACCATAGTGCTATGTCCATGGCTTACGCTCATGTATTGCATAAAAGTTAAAAAAAAGCTGAAGCGCGTTAAAAAGTATGAAACAATTGCTCGACTCGTCATCGGGGTTGTGCATGACGGGAGTATTTTGTGTAATGAAAATTAAGCATGGCCTAACTATATGATTTTGTAGGGATAAGCTTTCTTTTGCTATGCTATTTTGATAGGACATGATTATTTGTTAGTATGCTTTGAAGCATTATGATTTTTATGTTTTATAAGCTTTTATCTTGAATCATTTGGATCTGAACATTCATGCCACAATAAAGAGAAATTACTTTGAGAATCATGCTAGGTAGCATTCCACATCAAAAATTCTGTTTTTATCATTTACCTACTCGAGGACGAGCATGAATTAAGCTTGGGGATGCTTGATACGTCTCCAACGTATCTATAATTTTTGATTGTTCCATGCTATTATATTACCTAGTTTGAATGATTATGGGCTTTATTATACACTTTTATATTACTTTTGGGACTAACCTATTAACTGGAGGCCCAACCCATATTGTTGTTTTATTGCCTGTTTCAGTATTTCGAAGAAAAGGAATATCAAACGGAGTCCAAACGGAATGAAACCTTCGGCAACGTGATTTTTTGGAAGAATATCATCCTGGAGACGTGGAGTTGAAGTCAGAAGATACTCGAGGACTCCACGAGATAGGAGGGCGACCCCCCTGTAGGGCACGCCCCTTGTCTCGTGGACCCCTCGAGCACCTCCCGACCGACTTCTTTTGCCTATATAGTCCCACGTACCCTACAAACATCCACAGAGAAGATAGATCGGGAGTTCCGCCGCCGCAAGCCTCTGTAGCCACCAAAAACCTCTCGAGAGCCCGTTCCGGCACCCTGCCGCAGGGGGGATCCTTCACCGGTGGCCATCTTCATCATCCCGGTGCTATCCATGATGAGGAGGGAGTAGTTCACCCTCGGGGCTGAGGGTATGTACCAGTAGCTATGTGTTTGATCTCTCTCTCTCTCTCTCTCTCTCTCTCTCTCTCTCTCTCGTGTTCTCTCTCGTGTTCCCTCTATGGCACGATCTTGATGTATCCCGAGCTTTGCTATTGTAGTTGGATCTTATGATGTTTCTCCCCCTCTACTCTCTTGTGATGAATTGAATTTCCCCTTTGAAGTTATCTTATCGGATTGAGTCTTTTATGAGAACACTTGATGTATGTCTTGCCGTGCTTATCTGTGGTGACAATGGGATATCATGTGCCACTTGATGTATGTTTTGGTGACCAACTTCCTCCCATGAACCTATGCATAGGGGTTGGCACACGTTCTTGACTCTCCGGTAGAAACTTTGGGGCACTCTTTGAAGTACTTTGTATTGGTTGAATAGATGAATCTGAGATTGTGTGATGCATATCGTATAATCATGCCCACGGATACTTGAGGTGACAATGGAGTATCTAGGTGACATTAGGGTTTTGGTTGATTTGTGTCTTAAGGTGTTATTCTAGTACGAACTCTTTAATAGATCGATCCAAAAGAATAACTTTGAGGTGGTTTCATACCCTACCATAATCTCTATGTTTGTTCTCCGCTATTAGTGTCTTTGGAGTGACTCTTTGTTGCATGTTGAGGGATTGTTATATGATCTATCTATGTTATTATTGTTGAGAGAACTTGCACTAGTGAAAGTATGAACCCTAGGCCTTGTTTCCTATCATTGCAATACCGTTTACGCTCACTTTTACCACTTGTTACCTTGCTGTTTTTATTATTTCAGATTACAAAAACCATTATCTACTATCTATTTTGCACTTGTATCACCATCTCTTCGCCGAACTAGTACACCTATACAATTTACCATTGTATTGGGTGTGTTGGGGACACAAGAGACTCTTTGTTATTTTGTTGCAGGGTTGTTTGAGAGAGACCATCTTCATCCTACGCCTCCTACGGATTGATAAAACTTAGGTCATCCACTTGAGGGAAATTTGCTACTATCCTACAAACCTGTGCATTTGCAGGCCCAACAACGTCTACAAAAAGAAGGTTGTGTAGTAGACATCAGCAGGCGGCGTTGTCACCACCTCCCACACTGTCGAAGCAGGAGTGGGAGGCACCGGGGAAGGTGATAGAGGCAAAGGTGTCCCGTCTTTCGATGATATGATGGATATCGCTTTGGTGGAAGTCGATTTTGACGATCCAACTACGAACATGCGAGGACGTCGCGCCTTAGCAATCGCTAAACCAACTCCGAGAGGTTATTGACCACGCCAGAGCATGATCAGCCTGACCACGAAGGTCTGTTTCCTGCAAGAAAACGAAGAACGAGCAAGAAACTGAGATTGCAATCAGGATATTGCGAATAAAAGATGAAAGCTATATTGATCAAGGTGGGGTTCTGTGACGCCTTTGTCTGGTCGTTGAACACAAACGAAGTACGCGAAGTTGCAGCTATGGCAAACTTTAACCTAAACAAAACCCAAAGTCTAAACGATGCCCTAAGGGTTGTATATATGGAGGAAGAGGGTGTGAATTTCGTGGCCCTTGGTGGAGGGGTCCGAAACTAACCCTATCTCTTGTTTCCCCACACATACGGACTCTAAAAATAGCCTATACTTATGTATTTCGAAATTACATGGGCCTGGCCCAATAATAAGGTGACGCATCACCTAGAACAACCTTTGGACGAAAGTTATGAAGTGGCATCTTGTATATTTCGTCCAAGGCTTCATGCACTCATTATGGTGGCTTCAAAGTCCTGAAATCATCACTTGTAACTCCGTTCTTGTCCCCCTTGCGCATGCCATCATCTCCATGCTTGTTCTTGTTCCAATGTTCATCCTTCTCCAAGCTAGGCCCTTCATTTGTAAGCAAAACAAATGTATCCAATTTAGGCAACATCATATTCTCATGAACATTAGAATCATTACCAAGAAACGAAAGTACCTGATAATTTAATTGGCGTGTGCGAGCTCTAGTAATTGGTCCAGTATATGTAGCAGTAGGGGCTGTGGGTGTAACAATGGTATAGATGTCCTCATCATCCTCCCTTTCTTGAAATGAAGTCGTCCTCGATGGAAGCTCATCTTCCTCACCCAAATAAGGCTTCAAATCTGCAATGTTAAAAGTGGGACTAACCCCAAAATCTGCAGGGAGCTCAAGTTTATATGCATTATCATTTATTTTCTCGAACACCTTAAAAGGACCATCAGCACATGGCATTAACTTTGATTTGCACAAATCAGGAAATCTATCCTTACGCAAATGTAACCAAACAAGATCTCCAAGTGCAAACACAACATGTTTTCTACCCTTATCTCCAGCAAGTTTATATTTAGCATTCATACGCTCAATGTTTTCCTTAGTTAACTCATGCACTTTTAAAATCAATTCAGCACGTTGTTTAGCATCAAAATTAACCTTCTCCGAAGATGGAAGAGGCAACAAATCAATAGGTGCACGAGGTAGGAAACCATACATAATTTCAAAAGGGCACATCTTAGTAGTAGAATGCAATGAACGATTATAAGAAAATTCAATATGAGGCAAGCATTCTTCCCACATTTTCTTATTATTCTTCAAAACAACCCTAAGCATAGTAGACAATGTTCTATTGACTACTTCGGTTAGTCCATCAGTTTGGGGGCGACAAGTAGTATAAACAACAGTTTAGTCCCCAACTTAGCCCATAAACATCTACAAAAGTGGCTAAGAAATTTGGTATCACGATCTAAAACAATAGTATTGGGCACAATTTCACGAAAGAACAAATCAGCAACATTAACAACATCATCGCTTTTATGACATGGTAGAATCTATCCACGACAACGAATATGCTATCCCTCTACTTCTTTGTTCGAGGTAAACCTAAAACAAAGTCCATAGATATATCCTCCCAAGGAACACTAGGTACAGGCAAAGGAAGATATAAACCATGAGGATTGAGCTGTGACTTAGCTTTTTGACATGTAGTGTAGCAAGTAATAAAACGCTCAACATCCCGTCTCATCTTTGGCCAAAAGAAATGTGTAGCAAGTACGTCCTTCGTATTCTTCATGCCAAAGTGTCCCATTAATCCCCCTCCATGCGCCTCCTACAACAACTAAAGACGAATAGAGCTAGCTGGAATGCATAGCTTGTTAGCACGAAACACAAATCCATCATTAACGACGAACTTGTTGTGTTGTCCCTTCTTTACAATTCTGCAATACATCTTTAAAATCAGCATCATGCACATATTGATCTTTGATGGTCTCCAAACCAAATATTTTGAAGTCAAGTTGTGAAAGCATAGTATAGCGATGAGACAATGTGATGTAGGGCAGAACCCTAGGGGCCGATCTTTCACGTTTGGAGTGGATCCTACGGGGAAACACGAAGAACGCGCGGGAGAACACAGGGGAAAACATGGGGAGAAACGAGAGAAACACTCAACCGACAAGGAATCGATCACACAAGGGCTAGATCACCGAAAGGACAAGGTACGACATGATCCAAAATCAACAAAGGAAGATACAAGAGTAATCGTTCTTCTCCGTGAGGAGGTCTTGATTGTCTTCTTTGGATGGAGGCCTTGAATCCGAATGGATCTTCTCTGAAGAGGCACGGTCCCTCACGTTGAGTAGATCCGGTACGGATGAGCAGAGCTCTATCTCTAAATGAGCTATCACAATGCTAACCCTAAAACGTATGTGGGGATGGAGTATATATAGTCTAGGGATGAAGAGGGGTACATGGGCCTCGGCCCTTACACTGTTCGCAGACAGGGAGGGCCGGATGTTCGGGTGTCGGGTCGGATGTCCGGTGGCTCGCGAGGGGCCGAATGTCCGGGATGGTGCAGCTGGCCGTTCTGTTCTCTGGATGGGCGACGCCGGATGTCCGCTCGGAGGGGCCGGATGTCCGCTGCTTCGGGAGGCGCCGGATGTCCGGGGTGCTGGCCGGATGTCCGGGCTGTCGGGGTAACCTTCTGTGCTCCCTGGACGCTGGTGCCAGATGTCCGGGATTTTGTCCGGATTTCCGGTTAGGGGGGCCAGATGTCCGGGCTGGACGCCGGCTATCCGGTCCCAGTAGCTTCTTCTGCAAAGGCCTGGCCGTGTAGATCTCCAGGGGCCGGATGTCCGGGGTCTTAGCCGGATGTCTGGGGTCTTAGCCGGATGTCCGGTGCCTGGAGGCTGCTCTTGCCTTCTTCCATTGGTTCTCTTCTTCCGTGGACTTGGGGTCTTGACCATCTTCATTTCCATCCTCGGGAGGGTCCTCTTGGTACCTAATCATGCACAACATTCCGGATTGAGGTAGTAGCCATGTCTCGAGAGGATCATGTGATATATCACTAAGGAGAGAAGTCACCTCGGTTTCGAGATCTCTAGCTCATGCTCTAGTCATGGGTCCTCTTGGTTCTTGGTGAGACGATGGAAGGTCCATGGGGATGACCGAAGGAAGCTCTACATCATCTCCCCCCCCCCCCTGGGAAAGATCTGACCTCGGATCGAAATCCTCATCACCATTGTACGGGGAGAGATCGAAGACGTTGAAGATGTCGCTCATGTTATACTTGTCGCGTGGGAGATCGATCTTGTAAGCGTTGTTGTTGTAGCGTGCTAGCACCTTGAAGGGTCCATCGGCTCGAGGGAGAAGCTTGTACTTGCGTTCGTTGGGGAAGCGTTCCTTGCGAAGGTGTAGCCACACGAGGACTCCAATGTTGAATATCAGGGGATGCTTGTTGACGTTGAGTTTGGTCGCGAGTCGTTGTACTTGGCGCTCGATGGTGTGCCTTGTATCTTCATGCATCTTCTTGATGTAGCTTGCACGGGCACTTGCGTTGAGGTTGGTGCGCTCTTGTAGAGGAAGAGGTAGAATGTCCAATGGGGATAACGGGTTGAAGCCGTAGACGACATCGAAGGGGGACTTGCCGTTGTCGAATGTCTTGCACGGTTGTAGGCGTACTCGGTGATGGGTAGACACTCCTCACACTCCTTTATGTTCTTCTTGATCAACACGCGAAGTATAGTGGATAGTGTACGGTTCGTCACCTCCGGTTGGCCTTCGGTTTGAGGATGGTATGCGGATGAGAACAAGAGCTTGAATCCGAGCTTGGCGCATAGCATCTTCCAAAAGTAACTCAAGAACTTGACGTCGCGGTCGGAGATGATTGTCTTTGGTACTCCATGGAGGCGCAAGATTTCCCTACAAAAGAGATTTGCAATGTGTGAAGCATCGTCTATCTTGTTGGTAGGGATGAAATGTGCCATCTTAGAAAATCGATCCACAACAACAAACACGGAATCCTTTCCATTTTGAGTTCTAGGCAAACCAAGTACAAAATCCATGATAATGTCTTCCCAAGGTTGATAAGGAATAGGAAGGGGCATGTAAAGACCATGGGATTGAGCTTTAGACTTAGCTTTGCGACATGTAGAGCATCGGTTGGTGAAGCGTGAGACATCGCGGAACATCTTGGGCCAAAAGTAGTTCTTGTAGAGCGTGGCGAATGTCTTGTCGCGTCCAAAATGTCCCATGAGTCCGCCTCCATGAGCCTCTTGCAAAAGGAGCAAACAAAGAGAAGACTCGGGAATGCATAGTTTGTTAGCTCTCAAAAGATAACCATCCTTGATGTAATATTGTTCACAAGATGTATGCGTCAAACATTTAGCATAAGCAGTCGCAAAAGATGGATCATTAGCATACAAGTCTTTTATGTGATCAAAGCCAATAACATTCAACTCAAGTTTAGTGACAAGTGTGCATATGCGTGAAAGTGCATCCGCAACTACATTTTCCTTACCCTTAATGTACTTGATCACATAGGGGAAAGATTCAATAAATTCACTCCATTTGGCATGACGCTTGTTCAACTTAGTTTGACCTTTTAAGTACTTAAGCGTTTCATGATCGGTATGGATGACAAACTCATGAGGTCTAAGATAATGTTCCCAAACATGTAGCACACGCACTAAAGCATACAATTCTTTGTCATAGATGGGATAGTTAAGTTGCGCATCGAAGAGTTTTTCACTAAAATAAGCAATGGCTCGTTCTTCTTGCATCAAAACTCTGCCAATTCGGTACCACTTGCATCACAATGAACCTCAAAAGTTTTGTCAAAGTTGGGCAACGCAAGAATCGGAGCATGAGTAAGAAAGGACTTGAGCTCATCAAAAGCGGTGGATTGCAAAGACCCCCAAACAAAAGGAGCATTCTTCTTACTCAAAGCATGCAAAGGAGTGACAATAGTGTTAAAATCTTTCACAAAGCGACGATTAAAACTCGCAAGACCAAGAAACTATGCACTTGTTGCAAATTGGTGGGTTGGGGCCAAGTTTTAATTGCTTCAATTTTAGATTCATCAACATGGACACCCTTGGAAGATACAACAAAACCCAAGATAACCACTTTGTCAACACCAAATGTGCACTTTTTCATGTTGGCATAAAGACGTTCCTTGCGAAGGGTTTACAAAATGGCCCTAACATGATTAATATGCTCTTTCATGGATTTGCTAAAAACAAGAATGTCATCAAAGTAAACCACAACAAAGACTCCAATATAAGGTCGAAGCACAAAATGCATAAGACGCACGAAAGTACCGGGAGCCTCCAATAAACCCATAGGCATAACTTACCACTCATATAAGCCAAATTTTGTTTTGAAAGCAGTTTTCCATTCATCACCCTCTTGTATGAGGATTTGATAATAGCCACTTTTAAGATCAATTTTTGAGAAATAGTTGGCTCCGCTAAGTTCATCAAGCATATCATCTAAGCGAGGAATGGGATGCCTATAGCGAACGGCAATAGCATTTATAGGTCTATAATCAGAACACAAGGAGAAACTTCCATCTTGCTTAGGCACAAGTATAACGGGAACGACACAAGGGCTTAAGCTTTCACGTACATGACCGTTGTCGATGAGTTGTTATACTTGCCGTTGAATCTCCTTAGTTTCTTCGGGGTTGACACGGTATGGAGCTTTGTTTGGAAGTGGCGCTCCGAGGATGAGGTCGATTCGATGCTCAATGCCTCGAAGAGGAGGTAGACCCGGAGGTAGCTCATTGGGGAAAACATCTTGAAATTCCTGCAAAAGAGATTGAAACACTAAAGGTAGCTCGTGAGAGGTGTTAGTTTTTGGTTCTCCGTCCTTGCACACAAGAACAAAGTGCATCACACTCGATGGGTTCTCACACACTTCTCTCATCTCATTTTTTGTGGCAAATAGTATGAGGTTTTACTCTCTAGGTGAAGGGTCGCTCAAGTTTGGCTTATTGCTCTCACTCACTTTTGGGTGGATCACTTTGTCACTCTTCTCTCCATGATGGGTGGCTTGCTTGTCGGCTATCACTTGACTAGGAGACATAGGTCGTAGCACATATTCCTTCCCTTTCATCTTGAGCTATAGTGATTGGTGCGCCCGTTGTGGATGTCACCACGGTCAAATTGCCATGGCCTACCAAGAAGGAGGTGGAAAACGGTCATGGGGACCACATCACAGTCCAAAGTGTCTTCATAGGCACCATTTTTGAAGGAGACTTGGACCGTATGCTCAACTCATATAGTGCCAGAGTCACTTAGCCATTGAACCTTGTAGGGGTGCAGGTGCTTCCTCTTGACCAATTGAATCTTGGAGCATAGTTCTTCACTTGCCAAGTTGTGACAACTACCTCCATCGATGATGACCTTGACAGATCGTCCATTGATGCCAGCCTTTGTGTGGAAGATGTGGCATCTTTGGTCTTGTTCTTGTTGATTTTGAAGAGTCGAGACCTTGGAGACAACGAGAGTGGGGCTCGAATCTTCATCACAAAAGACTTGATCATCTTCATCCTTGTTCACATGTCGGTGCATGGCCACTTGCTCAAGAGCTTCCATCTCCTCATCACTCATGGAGTCATATGTGCCATCGTTGTTGAGGATCATGGCGCGCTTGTTTGTGCATTCATAAGAGTTGTGGCCTCGGCCGCCGCAAGTGAAACACTTGAAGGAGCTTGTCTTTACGGTCTCATCGGTCGGAGTACATGATGAAGCACGCGGCTTGAAGGTGCTTGTAGTAGGAGGAAGATGACTTGAACTTGCTGAAGTTTTCTTGTAACTTGAATTGTCGTCATTGCTTGGAGAAGGCTTGGTTGATGTAGAGGTTGGAGGAGTTGTTGAAGCTTGGTTGTTGGAGAAGCCGTAGGTCTTGGATGAGTACTTGGCGTACTAGAAGTCATCTTGCATTTGGTGTTCCGCCTTTGTAGCTTGATGCACGAGCTCAATGAGGTTGGAGTAGGGTTGGAAGTCGGCGATCTTCTTGATGGGATGATTGAGTCCATTCAAGAATCGTGCCATTGTTTGCTCCTCATCTTCCGTGACATTGGCTCCAATCATGGCTATCTCCATTTCCTTGTAGTATTCTTCAACACTCTTTGTTCCTTGCTTGAGGAGTTGGAGTTTCTTGAAGAGATCGCGGTTGTAGTAGGTTGGCACAAAACGTGCTCGCATGACTTCCTTCAATTGAGCCCAAGTGGTGATTGGAGGTTCACCTCTTGCTTGTCGGCGCTCAAGGATTTGTTCCCACCATATGAGCACATAGTATTGGAACTCAAGTGATGCCATAGTGATCTTGTTCTCTTCCTCATAGTTATGCAAACGAAAGATTTTGTCGACCTTCAATGCCCATGAGAGGTATTCTATAGGATCATTGCTTCCATTGAACTTGGGCATTGTGAATTTGAGCTTGCCATAGCGTTGCTCTTCATTGTGTTGTTGGCGATGGTGATGATGATGCCCTTGGCGTGGAGGAAGTCCATGATCAACTTGCTCTTGTTGAACTTGAGGTTGAGGTGGAGCTTGATGAGCTTGTGAAGGAGCTTGAGGAACTTGAAGTTGCACGCGCGGTTGGTAGTTCCTCTCTTGGATTTCTTCTCGAAGGGCTTCCTCTTGATTGCGCCGTTTGCAATTGCGGTTGGCGATGGCTCGACTTGATTTTTGAAAGGCACGTTGCGCCTCAAGAGCTTGCGCTTCTCGTTGTTTTTGTTGAAGACATTGAGCCTCGGCGTCTTGTTCCTCTTGGTGTAGACGCGCTCGTTCTTCTTCTTGGTGCCGTAGTCGCTGTCATTCTTGAGCTTGAGCAAAAGCGACTTGGTTTGATTGAGGACAAGGGACTTTCTCATCGACTTGCTCTTGTGAATGCTTGTCGTGTAGCGGGTTGCGAGATGCATGATGGTCTTGACGCGCGGCTCATCGAAGAGTGTTCAATGACGGTGTACTTGAGCCGAAGAAGGAGTCGTCGGAGTGTCGACTTGAGTGGCCCCGTCTTGAGTATGAATAAGTTGAAGGAGGACGGTTCACCAACAAGGCGCGGATGTCGTCCATTCTTGCATCATTCTCTTGCTTGTGCGCGTCGAGCTTGTTGTCGAAGTAGTCTCGTGTACGTTGCTCGAAGAGTCGCAAGTCAGTGGCGAGGTTGTCGATGCGGTCGTTCATTACTTGTTGCTCTTGGTGCAACGCTCGTTGTGCACCAAAGAGGTGGCTCTCGGTGACGTATGATGACATGTCATCGTCTTGCTCGATGAAGAGTGGGTTGGTAGAAGTAGTCGGCCTATCCATCATTCTAAGCAAAATGTGAGTGGTAGAAAGAGAAGAACTTATACCAATGTACCTTGACCGATGTTGACAATGAATCAAGTTCACTCAAATGCGACCAATGAAATAGCACTATCGGTACCAATTCTTGTCGGTTCTCACACCTACACAATTAAAAGCTTATGGTGGAGCTTGGTTAGGATGGTGGCACAAAATTTGATGCAATTGTAAGTGAGCTTCAATAATGTTGGAAAAGATTCACAAATTTGCAAATGCAACAAGTAGACCAAGCAAGTAGTGGTACACGGAAACACACACGCAAATATATAAGTGGGATTGTGCAAACCAAAAGTGAGCCAAAATGTGGAATCCACGAAAATTCTCTTGTTGCAGAATACTAGAGAGACGCTAGCACGATTGCACAATAGGCGGATACAGAGCTTGTGCACAACCTACTAGGCAAAAAGGCAACAATCTCTATCCCAAGTATGCTATATGTATGGTATTTTTGTGCTATGATCCAAGATGATCTTATATGACAAACTTAATGTAGTATGATGGTATGGTTCTTGCTTATAAGCTCTTTGCTTACCTTTCCTCTTGGCTTAAAAGCTTGGGTGGCTCTTTCACTTTTGAGCTCTTTTCTCATGCAAAACTTCACGAACCAAGATATCAATTGTGTATGCTAGGACAACTTTGTGACACACACGTTGATGCCAAGATATGCACCACTATGTTATGGTATGTATGCTATGGAGTATGATCACTAATGTGCACAAGTCACGTTGCCGGCAATATTCAATGGCTAGTCTCGATGGGTAAGCAACGCAAAAGTAAGGCCATGTGGGTATAAAAGCAATTGCAAGATATGATGAAGATGTCGTCGAACTTACCGTCCTTGGCGATGATGAGTAGTCGATGGAGATGAGCGGTGGTGATGTTGATGTTGAACCGTACCAATATAGCCGAAAGACAATAGGAGGCGGGAACCACAACCCCAAATCTCAAAGACCCAAAACGTGTCAAAATCGACATAGGATGTAGTGGTGAGCGGTGGGGGTGCTTGTGGAAAGCGTTGGGGGTATGCAAAAGTAAGCGTGGGCACCGGGGCAAAATTGAGCGAAAGTATGCGGAAATGGGCGCGGGGGATGGAGTTGCTGCTGCCCGGGGCCGGATGTACGGGCCAGCTGCCGGATGTCCGGGACGCCGGATGTCTGGTGGACACGGGGCGGTTGTCCGGGCGCCTGGATCGAGGACGAACACGATGAACTCCACGGGAAAAATTGCAACTCCGGGGCAAAATTCGGATGAATTGGTGATTGGAAATCGCGGGAGAGATGGGGAAAAGCTAGATCAACTCGATGCAAAGCAGATCCGTGGACCAAATCCAACAAAACTTCATCACACCAACAAATCACAAAAAACATTTGGGGCTATTTTTGGTGGGGAATTTTCGGATTTAGGACGAAAACAACAAAATCAAGCTAGAAAACACGGGGTAGGGGCTCAAAAACACGATCAACGTTGATAGAGGCAAAGGTGTCCCGTCTTTTGATGAGATGATGGCTATCATTTTGGTGGAAGTCCACTTTCACGATCCGATTACGAACGTGTGAGGACGTCGCGCCTTAGCAATTGCTAAACCAACTCCGAGAGGTTATTGACCATGCTGGAGCGCGATCAACCTGACCACGAAGGTCTATTTCCTGCAAGCAAACGAAGAACAAGCAAGAAACAAAGATTGCAATCTGGATATTGCGAATAACAGAGGAAAGCTTTATTAATGAAGGTGGGGTTCTGTGACGCCTTTGTCTGGTCGTTGAACACAAACGAAGTAGGCGAAGTTGCAGCTATGTCGAACTTTTAATCTAAACAAAACCCAAAGTCTAAACGGTGCCCTAAGGGCTGTATATATGGAGGACGAGGGGTGGGGGATTTCGTGGGCCTTGGTGGAGGGGTCCGAAATCAACCCTATCTCTTGTTTCCCCACACATACAGACTCTAAAAATAGCCTATACTTATGTATTTCGAAATTACATGGGCCTGGCCCAAGAATAAGGTGACCCAGCACCTAGAATAGCCTCGGGACGAAATTTATGAAGTGGCATCTTGTATATTTCGTCCAAGGCTTCATGCACCCATTATGGAGGCTTCAAAGTCCTGAAATCATCACTTGTAACTCCGTTCTTGTTCCCCTTGCGCATGCCATCATCTCCATGCTTGTTCTTGCTCCAATGTTCATCCTTCTCCAAGCTAGGCCCTTCATTTGCAAGCAAAACAAATGTATCCAATTTAGGCAGCATCATATTCTCATGAACATTAGAATCATTACCAAGAAACGAAAGTACTTGATAATTTATTTGATGTGCGCGAGCTCTAGTAATTGGTCCGGTATATGTAGCAGTAGGGGCTGTGGGTGTAACAATGGTATTGATGTCCTCATCATCCTCCCCTTCTTGAAATGAAGTCGTCCTCGACGGAAGCTCATCTTCCTCACCCAAATAAGGCTTCAAATCTGCAATGTTAAAAGTGGGACTAGCCCCAAAATCTGCAGGCAACTCAAGTTTATATGCATTATCATTTATTTTCTCCAACACCTTAAAACGACCATCAGCACGAGGCATTAGCTTTGATTTGCGCAAATAAGGAAATTTATCCTTACGCAAATGTAACGAAACAAGATCTCCAGGTGCAAACACAGCATGTTTTCTACCCTCATCTCTAGCAAGTTTATATTTAGCATTCATACGCTCAATGTTTTCCTTAGTTAACTCATGCATTTTTAAAATCAATTCAGCACATTGTTTAGCATCAAAATTAACCTTCTCCAAAGATGGAAGAGGCAACAAATCAATAGGTGCACGAGGTAGGAAACCATACACAACTTCAAAAGGGCACATCTTAGTAGTAGAATGCAATGAACGATTATAAGCAAATTCAATATGAGGCAAGCATTCCTCCCACATTTTCTTATTATTCTTCAAAACATCCCTAAGCATAGTAGACAATGTTCTATTGACTATTTCAGTTTGTCCATCAGTTTGGGGGTGACAAGTAGTACTAAAAAGCAGTTTAGTCCCCAACTTAGCCCATAAACATCTCCAAAAGTGGCTAAGAAATTTAGTATCACGATCTGAAACAATAGTATTTGGCACACCATGCAAGCGAATAATTTCATGATAGAACAAATCAGCAACATTAACAGCATCATCGCTTTTATGACATGGTATAAAGTGTGCCATTTTCGAGAATCTATCCACGACAACTAATATGCTATCCCTCCCCTTCTTTATTCGAGGAAAACCTAAAACAAAGTCCATAGATATATCATCCCAAGGAACACTAGGTACAGGCAAAGGCATATATAACCCATGAGGATTGAGTCGTGACTTAGCTTTTTGACATGTAGTGCAGCGAGTGAGGGAGTCCTGGATAAGGGGGTATCCGGACAGCCGGACTATATTCATCGTCCGGACTATAGAAGCGTCAAGATACAAGATTCAAGACTTCGGCTCGTGTCCGGATGGGACTCTCCTTTGCGTGGAAGACAAGCTTGGCGATCCGGATATTATGTTTCGTTCCTTGTAACCGACTCCATGTAAACCCTAGCTCTCCGGTGTCTATATAAACCGGAGAGGATGGCCCTTAGAAGGCCGATCACAATTACAATCATACCATCATAGGCTAGCTCTTAGGGTTTAACCTCTACGATCTCGTGGTAGATCTACTCTTGTACTACACATATCTTCAATATTAATCAAGCAGGAAGTAGGGTTTTACCTCCATCGAGAGGGCCCGAGCCTGGGTAAAAATTGTGTCCCTTGCTTCCTGTTACCATCAGCCTAAGACGCACAGATCGGGAACCCCTACCCAAGATCCATCGGTTTTGACACCGACATTGGTGCTTTCATTGAGAGTTCCTGTGTGTCGTCGCTTCGAGGCTTGATGGCATCTTCAATCGTCAACAACACAGTCCAGGGTGAGACTTTTCTCCCCGGACAGATCTTTCTGTTCGGCGGTTTCGCACTGCGGGCCGATTCGCTTGTCCAGTTGGAGCAGATCGATAGCTTCGACCCTGGCCGCCAGATCAGGTTCGGAAACTTGAACTACACGGCAGATATCCGCGGAGACTTTATCTTCGATGGATTCGAGCCTGCGCCAGGAACGTCAACGAGCACGGCCTAGACCTGCTGTCGGACAATGCTTGGGACATCATCCCCGAAGCAACCCCGGATCTACATCCAGGGCAGGTTGCGTTGCCTATGGACGGAGGGCTGGACCCCGCCCCGCAGGCCGCACACTCATCTACGGTGGAGCCGAACACAGGTCTCACCTTTGTGGAGGCCTGTAACCCTGGGGCCCCGGACTCATATCCGGCTGTTGGCCCTGGTCTGCACACTCTCGAGCCAGCCGAGCCAGGTTGGGCTCCGGTAATGGAGTTTACCGCTGCGGACATCTTTCAGCACTCGCCTTTTGGCAACATACTGAACTCATTAAAGTCTCTCTCTCTGTCAGGAGGCTCTGAGCCAAACTATGTCCGGCTTGAGTGGGAAGCAGGCAACGAAGGAATTTGCTGCCCACCCACCATCCACTTTGTCGCCACGATCGATGATTTAACTGACGTGCTCGACTTCGACTTCGAAGACGTCGACAGTATGGACCACGATGCAGGAGACATACAGGAGCCACCGCTCACAGGGCGGTGGATAGCCACTTCTTCATATGATATATATATGGTGGACACTCCAAAAGAAACCAATGGTGATGAGGCAACGGAGGCTAACCCCTCCAAGAAGAAAGCAAAGCATGGGCGTCGCCAACGCCGCTCCAAGCCCCGCCAAGGCAATACCGGCACCGGAGATGATGATAATCCGGACGGTGCCGATGATGAATACAACCCTGAACAACCCGCCTTCGAGCAGGACGAACAGGAAGACGGGCATGACAGCCCAGATGAACAGGCGACGGACGGGTATCCGGAGGAGGACAACTACATGCCCCTATCCGAAGACGAGGTTAGCCTCGGCGACGACGAGTTCGGCGTACCCAAAGACCCCGCAGAGCAGGAGCGCTTCAAGCACCGACTTATTGCCACTGCGAGAAGCCTGAAGAAGAAGCAGCAGCAGCTTCAAGCTGATCAAGATCTGCTCATAGATAGAGGGACAGAAGTCCTGGCAGCCGAGGAATATGGACTCGAGCGCCAAACGGCTGACCGGTCGCCTCGAGGTAGGGACAAAACGGCATATCAGCAGGAACACCAGCCTGCAGCCCCGCGCTGATTTACTACGGCCCGGGGCAATACTCAGGACCTGCGCGATAAACTGGGTAACGCGGCAGGACAACCAAGATCGATCTACAGATCACAGGGGCGCGCCGGAGCACATGACGAGGATCGTCATACCGGATACACTAACAGCAAATCCGGCCGGGCAGAATACAACCAGTCAGATGCAGCTGGACTACGCCGCGACATAGCCCGGCACAGAGGCGCCGCACACCCCCTCTACTTCACTGATGAAGTGATGGATCAACAATTCCCGGAAGGGTTTAAGCCCGTAAACATCAAATCATACGATGGCACAACAGACCCCGCGGTATGGATCGAGGATTTCCTTCTCCACATTCACATGGCCCGCGGAGATGATCTACATGCCATCAAGTATCTTCCCCTTAAGCTCAAAGGAACTGCCTGGCACTGGCTAAACAGCCTGCCCGCAAATTCCATTGGCAGTTGGGAAAATCTGGAAGACACATTTCTTGACAACTTCTAGGGCACATATGTGCGACCTCCGGATGCCGATGACTTGAGCCACATTACTCAACAGCCCGGAGAATCAGCCAGGAAATTCTGGACTCGGTTCCTAACTAAAAAGAACCAAATAGTCGACTGTCCGGAAGCCGAATCCCTGGCGGCCTTCAAGCATAATATCCGGGACGAGTGGCTCGCCAGACACCTCGGCCAGGAGAAACCATAGTCCATGGCAGCTCTCATGACACTAATAACCCGCTTTTGCGCGGGCGAGGACAGTTGGTTGGCTCGCAGCAGCACTATGCCGCATTCTGGCACGTTAGATGTCCGTGACAGTAACAACAAGCTACAGCGCAACAGACACAAGCGACTGAACAACGGCGACAACACTGAAGACACGGCTGTCAACGCCGGATTCAGCGTATCCAAATCCGGTCAGCGGAAGAAGCCATTCAAATGCAACAATCAAGGACCGTCCAGTCTAGACCGCATACTGGAGCACTCATTCCAAATTCATGGCACCCCGGACAAGCCAGCCAACCACACCAATAGAGACTGCTGGGTATTTAAACAGGCCGGCAAAATAAACGCCGAAAATAAGGACAAGGGGCTGCACAGCGACGATGACGATGAGCCCCAGCGTCCGAACATGGGGGGATAGAAGAAATTTCCCCCAGGTGAAAACGGTCAACATGATGTACGCCACCCACATCCCCAAGAGGGAACGGAAGCGAGCACTACGGGACGTATATGCGATGGAGCCAGTCGTCCCCAAATTCGACCCATGGTCAGCTTGTCCGATCATCTTTGATCGTAGGGATCATCCTACTAGCATCCGTCACGGCGGCTCAGACGCATTGGTTTTAGACCCAATTATAGACGGATTCCACCTCACAAGAGTCCTTATGGACGGAGGCAGCAGCCTGAACCTGCTTTATCAGGACACAGTGCACAAAATGGGCATCGATCCTTCAAGGATTAAGCCCACCAAAACCACCTTTTAGGGTGTCATTCCTGGAGTAGAGGCCCACTGTACGGGCTCTATAACATTGGAAGTGGTCTTCGGATCTCCGTATAACTTCCGAAGCGAAGAGCTAATCTTCGATATCGTCCCTTTCCGCAGTGGTTACCACGCACTGCCGAACGAACCGCATTCGCCAGATTCAACGCGGTACGACACTATGCATACCTCTAGCTCAAGATGCCAGCCCGCGTGGGGTCATAACAGTCAATGGAAATATGGACCGCTCTCTCCGTACAGAAGAGCACACTGCAACCCTTGCGGCCGAAGTACAATGCGGCCTCCTCCGGCAAACCACCAATCCGGCAACGACAACCTCAAGCTCCGTCAAGCGAGGGCGGAACACCCCGCAGCAGGATCAGCAGGCACGTCAAGAGCATGACTAGCAGTCCGGCCTCCACTCAAGTCCCACCCAAGCAGCGTTCGTGCCACGCGTACACGATTATGCACTCAAAATACCATGGGCACATGAGGAGGCGTAGTAGTGGCTCAGTCAACAGTACGGTATTGCTTCGTAACCTTTCCTTTTACCCTTAAGGACATTGCTTTAGTGCAGCTTCTCTAGAATTGCCAGATTGTCGGACTTACATAGGATAGGAAACCCAGGAGGCAACAGGCTTTGGGCACAGCAGGAAACACCCAGGTGGAATCTATTTACGATCGTTGTTCGTGCTTTATCTATCTATACGTAGCCTGCTCCTGGATAGGATATGTCAAATAATCCTATTTATTTCCCCTTAATGCATTCATTGTAAACATACGCTGTAACGTATTATTTATCAATGGGAGACCACATATAGCGTCAACTTACTTATTTTTATTTGAGCATTTTTTAAAATGTCTATTTGATTTTGCATCCGTACACTTTGGTACGGTTAGTTTGCCAGGGGCTTCTTATGGCGCCCCATAATACGGCAAGACAAGTCCGAACACTTTCAACAGTGCGGCACCCCGAACTTATAGCATTATATGCATTAGCTCTGAATCATGTCTTGGGTTACAGTTGGGATAGCCCGGCTCCCTTGTTTTGGTGCCTTACGTTCCGTTAATTTGGTTAAGGTAGCGCAGGGAGAACTCTACGATTGTGCCCTGGTTTTTTCGGACGAGCACCTCAGTAGAGAAAGCACAAAACTGTCTGACATGATATGGCGAGAGCTGGTCACTGTTCAAGAGGTCTTAAAATCCTTAAAGATTTTTCCGCTTTAGACGATAATTCGGCTTTGTCCGATATAGGTGTGTATAGCGCCCCAATTCGGCCTTCCGGATTCTAGGGGCTTCGCCGAAATTTAAAATTATAGACTTCTATGGCTAAGTGAAGGTTATAAAGCCGTATAGTACGATTGCCTTGTTCGCTGCGCTGGATACCTCCTTAAGGGACCAAACATTTGGATAAAGAGTGTCCGGGTTTTCCACGTACACCCCAGTACTAGTTACACGGGGGCGGAAGCCGACGACTGGCCTACTTTCAGAATTTGATAAACAACCACACAGAAGGTAATATTTTAAATAAAAAAAGTGCTACATAGCACAAGTAACTTCATCTTTAAATTACAAACATGACAGAGGTGAATTCATTCAAAAATTATGTCTTTAGTACATTCATCGGCCACGAGGCAAGCACCCTTCATCACGCCATCATAATACTTCTCGGGGACACGATGCGGCTTGCCCTTCGGCGGCCCGTCCTTCACCATCTTCTCCGCATCCAGCTTGCCCCAATGCACCTTTGCACGGGCAAGGGACCGGCGGGCACCCTCAATGCAAACGGATCGCTTGATAACTTCAGACAGGCATCCACCATCCGCTTGATCAGGCCAAAGTAGCTGGTGGGCAGAAGCTCACCAGGCCATATCCAGACTATGAGATCCTTCATAGCCACTTCGGCCGCCTTGTGGAGTTCGACCAACTGCTTCAGTTGGTCACTCAGAGGCGTTGAATGTTCGGCCCCAGCATACTGGGACCAGAACAGCTTCTCCGTTGAGCTCCCCTCTTGGGCACGGTAGAACTCTGCGGCGTCTGATATGCTGCGTGGCAGATATGCGAATGCCCCTGGAGAGCTCTGGACTCGGGTAAGTAAAAGAAACGCCTCCTCCACATGCTTGCTTTGCATAATAAAATTCTTACCCGCCGCTATCTTTCTGGCCTCCTGGATCTCCTGCTATGCCCTCTCGGCTTCGTCCTTGGCTTCTTTTATATTTGTAAGGGCCTTCGCAAGCTTGGCCTCTTTTGCTTTCAGCTCATGCTCCGCAGACTTGAGCTTCTTGCCGAGCTCCTGGAGCTCTTCTTGTACCTCGCCCACTCGGGCCTCTTTCTTTTTGCACTCCTTGAGTTCCAAGGCCGCTTTGTGTTCGGCCTCGGACAATGCATTCTTGAGAGACGCCACTTCGTTGGTGGCCTCTGTTACCATATCACGATGTTTCATTGTTAGCATAATCAAATTCTATTTACTATTCATTATATGAGAGAGGGGAATCATTCACCTTTGCTCTCCTCGAGCTGCCTTCTCGCGAGGCTGAGCTCTCCCTGTGCCCGCTCTAAGTCCTGCGTTAGGCCGGCGATTTCGGCCATGCGAGCAGCAGCGGCCAGCAGCACAGCCTGTTTATTTACATTCAAACTTATTGTTAGACTCCTGCGGATTATAATAGACCCTCCGTTTGGTTTTTCTTTCCGAACACCAAACAGAGTATCAGGGGCTACTACCTATCGGGTGGTAATTTCACACATTTTTACTTACCTCAAAGCATGTTAGGATGCTGGTGCAGGCCTCGGTTAGTCCGCTCTTGGCGGACGAAACCTTCTGAATCACCGCACTCATAAGAGTACGGTGCTCTTCATCTAGGGAAGCACCGTGAAGCGCTTCTAGCAGCAATCCGGCGCCTCGGGCGCAACGGAAGTCCTTAATACAGACGGCCCTCCCTCCATAACGAGGGGCTGCCCACCTAAGTCCGGAACCACTGAAGGCTCCGGAACAGTGTTCGGCTGAGAGCCCGGCTTGCTGTGGCTCTCATCAACACGATCGGCGAGGACCTTGAACCCCGCGAATCCGACGTCTGGGACGCCGCCTTGAGGCGCCTCCAGGGCCACCTCCGCCATCACCATGAGCCTTTGGGACAACACCTCCGTGTCATCCGCAGGACGAAGAGACATGGTCGTCGGGAGTGAGTTCATTGCTGACTCACTCAAGGACCCATCCGAAGACGACACTTCGGGATGGGCCCTGTCCGGACTGCATACAAGTTCGGCATTATAAACAAAACTATGAAGCAAAATTACGATTGAGTGCGGATACTTACGATCGCACTAGGGGCTTCTTTCTGGGCAGCCACCCTTCCTCGCTATCGGCAGCGGTGGCAGAGTAGTCCGGAAGGGACACCTTTCCCTTCTTGGACGTCCCAGTCTCTCCCACCGGGGCGGCCTTCCTCTTCTTCTTCCCTCCCCCAGTACGGGGAGGTGGAGTTTCTCCCTGTTCCTCCCCACCTCCGCGGGAGGAATCAGCCTCGTCGTCATCGGACGACAAGGGTATGACGGCCTTACGCCGGGGGCCTCTCCTGACCCCCTGGTCTGCCATCTCAGGCCCCCCATCCTTTCCGAATGGGGCGGCCTCTTCTTCTTCTTATTCTTCCCCTTCGGGGGAGGAGTGCGCCTCGTCGTCTTCGAACTAGGCTTGCGCAACCTTACTTCGGAGACCCTTTCGGGTCCCCGGGGCCTTCTTATCGGCCTTCTTCTCCGGCCCCTTATAGGACGTCGGGACCAGCATCTTCGTTAGAAGATCACTAGCTTGGCTTTCTGGCAACGGAGCCAGACTATCAATCCGCTCCGCTGTCTCCACATACTCCTAAACAAATATACACAATCACTTAGGTATTCTCCATGAATACATTGGGAAGAACCGGACCCGGTGGCGGCCTGAGAACTCACCTGGGTAGGGTAGCATGCGGCGTGGAGCCCACGGTCCTCGGTTATGAGAGGAGGTACTTCGGTGGCCTTGAACAACGCCTTCCACGCGTTCTTGTGCTTCATGCCATAGAGCCTCTGGAGCGTCCGGTGTTCGGCCGGGACGAACTCCCACAGATTGAATGCCCGCCTTTGTCACGGCAGAATCCGGCAAATGAGCATGACCTGGATCACGTTGACAAGCTTGATGTTCTTGTCCTTCATGCCCTTGATGTAGTTGATGAGTCCGGTCAGCTCTATAGATTCGCCCCATAACAGGACCTTCTATTCCCAGGAGGTGAGCCACATAGGGGTTCCAGATAGGAACTTAGGGGCAGCCGCCCAGTTGGCATCGCGTGGCTCAGTGATGTAGAACCACCCCGATTGCCACCCCTTCATGGTTTCCGCAAAGGAGCCTTCAGGCCAGGTGACATTAGGCATTTTCCCACCATGGCTCCTCCGCACTCCGCTTGTTGGCCACTCACGATCTTCGGCTTCACGTAGAAGATTTGCAGCCACAAGCCGAATTGAGGCTTGATACGGAGGAAATCCTGGCATACGACGATGAACGCCGAGATGTTGAGGACGAAGTTCGGAGCTAGATCATGGAAGTCTAGCCCGTAGTAGAACATGAGCCCGCAGACGAAGGGGTGGAGTGGAAACCCCAGTCCACGGACGAAGTGGGCAAGGAACACGACCCTCTCGTGGGGTCCTGGAGTTGGAATGACCTGCCCCTCATCTGGTAGCCGGTGCGCTATATCTGCGGCCAAGTATCTGGCCGCCCGGAGATTCGCGATCTTCTTCTCCGTCGCGGTGGAAGCCACCCACTTCCCCCTGCTCCGGACATGACTAAGTGTGCGGAGAAGACCTGGACTAGGGCGCTGGAGCTCGAGGGGGCAAGAGTATGCGAGGGAGGAAGAAGGCGTGGGTAAAAATGTGGAACTCTTATCCCTTTATAGAGGCGACAAAAGTGGTGCGCCTCCCCACTAGCCTGTTGAGAATCGCTTACTTCCCAAGCGCCACGATTGATGGCAAGGGGGGATTACCCATACCCGTATTGATGAGAATCCTGTGATAAGGGGACATGATCTCTGCTTTGACAAGACGTGTCAAGGAAACCGCCTCGCGATGCGTGCTGTGGCTGGTTGTGGAAAAACGGTTCGAATAATGACCTGGCTCTAATGGCATGTCACGTCATCTAAAAGTTGTCAGTTGAAGTATCATTCTCTCTACGGTGGTATGTGAAGATCATTTTGCAGATCCGGACACGGTCTACGTGTTCGATAACCATCTTGGAGTATTCGGAGGAGGAACCCGCCTTGCAATGCCGAAGACAAGACTGCGCGCCGGACTCATCGTCATTGAAGCCTGGTTCAGGGGCTACTGAGGGAGTCTTGGATAAGGGGGTATCCGGACAGCCGGACTATATTCATCGTCTGGACTATAGAAGCGTCAAGATACAAGACTCAAGACTTCGGCTCGTGTCCGGATGGGACTCTCCTTTGTTTGGAATACAAGCTTGGTGATCCGGATATTATGTTTCCTTCCTTGTAACCGACTCCATGTAAACACTAGCTCTCCGGTGTCTATATAAACCGGAGAGGATGGTCCTTAGAAGGCCGATCACAATTACAATCATACCATCATAGTCTAGCTCTTAGGGCTTAGCCTCTACGATCTCGTGGTAGATCTACTCTTTACTACACATATCTTAAATATTAATCAAGCCGGAAGTAGGGTTTTACCTCCATCGAGAGGGCTTGAACCTGGGTAAACATTGTGTCCCTTGCTTCCTGTTACCATCAGCCTAAGACGCACAGATCGGGACCCCCTACCCGAGATCCGTCGGTTTTGACACCGACAGCGAGCAATAAAACACTCAACATCCCGTCTCATCTTTGGCCAAAAGAAATGTGTAGCAAGTACGTCCTCCGTCTTCTTCACGCCAAAGTGTCCCATTAATCCTCCTCCATGCGCCTCCTGCAACAACAAAAGACGAACGGAGCTAGATGGAATGCATAGCTTGTTAGCACGGAACACAAATCCATCATTAACGACGAACTTGTTCAACATTATTCCTTCTTTACAATTCTGCATTACATCTTTAAAATCAGCATCATGCACATATTGATTTTTGATGGTCTTCAAACCAAATATTTTGAAGTCAAGTTGTGAAAGCATAGTATAGCGACGAGACAATGCATCAG
Organism: Triticum dicoccoides; assembly: GCF_002162155.2. Taxonomy (NCBI): domain Eukaryota; kingdom Viridiplantae; phylum Streptophyta; class Magnoliopsida; order Poales; family Poaceae; genus Triticum; species Triticum dicoccoides. Next base: position 303,785,377 of record NC_041393.1, on the reverse strand, counting down.
CAATGACATTTTCTTTACCCTTCTTGTATTTAATGACATAAGGGAAAGTCTCAATGAATTCAACCCATTTAGCATGTCTACGATTCAGTTTAGCTTGACTTTTAATATGTTTCAAAGATTCATGATCAGAGTGTATAACAAATTCTTTGGGCCATAAATAATGTTGCCATGTTTCTAAAGTCCGAACAAGAGCATATAATTCTTTATCATAAGTAGAATAATTCAGACTAGGCCCACTCAATTTTTCAAAGAAGTACGCAACAGGTTTGCCATCTTGTAATAACACACCTCCTAATCCAATTCCACTAGCATCACATTCAAGCTCAAAAGTCTTATTAAAATAAGGAAGTTGGAGTAAAGGAGCATGTGTCAATTTATCTTTCAATACCGTGAAGGCTTCTTCCTGTGTGGTACCCCAAAGAAAAGGCACATCTTTGTTTGTAAGCTCATTGAGAGGTGCAGCAATGGTGCTGAAATCTCTCACAAAACGCCTATAGAATCCAGCGAGGCCAAGAAAACTCCTCACTTGTGTGACCGTTTTGGGCTGCGACCAACTCTCAATAACTTCAATCTTGGCTTTATCAACTTCAATTCCCTGTGGAGTAACAACATAGCCAAGAAAAGATACTCGGTCGATGCAAAAGGTGCACTTCCCAAGGTTAGCAAACAAACATGCATCACGTAAAGCAATAAAAATAGCACGTAAATGTTCCAAATGTTCCTCCAAAGATCTGCTATAAATCAGTATATCATCAAAATAGACTACCACAAATCGTCCAATAAAAGCACGTAAAACTTCGTTCATTAATCTCATGAAAGTACTAGGTGCATTAGTTAACCCAAAAGGCATGACTAACCACTCATATAATCCAAACTTAGTTTTAAATGCCGTTTTCCATTCATCTCCCAATTTCATACAAATTTGATGGTATCCACTACGTAAATCAACTTTGGAGAATATTGTAGAGCCACTCAATTCATCAAGCATATCATCTAGCCTAGGAATAGGATGACGATAACGAATAGTAATATTATTAACGCCTCTACAATCAACACACATACGTGATGTACCATCCTTTTTCGGCACTAGAATGATAGGAATAGCACAATGACTAAGGGATTCGCGTATATAACCTTTGTCGAGCAGCTCCTGTACTTGATGCATAATCTCCTTCGTCTTCTCTGGATTGGTATGGTATGGTGCACGCTTGGGTAATGATGCACCGGAATTAAGTCAATCTGATGCTCAATCCCTCGAATGGGAGGTAATCCCGGTGGCAGTAGGAGGAAAAGAGGAAGGCACGTCCTCGAATGAAAATAATGCCTCTTTGCACACAAAAGCATAGCAAACAGATTTGTTAAAATCTAGCTCATCAATATCAGATTTGGTGGCAAGTAAACATGCACTTTTCAATTTAATTTCAGAAACAACACTAGATGGTTTACTATTAGGCTTCATTTGTTGCTCAAATTCTTTTGCCACAATCTGATTTTCACTCTTATGTTTCTCCTGTTTTGCTTTATTAGCTCTATTAATATCATCTTTCAGAATGGACTCTGGAGTCATAGGAAGCAAAGTAATATTTTTATCCTTATGAACAAGAGTATACTGATTGTTTCTACCATGGTGTACAGAATTTTTATCAAATTGCCATGGTCGACCAAGTAATAAGGAACATGCTTGCATAGGTACCACATCACAATCAACATAATCAGCATATGTAGAGATACTAAAATGCACACGAACAATACGTGTTACCTTAACCTTGCCGCTGTTGTTGAACCATTGGATGTAGTAAGGATGTGGATGTGGTCTTGTGGTGAGAGATAGCTTCTCCACCATCTCCATGCTTGCCAAGTTGTTGCAGCTCCCTCCGTCTATGATGACGCGCATAGAACGTTCCTTCACAACTCCCTTTGTATGGAACAAATTGTGCCTCTGATTTTGCTCAGCTTGTGTGACCTGCACACTCAAAACACGTTGAGCAACTAAACTTTCATACCTGTCAGCGTCTTCGGGAGCCATGTATTGCGTCTCATGATCAGAATCAGCTCCACCGTGTTCTTCACTTGTAATAAGCGCCAAAGTCTCCTCATCATAGTCACTAGCGGACTCATACCCACCATCCTCAGTAGCAATCATCACATGCTGAGATTTGCATTCTCTCGCATAATGACCTCTTCCCTTACAACGACGACAAATAATATCACTTGTGTGCCCTGTTGATGCCATGGAAGAAGAAGAGCTTTGTGCAGGCCCGGCAGGTGCGCTCTTGGCAGATAGTAGTGGTTGTGCCTGCTTTCTTGTATCACGGCTGTAGGTGGCACCTGATGGAGGTGCTGGTGTAGTGGAAGTAGAAGATGCACACGGTGCCCATGATGAAGGTCGACCTGCAGAAAAGTTAGTTCGCGCCAATGCCTGTTGATCCTGCACTTCACGTTCAGCTTTACAAGCAGGATGGAATAAACGAGTGATATTAGTATACTCCTTATACTCTAGAATGGTCTGAATCTCTCTATTTAGTCCACCCATAAAACATGCAAGCATAGCTTCATTCTCCTCAACAATACCACATCTAATCATGCCAGTTTGTAATTCCTCATAATATTCTTCTACAGAATTTTTTCCTTGTCTTAAACGCTGCAATTTTTGAATTAATTCACTTTGATAATATGGTGGAACCCAACGAGTACGCATAGCAGTTTTCAAAGCAGCCCAAGTAGCTGGAATAGGATATAATCTACAATGTTCAGACCACCAAACACATGCAAGCTAGTGAAAGCACAAATAGCAGCAGGAACACGTCTCTCCTCAGGATATTGTAAACATGTAAATTGTTGTTCAGTTTCTAACTCCTAAGTAAGATATATATCAGGAACATATTGTTGAGTGTAATAAGACGGCGGCGGGCTGCACATGCCCGATGCGTGTATGGGCGCGCACCAGGCGTGTGTGGTGCGTCAGGACCGTGGGACGTGTGTGCGTGCGTGTGTGCGTGCGTGACTGGGCAGATGCAGTAGCCAGGCTAGCTGGGACGCGGTGATAGCGCATGTTCGTTGAGGGCTCGGCAGAGGAAGCGCGAGAGCGCGTCGTGCGCACTCTGAGCGGGCCGGACTGGGTGGCGTAGTGGTCAAGCCGTGAGCTAGTCGTGGGGTGGGTCACCCGGGTATAAAGGGGCATCGTTTGTGTTGGCTGTAACGGTGCTGGGGTGTGCGTTTGAGTTCGTGCTCAATATACACAGGCATTCGAGCGCCGGGAGAAAAGTACCTCACCAAGTCTCTGATTGTCTTCCTCCTCATCTCCTTCTCGTTTTGGTTCGAGCCACTGCACCAGGAGAGAGAGAGTTGACACCGGGAGAGACTGGGAGGAGTACGCGTCGGTGCAGCAGCAAGGTGTTCGATCACCGGTGAAGCTCGGTCGCTGCGTTCCTCGAGCTCGGACCTTGTCTAAGGTGATCACCGGAGGGACATGGTTCCATTTTTGCCCTGACACATATCTACACTCAAATGGTGGAATATTCAATTTCAGTTTAGGAAGATGGTCATGATCTCGTACCTGAAGGACATCCCTACCATTGTGATTATTTGCATGTGGACGACCTGGTGGTTGTGGTGCTGGTGGTTGCACGTAGTTTTGATTTTGATCAACCTCATCCTCGTAATCTCCCGCATAATCATCCTCCGCATCAGCAACAAGAGCCACAGAAGTATCAAGAGCAGCACCAATAGTTTGGCAAGGCTGAAGAATGACACGGCTCGCTCGGCGGAGGGCTATTTCGCGACGTGGAGGTAGTTGTTGTTGTTGCAGAGGTGCGGCAGGTGCAGCCAGTGGTGGAAGACGTGCAAGCAGTTCAATAAATCTGTTATCGAGCTTTGTTTCGAATGTCTTCTCAAGGCCAGTGATCTTCTCCATGGCCTCTTGAAAATTGTTCAGCACATCTTGCACCTGTTCAGTCATCATTTGCTGAAACTTATCATGAAGATCCTTGTTCGTTAAGTTCTCCTAGTCAATCTCGTCGGCTTGTGATCCTAGCATGGTTAGAAACACAAAAGAATATGATCCTATAGACTACTAACAAGTGGTGGTGGTGGGTGTCACAAATCCGTCAAGCAAAACTCAAATTCTTAAGTTCTTACCCAGCAGCAGGTGGTGATCGGCAACCGTTGTAGTCAAATCTCTCAAAGCTTGGATAGAGAGATTACTAGGGAGAGCCAAACGCACGACATAGATGTATGTGGAGCTGGGAAGGCTTATAATATGGTAGCAAACAGGTCAGCAATAATCAATTCAGATATGCAAAGTTGAATAAGTGCGCAACGACGGTACTATGCTGGTCCTAGGCTAGACCGTGCTAGAGACGCGAGCCAAGAACAGTAACAAAATCACGGCGCTGGATGTAAACAAGGGAAAAGCACACTCTGGAATTTTTTTTCACTCTGTTTTTTCTGCGCTCCTCTTTTTTTTGTGAAAAATCACTATAATGGCGAGTGTCTCAAAACTCTTCCCAGGTCAAACTGACAGGATAGGCACGAAATTTTTTGACCATTTTTTTCCGACTGCCCGGACCCAAAAACTTGAAATGGGTCAAAAAAACTTTCTATAACGGTGACTGTCTCAATACGCTTGGAAGCACCTAAAAATAGGATAGGGGGAATTTTTTGGTCAAGTGCGTTTTTGGAAAATTTTGGGCCTAAACGGAGGGTGGTTTCCGGACTCCTTTTTTTTGGAAACCTACTCATGCAAGGAAACACGAATAGGAAATTAGATGGATCTCGAAAAAAAACCTAATATGAAAGTAACTCGGGTTGGTGGTGTATATATGGTGGTAGGATATGGCAGCAGTGGTGGTATATGGTAGCGGTGGTGGTATATGGATACGGAGCGGTGGTGGTATATGGATACGGATTGGTGGTGGTATATGGATATGGATTCGGAGCGGTGGCGGATCAGCGGTGGTGGTAGATGGCAGGAGCGATGACGATGGTGTGGCGGCGCCGTGACAACTTGTGAACAGAACTTGAAACTCCAAGGGAAACTAGACGCTAAGACAAGCAACTTGACACGACGATGCAACCGCAAATTCAACAAAGCAAATACAGAAGAGATTAATCAAAGGCTCAGATTGGTTCGGATAGGATGAACTAACCCTATTTTTTTTGGCTTTTTCGTGGACTATAGGTATGAATAGAAGACTCGATCTAAACTACGAAAAACTGTAAAATCTCACCGAGCAACCTGAAAATTTGATACCAGTTGATAGAGGCAAAGGTGTCCCGTCTTTTGATGAGATGGTGGCTATCGTTTTGGTGGAAGTCGACTTTGACGATCCGACTACGAACGTGTGAGGACGTCGCGCCTTAGCAATTGCTAAACCAACTCCGAGAGGTTATTGACCACGCCGGAGCACGATCAACCTGACCACGAAGGTCTATTTCTTGCAAGCAAATGAAGAACAAGCAAGAAACAAAGATTGCAATCTGGATATTGCGAATAACAGAGGAAAGCTTTATTAATGAAGGTGGGGTTCTGTGACGCCTTTGTCTGGTCGTTGAACACAAACGAAGTACGCGAAGTTGCAGCTATGGTGAACTTTTAATCTAAACAAAACCCAATGTTTAAACGGTGCCCTAAGGGATGTATATATGGAGGAAGAGGGGTCAATTTCGTGGCCCTTGGTGGAGGGGTCCGAAATCAACCCTATCTCTTGTTTCCGCACACATACAAACTCTAAAAATAGCCTATACTTATGTATTTCGAAATTACATGGGCCTGGCCCAATAATAAGGTGACGCGGCACCTAGAATAGCCTCGGGACGAAATTTATGTAGTCGCATCTTGTATATTTTGTCCAAGGCTTCATGCACCCATTATGGAGGCTTCAAAGTACTGAAATCATCACTTGTAACTCCGTTCTTGTTCCCCTTGCGCATGCCATCATCTCCATGCTTGTTCTTGCTCCAATGTTCATCCTTCTCCAAGCTAGGCCCTTCATTTGTAAGCAAAAAAAAGTATCCAATTTAGGCATCATATTCTCATGAACATTAGAATCATTACCAAGAAACGGAAGTACCTGATAATTTAATTGGCGTGCGCGAGCTCTAGTAATTGGTCCAGTATATGTAGTAGTAGGGGCTGTGGGTGTAACAATGGTATTGATGTCCTCATCAAACGTGGCTCATGATACCAAGATGATGTAGGGCGGAACCCTAGGGGCCGATCTTTCACGTTTGGAGTGGATCCTACGGGGAAACGCAAAGAACGCGCAGGAGAACACAAGGGAAAACACGAGGAGAAACGAGAGAAACACTCAACCGACAAGGAATCGATCACACAAGGGCTTGATTACCGAAAGCACATGGTAACACATGATCCAAAATCAACAAAGGAAGATACAAGAGTAATCGTTCTTCTCCGTGAGGAGGTCTTGATTGTCTTCTTTGGATGGAGGCCTTGAATCCGAATGGATCTTCTCCGAAGAGGCACGGTCCCTCACGTGGAGCAGATCCGGTACGGATGAGCAGAGCTCTATCTCTAAATGAGCAATCACAATGCTAACCCTAAAACGTAGGTGGGGATGGAGTATATATAGTATAGGGGTGAAGAGGGGTACATGGGCCTCGGCCCTTACACTGTTCGCAGACAGGGAGGGCCGGATGTCCGGGCGTCGGGCCGGCTGTCCGGTGGCTCGCGAGGGGCCGGATGTCCGGGCTGAAGGGCCGGATGTCCGGGGTGGTGCAGCTGGCAGTTCTGTTCTCTGGATGGGCGAGGTCGGATGTCTGCTCGGAGGGGCTGGATGTCCGCTGCTTCGGGAGGCACTGGATGTCCGGTGTGTTGGTCGAATGTCCGAGCTGTCGGGGCAACCTTCTGTGCTGCCTGGACGCTGGTGCCAGATGTCCAGGATTTTGGCCGGATTTCCGATGAGGGGGGCCGGATGTACGGGCTAGACAACGGATGTCCGGTCCCTGTAGCTTCTTCTACAGAGGCCTGGCCGTGTAGATCTCCAGGGGCCAGATGTCCGGGGTCCTGGACGGATGTTCGATGCTTGGAGGCTGCTCTTGCCTTCTTCCATTGGTCCTGTTCTTCCGTGGATTTGGGGTCTTGACCATCTTCATGTGCATCCTCGGGAGGGTCCTCTTGGTACCTAATCATGCACAACATTCCAGATTGAGGTAGTAGCCATGTCTCGAGAGGATCATGTGATATATCACTAAGGAGAGAAGTCACCTCGGTTTTGAGAGCTCTAGCTCGTGCTCTAGTCATGGGTCCTCTTGGTGCTTGATGAGATGATGGAAGGTCCATGGGGATGACGGATGCTCCACATCATCTCCCCCCCATGGGAAAGATCCGTCCTCGGATCGAAATCCTCATCACCAAGGTACGAGAAGAGATCGGAGACGTTGAAGATGTCGCTCACGTTATACTTGTCGTGTGGGAGATCGATCTTGTAAGCATTGTTGTTGTAGCGTGCTAGCACCTTGAAGGGTCCATCGGCTTGAGGGAGAATCTTGGACTTGCGCTTGTTGGGGAAGCGGTCCTTGTGAAGGTGTAGCCACACGAGGACTCCAATGTTAAATATCATGGGATGCTTGTTGACGTTGAGTTTGGTCGTGAGTCGTTGTACTTGGCGCTCGCTAGTGTGCCTTGTATCTTCATGCATATTCTTGATTTAGCTTGCACGGGTACTTGCGTCGAGGTCGGTGCGCTCTTGTAGAGGAAGAGGTAGAATGTCCAATGGGGACAACGGGTTGAAGCCGTAGACGACCTCGAAGGGGGACTTGTCGGTCACCGAATGTCTTACACGGTTGTAGGCGTACTCGGCGATGGGTAGACACTCCTCCCAATCCTTGATGTTCTTCTTGATCAACACGCGAAGTAGAGTGATAGTGTACGGTTCATCGCCTCCATTTGGCTGTCGGTTTGAGGATGGTATGTGGATGAGAACAAGAGCTTGAATCCGAGCATGGCACATAGCGTCTTCCGAAAGTAACTCAAGAACTTGACGCGCGGTTGGAGACGATTGTCTTTGGTACTCCATGGAGGCGCAAGATTTCTCTACAAAAGAGATTTGCAATGTGTGAAGCATCGTCTATCTTGTTGCAAGGGATGAAATGCGCCATCTTAGAAAATCGGTCCACAACAACAAACACAAAATCTTTTCCATTTTGAGTTCTAGGCAAACCAAGTACAAAATCCATGCTAATGTCTGCCCAAGGTTGATAAGGAATATGAAGGGGCATGTAAAGACCATGGGATTGCGCTTTAGACTTAGCTTTGCGACATGTAGAGCATCGGTTGGTGAAGCGTGAGACGTCGCGGAACATCTTGGGCCAAAAGTAGTTCTTGGAGAGCGTGGCAAATGTCTTGTCGCGTCCAAAATGTCCCATGAGTCTGCCTCCATGAGCCTCTTGCAAAAGGAGCAAACGAAGAGAAGACTCAGGAATGCATAGTTTGTTAGCTCTCATAAGATAACAATCCTTGATGTAATATTGTTCCCAAGATATATGCATGAAACATTTAGCATAAGGAGTCGCAAAAGATGGATCATTAGCATACAAGTCTTTTATGTGCTCAAAGCCAATAACATTCAACTCAAGTTTAGTGACAAGCGTGCATATGCATGAAAGTGCATCCGCAACTACATTTTCCTTACCCTTAATGTAGTTGATCACATAGGGGAAAGATTCAATAAATTCACTCCATTTGGCATGACACTACTTCAACTTAGTTTGAGCTGTTAAGTACTTAAGCGTTTCATGATCTGGATGACAAACTCATGAGGTCTAAGATAATGTTCCCAAACATGTAGCACACGCACTAAAGCATACAATTCTTTGTCATAGATGGGATAGTTAACTTGTGCACCGGAGAGTTTTTCACTAAAATAAGCAATGACACATTTTTCTTGCATCAAAACTCCGCCAATTCCGGTACCACTTGCATCACAATGAACCTCAAAAGTTTTGTCAAAGTTGGGCAAAGCAAGAATCAGAGCATGAGTAAGCAAGGACTTGAGCTCATCAAAAGCGGTAGATTGCAAAGATCCCCAAACAAAAGGAGCATTCTTCTTACTCAAAGCCTGCAAAGGAGCGGCAATAGTGCTAACGTCTTTCACAAAGCGACGATAAAAACCCGCAAGACCAAGAAAACTACGCGCTTGTTGCAAATTAGGTGGGTTGGGGCCAAGTTTTAATTGCTTCAATTTTAGATTCATCAACATGGACACCCTTGGAAGATACAACAAAACCCAAGAAAACCACTTTGTCAACACCAAATGTGCACTTTTTCATGTTGGCATAAAGACGTTCCTTGTGAAGGGTTTGCAAAATGGCCCTAACATGATTAATATGCTCTTTCATGGATTTTCTAAAAACAAGAATGTCATCAATGTAAACCACAACAAAGACTCCAATATAAGGTCGAAGCACAAAATGCATAAGACGCACGAAAGTACCGGGAGCCTCCGATAAACCCATAGGCATAACTAACCACTCATATAAGCCAAATTTTGTTTTGAAAGCAGTTTTCCATTCATCACCCTCTTGTATGCAGATTTGATAATAGCCACTTTTAAGATCAATTTTTGAGAAATAGTTGGCTCCACTAAGTTCATCAAGCATATCATCTAAGCGAGGAATGGGATGCCTATAGCGAACGGTATAGCATTTATAGGTCTACGATCGGAACACAAGCGGGAACTTCCATCTTGCTTAGGCACAAGTATAATGGGAACGGCACAAGGGCTTAAGCTTTCACGTACATGACCGTTGTCGATGAGTTATTATACTTGCCGCTGAATCTTCTTAGTTTCTTCGGGGTTGACATGGTATGGAGCTTTGTTTGGAAGTGGCGCTCCGGGGATGAGGTCGATTCAATGCTCAATGCCTTGAACAGGAGGTAGACCCGGAGGTAGCTCGTGAGAGGTGTTAGTTTTTGGTTCTCCGTCCTTGCACACAAGAACAAAGTGCATCACACTCGATGGGTTCTCACACACTTCTCTCATCTCACTTTTTGTGGAAAATAGTATGAGGTTTTTCTCTCTAGGTGAAGGGTCGCTCAAGTTTGGCTTATGGCTCTCACTCACTTTTGGGTGGATCACTTTCTCACTCTTCTCTCCACGATGGGTGGCTTGCTTGTCGGCTATCACTTGACTAGGAGACATAGGTCGTAGCACATATTCCTTCCCTTTCATCTTGAGCTATAGTGATTTGTGCGCCCGTTGTGGATGACTCCACGGTCGAATTGCCATGGCCTACCAAGAAGGAGGTGGCAAACGGTCATGGGGACCACATCACACTCCAAAGTGTCTTCATAGGCACCAATTTTGAAGGAGACTTGGACCGTATGCTCAACTCATATAGTTCCGAAGTCACTTAGCCATTGAACCTTGTAGGGGTGCGGGTGCTTCCTCTTGACCAATTGAAGCTTGGAGCATAGTTCTTCACTTTCCAAGTTGTGACAACTAACTCCATCGATGATGACCTTGACGGATCGTCCATTGATGCCAGCCTTTGTGTGGAAGGTGTGGCATATTTGGTCTTCTTCTTGTTGATGTTGAAGAGTCAAGACCTTGGAGACAACGAGAGCGGGGCTCAAATCCTCATCACAAAAGACTTGATCATCTTCATCCTCGTTCACGCGCCGGTGCATGGCCACTTTCTCAAGAGCTTACATCTCCTAATCACTCATGGAGTCATATGTGCCATCGTCGTTGAGGATCATGGTGCGCTTATTTGTGCATTCATAAGACTTGTGGCCTCGGCCGCCGCAAGTGAAACACTTGAAGGAGCTTGTCTTGACGGTCTCATCGGTCGGAGTACATGATGAAGCATGCGGCTTGAAGTTGCTTGTAGTAGGAGGAAGATGACTTGAACTTGCCGAAGTTTTCTTGTAACTTGAATTGTCGTCATTGCTTGGAGAAGGCTTGGTTGATGTAGAGGTTGGATGAGTTGTTGAAGCTTGGTTGTTGGAGAAGCCGTAGGTCTTGGATGAGTACTTGGCGTACTTGAAGTCACCTTGCACTTGGCGTTCCGCCTTTGTAGCTTGATGCACGAGCTCAATGAGATTGGAGTAGGGTTGGAAGTCGGCGATCTTCTTGATGAGATGATTGAGTCCATTCAAGAATCGTGCCATTGTTTGCTCCTCATCTTCCGTGACATTGGCTCGAATCATGGCTATCTCCATTTCCTTGTAGTATTCTTCAACACTCTTTGTTCCTTGCTTGAGGAGTTGGAGTTTCTTGAAGAGATCGCGGTTGTAGTAGGTTGGCACAAAACATGCTCACATGACTTCCTTCATTTGAGCCCAAGTGGTGATAGGAGGTTCACCTCTTGCTTGTCTGCGCTCAAGGACTTGTTCCCACCATATGAGCACATAGTCTTGGAACTCAAGTGATGCCATAGAGATCTTCTTGTCTTCCTCATAGTTATACAAACGAAAGATTTTGTCGACCTTCAATGCCCATGAGAGGTATTCTTCGGGATCATTGCTTCCATTGAACTTGGGCATTGTGAATTTGAGCTTGCCATAGTGTTGCTCTTCATTGTGTTGTTGGCGATGGTGATGATGACGCCCTTGCCGTGGAGGGTAATCATCCTCATGTTGTTCTTGGCGTGGAGGAAGTCCATGATTAACTTGTTCTTGTTGAACTTGAGGTTGAGTTGGAGCTTGACGAGCTTGTGAAGGAGCTTGAGGAACTTGACGTGGCACACGCGGTTGGTAGTTCCTCTCTTGGATTTCTTCTCGAAGGGCTTCCTCTTGATTGTGCCATTCGCGATTGCGGTTCGCGATGGCTCGACTTGATTCTTGAAGGGCACGTTGTGCCTCAAGAGCTTGCGCTTCTCGTTGTTGTTGTTGAAGACGTTGAGCCTCGGCGTCTTGTTCCTCTTGGTGTAGACGCGCTTGTTCTTCTTCTTGGAGCCATAGTCGCTGTCATTCTTGAGCTTGAGCAAAAGCAACTTGGTTTGATTGAGGACGAGGGACTTGCTCATCGACTTGCTCTTGTGAATGCTTGTCGTGTAGCGGGTTGCGAGATGCATGATGGTCTTGACACGCGGCTCGTTGAAGAGTGTTCGATGACAGTGTACTTGAGCCGGAGAAGGAGTCGTTGGAGTGTCGACTTGAGTGGCTCCGTCTTGAGTATGAAGAAGTTGAAGGAGGAAGGTTCACCAACAAGGCGCGGATCTCGTCCATTCTTGCATCATTCTCTTTCTTGTCGCCTCGAGCTTGTTGTCGAAGTAGTCTCGTGTACGTTGCTCGTAGAGTCACAAGTCAGTGGCGAGGTTGTCGATGCGGTCGTTCATTGCTTGTTGCTCTTGATGCAACGCTCGTTGTGCACCAAAGAGGTGGCTCTTGGTGACGTATGATTACATGTCATCGTCTTGCTCGATGAAGAGTGGGTTGGTAGAAGTACTCGGCATATCCATCATTCCAAGCAAAATGTGAGTGGTAGAAAGAAAAGAACTTATACCAATGTACCTTAACCGATGTTGACAATAAATCAAGTTCACTCAAATGCGGCCAATGAAAGAGCACTATTGGTACCAATTCTTGTCGGTTCTCACACCTACACAAGTAAAAGCTTATGGTGGAGCTTGGTTAGGATGGTGGCACAAGATTTGATGCAGTTGTAAGTGAGCTTCAATAATGTTGGAAAAGATTCAGTAATTTGCAAATGCAACAAGTAGACCAAGAAAGTAGTGGTACACGGAAACACACACGCAAATAGATAAGTGGGATTGTGCAAACCAAAAGTGAGCCAAAATGTGGAGTCCATGAAAATGCTCTTGTTGCACAATACTAGAGAGACGCTAGCACGATTGCACAATAGGCGGATACGGAGCTTGTGCACAACCTACTAGGCAAAAAGTCAACGATCTCTATCCCAAGTATGCTATATGTATGGTATTTCGGTGCTATGATCCAAGATGATCTTATATGACAATCTTAATGTAGTATGATGCTATGGTTCTTGCTTATAAGCTCTTTCCTTATCTTTCCTCTTTGCTTGAAAGCTTGGGTGGCTCTTCCACTTTTGAGCTCTTTTCTCATGCAAAACTTCACGAACCAAGATAGCAATTGTGTATGCTAGGACAACTTTGTGACACACACGTTGATGCCAAGATATGCACCACTATGTTATGGTATGTATGCTATGGAGTATGATCACTAATGTGCACAAGTCACGTTGCTGGCAATACTCAATGGCTAGTCTCGATGGGTAAGCAATGCAAAATTAAGGCCATGTGGGTATCAATGCAATTGCAAGGTATGACGAAGATATCATCGAAGTTACCGCCCTTGGCGATGATGAGTAGTCGATGGAGATGAGCGGTGGTGATGTTGATGTCGAACTGTACCTATATAGACGAAACACAATAGGACACGGGAACAACAACCCCAAATTTCAAAGACCCACAACGTGTCAAAATCGACATAGGAGGTAGTGGTGAGCGGTGGTGGTGCTTGTGGAAAGTGTTGGGGGTATGCGGAAGTAAGTGTGGGCACCGGGGTAAAATTGAGCGAAAGTATGCGGAAATGGGCGCGGGGGATGGAGTTGCTGCTGCCAGGGGACGGATGTCCGGGCCAACTGCCGGATGTCCGGTGGACACGGGGCAGATGTCCGGGCGCCTGGATCGGGGACGAACACGATGAACTCCACGGGAAAAATTGCAACTCCGGGGCAAAATTCGGATGAATTGGTGGATGGAAATCGCGGGAGAGATGGGGAAAAGCTAGATCAACTCAATGCAAAGCAGATCCATGGATCAAATCCAATAAAACTTCATCACACCAACAAATCACAAAAAACATTTGGGGCTATTTTTGGTGGGGAATTTTCGGATTTAGGATGAAAACAACAAAATCAAGCTAGAAAACACGGGGTAGGGGCTCCAAAAACGTGATCAACGTGGCTCATGATACCAATATGATGTAGGGCGGAACCCTAGGGGCCGATCTTTTACGTTTGGAGTGGATCCTATCGGGAAACACGAAGAACGCGCGGGAGAACACAAGGGAAAACATGGGGAGAAACGAGAGAAACACTCAACCGACAAGGAACCGATCACACAAGGGCTAGATCACCGAAAGCACAAGGTAACACATGATCCAAAATCAACAAAGCAAGATACAAGAGTAACCGTTCTTCTCCATGAGGAGGTCTTGATTGTCTTCTCTGGATGGAGGCCTTGAATCCGAATGGATCTTCTCCGAAGAGGCACGGTCCCTCACATGGAGTAGATCCTGTACGGATGAGCAGAGCTCTATCTCTAAATGAGCTATCACGATGCTAACCCTAAAACGTAGGTGGGGACGGAGTATATATAGTCTAGGGGGTGAAGAGGGGTACATGGGCCTCAGCCCTTACACTGTACACAGACAGGGAGGGCCGGATGTCCGGGAGTCGGGCCGGATGTCTGGTGGCTCGCGAGGGGCCGGATGTCCGGGCTGAAGGTTCGGATGTCCTGGCTGGTGCAGCTGGCCCTTCTGTTCTCTGGATGGGCGACGCCGGATGTCCACTCGGAGGGGCCAGATGTCCGCTGCTTCGGGAGGCGCCAGATGTCCGGGGTGCTGGCCGGATGTCTGGGTTGTCGGGGCAACCTTCTGTGCTCCCAGGACGCTGGTGCGAGATGTCTGGGATTTTGGCCGGATTTCCGGTGAGGGGGGCCGGATGTCCGGTCCCTGTAGCTTCTTCTGCAGAGGCATGGCCGTGTAGATCTCTAGGGGCCAGATGTCCGGGGTCCTGGCCGGATGTCCGGTGCCTGGAGGCTGCTCTTGCCTTCTTCCATTGGTTCTCTTCTTCTGTGGACTTGGGGTCTTGACCATCTTCATGTGCATCCTCGGGAGGGTCCTCTTGGTACCTAATCATGCACAACATTCCGGATTGAGGTAGTAGCCATATCTCGAGAGGATCATGTGATATATCACTAAGGAGAGAAGTCACCTCGGTTTCGAGAGCTCTAGCTCGTGCTCTAGTCATGGGTCCTCTTGGTTCTTGGTGAGACGATGGAAGGTCCATGGGGATGACCGAAGGATGCTCCACATCACAATGCATCAACAATAACATTTTCTTTACCCTTCTTGTGTTTAATGACATAAGGGAAAGTCTCAATGAATTCAACCCATTTAGCATGTCTATGATTCAGTTTAGCTTGACTTTATATGTTTCAAAGATTCATGATCAAAATGTATATAACAAATTCTTTGGGCCATAAATAATGTTGCCAGGTTTCTAAAGTCCGAACAAGAGCATATAATTCTTTATCATAAGTAGAATAATTCAGACTAGGCCCACTCAATTTTTCAGAAAAGTATGCAACAGGTTTGCCATCTTGTAATAACATACCTCCTAATCGAATTCCACTAGCATCACATTCAAGCTCAAATGCCTTATTAAAATCAGGAAGTTGGAGTAAAGGAGCATGTGTCAACTTATCTTTCAACACCGTGAAGGCTTCTTCCTGTGCGGTACCCCAAACAAAAGGCACATCCTTCTTTGTAAGCTCATTGAGAGGTACAACAATGGTGCTAAAATCTCTCACAAAACTCCTATAGAATCTAGCGAGGCCAAGAAAATTCCTCACTTGTGTGACCGTTTTGGGCTGCGGCCAACTCTCAATAGCTTCAATCTTGCCTTTATCAACTTCAATTCCCTGTGGAGTAACAACATAGCCAAGAAAAGATACTCGGTCGGTGCAAAAGGTGCACTTCCCAAGGTTTCCAAACCAATGTGCATCACGTAGAGCAATAAAAACAACACGTCAATGTTCCAAATGTTCCTCCAAAGATCTGCTATAAATCAATATATCATCAAAGTAAACTACCACAAATCATCCAATGAAAACACATAAAACTTCGTTCATTAATCTCATGAAGGTACTAGGTGCATTAGTTAACCCAAAAGGCATTACTAACCACTCATATAATCCAAACTTAGTTTTAAATGCTGTTTTCCATTCATCCCCCAATTTCATACGAATTTGATGGTATCCACTATGCAAATCAACTTTGGAGAATATTGTAGAGCCACTCAATTCATCAAGCATATCATCTAGCCTAGGAATAGGTTGACGATAACGAATAGTAATATTATTAATGCCTCTACAATCAACACACATACGCGATGTACCATCCTTTTTCGGCACTAGAATAATAGGAACAACAAAAGGACTAAGGGATTCACGTATATAACCTTTGTCTAGAAGCTCCTGTACTTGATGCATAATCTCCTTCGTCTCCTCTGGATTGGTACGGTGTGGTGCATGGTTGGGTAATGATGCACCGGGAATTAAGTCAATCTGATGCTCAATCCCTCGAATGGGAGGTAATCCCGGTGGCACGTCTTGTGGAAATACATCAACGAACTCCTGCAAAATGTTAGTGACAGCAGGAGGCAAAGAGGAAGGCACGTCCTGGAATGAAAATAATGCCTCTTTGCACACAAAAGCATAGCAAACAGATTTGCTGAAATCTAGCTCATCAATATCAGATTTAGTGGCAAGTAAACATGCACTCTTCAATTTAATTTCAGAAGCAACACTAGATGGTTTACTATTAGGTTTCATTTGTTGCTCAAATTCTTTTGCCACAATCTGATTTTCACTCTTATTTTTCTACTATTTTGCTTTATTAGCTCTATTAATATCATATTTCAGAATGGAATAAAGAGTCATAGGAAGCAAAGTAATATTTTTATCCTTATGAACAAGAGTATACTGATTGTTTCTACCATGGTGTACATAATTTTTATCAAATTGCCATGGTCGACCAAGTAATAAGGAACATGCTTGCACAGGTACCACATCACAATCAACATAATCAGCATATGTAGAGATACTAAAATGCACACGAACAGTACGTGTTACCTTAACCTTGCCGCTGTTGTTGAACCATTGGATGTAGTAAGGATGTGGATATGGTCTTGTGGTGAGAGATAGCTTCTCCACCATCTCCATGCTAGCCAAGTTGTTGCAGCTCCCTATATCTATGATGAGGCGCACAAAATGTTCCTTCACAACTCCCTTCGTATGGAACAAATTATGCCTCTGATTTTCCTCAGCTTGTGTGACCTACACACTCAAAACACGTTGAGCAACTAAACATTCATACCTGTCAGTGTCTTCAGGAGCCATGTATTGCGTCTCATGATCAGAATCATCTCCACTGTGTTCTTCACGTGTAATAAGAGCCAAAGTCTCCTCATCATAGTCACTAGTGGACTCATACCCACCATCCTCAGTAGCAATCATCACACGCTGAGATTTGCATTCTCTCGCATAATGACCTCTTCCCTTACAACGACGACAAATAATATTACTTGTGTGCCCAGTTGATGCCATGGAAGAAGAAGAGCTCTGTGTAGGCCCGGCAGGTGCGCTCTTGGCAGATAGTGGTGGTTGTGCCTACTTTCTTGTATCACGACTGGAGGTGGCACCTAATGGAGGTGCTGGTGCAGTAGAAGTAGAAGATGCACGCTGTGTCCATGTATGAAGGTCGACCTGCAGAAAAGTTAGTTCGCTCCAATGCTTGTCGATCCTGCACTTCACGTTCAGCTTTACAAGCAAGATGGAATGAACGAGTGATATTAGTATACTCCTTATACTCTAGAATGGTCTGAATCTCTCTATTTAATCCACCCATAAAACGTGCAAGCATAGCTTCATTCTCCTCAACAATACCACATCTAATCATGCCAGCTTGTAATTCTTGATAATATTCTTCTACGAAAAAAATTCCTTGTCTTAAACGCTGCAATTTTTGAAGCAATTCATGTTGATAATATGGTACGCATAGCAGTTTTCAAAGCAGCCCAAGTAGTTGGAATATGATATAATCTACAATGTTCAGACCACCATACACATGCAAAACTAGTGAAAGCACAAATAGCAGCAACAACCCATCTCTCCTCGGGATATTGTAAACATGTAAAACGTTGTTCAGTTTCTAACTCCAAGGTAAGATATATATCAGGAACATATCTACCCTCAAATTGTGCAATATTCAATTTCAGTTTAGGAATATGGTCATTATCTCGTACCTGAGGTGGTGGTGCAGGCCTACCACTGCGAATATATACCTAAGGTCGACCAACTGGTGGTGGTGCTGGTGGCTGCACGTAGTTTTGATTTTGATCAACCTCGTCCTCGTAATTGTC
Organism: Triticum dicoccoides; assembly: GCF_002162155.2. Classification (NCBI taxonomy): domain Eukaryota; kingdom Viridiplantae; phylum Streptophyta; class Magnoliopsida; order Poales; family Poaceae; genus Triticum; species Triticum dicoccoides. The sequence goes on along the minus strand of NC_041393.1, from coordinate 303,767,225 downwards.
CTCCACCTCTGCAGTAGCAGCACGAGCTACAGAAGCACCAACAGCAGTAGCAGCGGCACCAGAATTTTGTCCTGGCTCAATAGGAACACGCTGTGCTCACCCTACTGTATTGCGGCTTAGATCTGGTTGTGGGAGACGTTTGAGTAATTCATCAAACTTGGCGTCCAACTTGGTGTCAATGGACTTCCCAATGTCATCCATCTTCTTCATTGCCTTACCAAAGCTGACCATCACGTCTTCCACCTGTTGACCCAACATTTGATGAAACTTATCATGAAGCTCCTTGTTCGTCATGTTCTCCCAGTCAATCTCGTCGGCTTGTGTTCCTGCCATAGTTAGCAGTAATAGAAACAGACAAGAATATGATCCTACAGACTACTGGAATATGGTTGTGGTGGGGTGTCACAAATCTGTCAAGCGAATCTCAAATTCTTACCAGTTCTTACCCAGCAGCAGGTGGTGATCGGCAACCGTTGTAGTCAAAACTCTCGAAGCTTGGATAGAGCGATTACCAGGGAGAGTCAAACGCACGACGTAGATGTATGTGGAGCTGGGAAGGCTTATAATATGGTAGCAAAAAGGGTTAGCAATAATCAATTCAGAGATGCAAAGTTGAGTAAACGCTCAACGACGGTACTATGCTGGTCCTAGGCTAGATCGAGCTAGAGACGCGAGCCTAGAACACTAACAAAATATAGGCGCGACACAGAAACAAGGGAAGAGCACACTCTGATTTTTTTGCTTTTTTTTGCGCTCCTCTTTTTTTTGCCGAAAAATCACTATAATGGCGAGTGTCTCAAAACTTTCCCAAGTCAAGATAGTAGGATAGACACGAATTTTTTGCAACAAATTTTGTTTTTTTTCGACTGCCCAGATCCAAAAACTGGAAACGGCTCAAAAAAAACTTTCTATAACGAAGATTATCTCAAAATGCTTGGAAACACCTAAAAATAGGATAGCTATAAAAAAATTTGTCGAGTGCGTTTTTGGAAAATTTTGGGCCTAAACGAAGGGTGCTTTCCGGACTCTTTTTTTTGGAAACCAACCTCTTCTACGGACAGCAAAAGATTGCTGGAATCTGAAACCTACTCAGACAAGGAAAACACAAATCTAGAAACAGATGGATCTCGAAAGTAAACCTAATATGAAATGGACTCGGAGTGGTGGTGGTATATGGATATGGATCAGTGGTGGTATATGGACTCGGATCGGTGGTGGTATATAGACGTGGGTCGATGGTGGTATATGGACTCGGAACGGTGTTGGTATATGGACTCGGAGCGATGTATCTGGTGTGGTGGTGGTATATGGCAGCGAATGATGAATCTGGTGTGGTGGTGGTGGTATATGGCAGAGGATAATGATGGTGCGGCGTCGGCGTGAATACTCGTGAACAGAACTCCAAACTCTAAAGGACTAGATGGTAAGACCAGCAACTAGACACGACGATGCAACCGAAAATTCAACAAAGCAAAATACTGAAAAGACTATGCAATGGCTCAGACTGTTTCAGATATGATGAACTAACCCTAATTTGTTTTGTGGCTTTTTCGTGGACTATAGGTATGAAGAACAGACTCGATCTAAAGTACGAAAAACTGTAAAATCTCACCGAGCAACTTGGAAATCTGATACCACTTGATATAGGCAAAGGTGTGCTGTCTTACGATGAGATGGTGGCTGTCGTTTGAGGGGAAGTCGACTTTGACGATCCGACTACGAACGTGTGAGGATGTCGCGCCTTAGCAATCACCTAAACCAACTCTGAGAGGTTATTGACCACGCCGGAGCACGATCAACCTGACCACGAAGGTGTATTTCCTACAAGCAAACAAAGAACAAGCAAGAAACTAAGATTGCAATCTGGATATTGTGAATAACAGAGGAAAGCTTTATTAATGAAGGTGGGGTTCTGTGATGCCTTTGTCTCGTCGTTGAACACAAACGAAGTACGCGAAGTTGCAGCTATGGCGAACTTTTAATCTAAACAAAACCCAAAGTCTAAACGGTGCCCTAAGGGTTGTATATATGGAGGAAGAGGGGGGAATTTCGTGGCCCTTGGTGGAGGGGTCCGAAACTAACCCTATCTCTTGTTTCCCCACACATACAGACTCAGAAAATAGCCTATACTTATGTATTTCGAAATTACATGGGCCTGGCCCAATAATAAGGTGACACAACACCTAGAATAGCCTTTGGATGAAATTTATCAAGTGGCATCTTGTATATTTCGTCCAAGGCTTCATGCACTCATTATGGTGGCTTCAAAGTCCTGAAATCATCACTTGTAACTCCATTCTTGTCCCCCTTGCGCATGCCATCATCTCCATGCTTGTTCTTGCTCCAATGTTCATCCTTCGCCAAGCTAGGCCCTTCATTTGTAAGCAAAACAAATATATCCAATTTAGGCAGCATCATATTCTCATGAACATTAGAATCATTACCAAGAAACGAAACCTGATAATTTAATTGGCGTGCGCGAGCTCTAGTAATTGGTCCAGTATATGTAGCAGTAGGGGCTTTGAGTGTAACAATGGTATTGATGTCCTCATCACAAAGTGTCCCATTAATCCTCCTCCACGCGCCTCCTACAACAACAAAAGACGAATAGAGCTAGCTGGAATGCATAGGTTGGTAGCACGAAACACAAATCCATCATGATAGAGGCAAAGGTGTCCCGTCTTTTGATGAGATGGTGGCTATCGTTTTGGAGGAAGTCGACTTTGATGATCCGACTACGAACGTGCGAGGACATCGCGCCTTAGTAATCGCTAAACCAACTCCAAGAGGTTATTGACCACGCCGGAGCACGATCAACCTGACCATGAAGGTCTGTTTCCTGCTGGCAAACAAAGAATAAGCAAGAAACTAAGATTGCAATCTGGATATTGTGAATATAAGAGGAAAGCTTTATTGATCAAGGTGGAGTTATGTGACGCCTTTGTCTGGTCGTCCAACACAAACGAAGTACGCGAAGTTGCAGCTATGGAGAACTTTAATCTAAACAAAACCCGAAGTCTTAACGGTGCCCTAAGGGCTGTATATATGGAGGAAGAGGGGGGAATTTCGCGGCCCTTGGTGGAGGGGTCCGAAAACAACCCTATCTCTTGTTTCCCCACACATACGGACTCTAAAAATATCCTATACTTATGTATTTCGAAATTACATGGGCCCGGCCCAATAATAAGGTGACGCAACACCTAGAATAGCCTCGGGACGAAATTTATGAAGTGGCATGTTGTATATTTCGTCCAAGGCTTCATGCACCCATTATGGTGGCTTCAAAGTCCTGAAATCATCACTTGTAACTCCGTTCTTGTTCCCCTTGCGCATGCCATCATCTCCATGCTTGTTCTTGCTCCAATGTTCATCCTTCTCCAAGCTAGGCCATTCATTTGTAAGCAAAACAAATGTATCCAATTTAGGCAGCATCATATTCTCATGAACATTAGAATCATTACCAAGAAACGAAAGTACCTAATAATTTAATTGGCGTGCGCGAGCTCTAGTAATTGGTCCAGTATATGTAGCAGTAGGGGCTGTGGGTGTAACAATGGTATTGATGTCCTCATCATCCTCCCCTTCTTTAAATGAAGTCGTCCTCGACGGAAGCTCATCTTCCTCACCCAAATAAGGCTTCAAATCTGCATTGATAAAAGTGGGACTAACCCCAAGATCTGTAGGCAGCTCAAGTTTATATGCATTATCATTTATCTTCTCCAACACCTTAAGAGGACCATCAGCACGAGGCATTAGCTTTGATTTGTGCAAATAAGGAAATCTGTCCTTACGCAAATGTAACCAAACAAGATCTCCAGGTGCAAACACAACATGTTTTCTACCCTTATCTCCAGCAAGTTTATATTTAGCATTCATACGCTCAATGTTTTCCTTAGTTAACTCATGCATTTTTAAAATCAATTCAACACATTGTTTAGCATCAAAATTAACCTTCTCCGAAGATGGAAGAGGCAACAAATCAATAGGTGCACGAGGTAGGAAACCATACACAACTTCAAAAGGGCACATCTTAGTAATAGAATTCAATGAATGATTATAAGAAAATTCAATATGAGGCAAGCATTCCTCCCACATTTTCTTATTATTCTTCAAAACAGCCCTAAGCATAGTAGACAATGTTCTATTGACTACTTCAGTTTGTCCATCAGTTTGGGGGTGACAAGTAGTACTAAAAAGCAGTTTAGTCCCCAACTTAGCCCATAAACATCTCCAAAAGTGGCTAAGAAATTTAGTATCACGATCTGAAACAATAGTATATGGCACAACATGCAAGCGAATAATTTCATGAAAGAACAATTCAGCAACATTAACAACATGATCGCTTTTATGACATTATATAAAGTGTGCCATTTTCGAGAATCTATCCACGACAACAAATATGCTATGCCTCCCTGATGTAGGGCGGAACCCTATGTGGACGATCTTTCACGTTTGGAGATGATCCTACGGGGAAACAAGAAGAACACGCGGAAGAACTCAAGGGAAATCACGGGGAGAACGAGAGAAACCACTCAACCGACAAGTAATCAATCACACGAGTGCTAGATCATCGAAAGCATAAGGTAACACATGATACAAAATCAACAAGGGGAGGATACAAAGGGAACCGTTCTTCTCCGTGAGGAGGTCTTGGGGGTCTTACCTTGAAGGGGTCTTGAATCCGCTTGGGGGATCTTCTCCGAAGAGGTCGTGAGCTCCGAGGAGAAGTAACCAAGTGGATGAGCAAGGCTCTCACACCAAATATGAGCTAAACCAATGCTAACCCTAGCTAGGAGGTGGGAGAGGTCTATTTATAGTCTAAGTGAATGAAAGGGTAAGTGGCTTCGGCCCAGCACACCGGCGGACGCACATGCGTCGGACGTCCGACATGTGCCGGTCGTCCGGAGGCTCGCGGGGGTCCGGACGTCCATAGGTCTTCAGACTTTCGTTGATTTGGCTCGGGTCCAGGGGCACCGGACGTCCGATGAATTCCGATCGTCCGGTCGCCGGTCGTCCGTTGGCTCTGGTCTTCCGCAGATTCGGCTCGGGTCTTCAGGGGCCGGACGTCCGGGCTAGACCGGTCGTCCAGTGGCTGTAGCTTCGGGCAGCTTCGTCTCTCGGTCCTTGTACTTGGCGTCCTCGCTAGCTATTCCGTTGGATGTGGTGGCTTCGTGGCTTTCCCCCAAGTACCTGATCATGCATAGAACACACGTTCGAGGTAGTAGCCATGTCTCACATGTAGAAAGCGAAGGTTCGGAAAGGAGCGAGTTCACCTTGTGTCCAATGGCGTCTAGTTGAGGTCTCGTCATAAGTCCACTTGGGGTTTGGGGAGTAGTCGGAGTGTACATGGGGATGAACGTGGGATGCTCCGCATCATATCCGCCCCCCCTTGGGAAAGATCCGACCTCGGATCGTGATCCTCATCACCATGGAAATGGTTGTCATAGACGGACTTGTAGTTCGATGAAGTTGAAGACATGGCGCAATCCAAGTAGTCCAAGGTGTCGCCGGAGTGATAGACATGCAAAGAGAGCAAACACAAGCAACACTCGGAAATACAATGGTTAGCGCACACAAAGTGTCCATCATGTAAGAATGAGTCCGTGCGGCAAGATTGGTCATGACAAAGCGCATGAAGCTTATCAAGATGATCTAGAATGAGATGCAAAGCATTCATGGGAGGAAATGCAATCATTGTGCACACAAATGTGTTGTAAATATGATCAATGCAACCACGATGCAAAATGATGTCATAGTGAGACGGTTTATCAATAGCATGAATATGGCAATGGATGCTCAATATGTGTAAGCTATCATGCAATTGATGATGGGAAATATGATCATGATGTATGAATATGCCATCAAGGAAGATCACAACAAATTTGCTAAGGAAGTGCACAAGCTCATATATCATGGATGTCATGGAAATAGATGCAACAAGGCAAGCATAATGTGAGTCAATCCATGCATAGGGTGCAAACTCTTGGTGAGTATGATAAGTCCATCGAGCATGACATGAAGAAGCACAATCAACAAATATGGAGGTTGTAGTACAAAAAGTCAAAGGAGTGTTGATGTACCAAAGCTCAATGTTGTTGCATGAGTGGAATTCCGAAGATGCATCCAATAAGTGTGAGCCCTCCTCATTGTGAAGGTCCATAGAGCCAATCTCCAATGCCGGTCCTCCATCCAATATATGTATCATGTAGACAAGAAGAAGGAAACACCAATGAAAGAGTGATCCATCCAATATGTGTAATTGAGGATGGCTCAAAGGGAAGGAGTTCACCTCAAGAATGTTGAAACTGTTGGTGTCACACATCGTGTATGCATTCACATGACCAAGTTGTCTCGTCATGGTACCACCTTGTGAATCCTTCAAAACGAAAGAACATGACAAACACTCGGAAAAACAAATGAGGTTAGCGGAAATGCAAAACCTATCATTCGTGTGGTAAGATACCCAACAAGTGTATGCATCATGCTCATCATAATAAAGTACAAGGGAGCATTTCATAGTACGGAGGCATATGATGTGAGAACAACCAAATACAATAGGCTCAAGTAAACAAGCATGCATGACAAGTAAGTTGTCAAAGTCTCCATGATCAATAAGCATAGCAAGTTGGCAATCAATACAAGGTGATATGAGAGATGCAACTAATGGAGACAAGAGACGTTGATCATGACAAATCAAGTGAGAGGCATGAGCATATATGTCATCAACCCAAGAAAGCAAGTGATAGTGGAACATGGGTGATGCAACATAGCAAGCAATCCTAGCGATCAAGTCAAGCAAGCTAGTAGTGCGAAGATGCAACATACTAGGAGGAATCATGGAAAGCATGTCCTTGGTGCAAATAGTGGGCATGAATAATGGACATGACATATCACAAGCATGAAAGCAAGATATGAGGAAAATAGCATGAATGTACTGGTGAGAAGCCATATGTAAATATAATGGGTCATCATGACTCTCCCAACACAACAAGCATCAATAGCATGAGGCACATGATAAACATGGCAAAAGTAAGAAGGATCTCCACCAAGCATGCAAATACACATAGGAGTATCATAATGGTGAAGCATGGGTAGATGCAAGCAAGGGTCACAATTGCATGGCAAAGGCATAGGAGAAAAAATAACATGCAAAGTGAACACGGTAAAATGAGCATAAGGTGACAGGTGATATATAGCCCATAGCCGTGTGAGAGCCAAGTAAAAGAGATGCGCGTAGTCCTTGCATGAAGGGAACGGTGGTAAGGATAGTCCACAGGATCCCAAAGCATCGCTTCTCTCAAGAGCTCGTCTCGTCAACTCTTGGGATTGAGAGGTTGATGAGTATATGTGAGTACCTACACAAAACAAAGGCAAAGGGAAAATTGTGTGTGCATGGTATATGTACAGATCATCCATCATGATGCGCACATGCATGTGTCGGTTAGCACAAAATATCCAATGCTCAAACAAATGAGATGCGTGATATAGAAACATGTCATCCATCATGAGAGGTTTGTTATTATGTGTGGAGACTCAAATTGTGTAATGCATCATGAGAAATATCTAGAGCATTGTTATTCATGGAATGCATATGGTGTACACTATCATCGGAATCATGCAAAGTATGAAATGCATCAAGATCTCCTAATATGTATGAGGAAACTATGGGGGTCTCCTCATGAGCATTAATGGAAACATCACATGGAGAATATTGACAACATCCAAAACACTGCATATTTGGAACAATGTGATCATGGCATGGCATAGTAGATGAATTGCGCAAATCATGTAAAGGAAGCACGGCAATATCATCACAAGAGAAGCAAAAGCCAATGACCATCATCTCGTCATCTATGCCATAATTGAAAATGGGATTTATTTTAATGGGGCGTGCATAGTTAATATGTTGAGATTGTAATGATGCAATATGGGAGATCTCACTCATAGCATATGACAAGTTCAATGGGTTGTCAAACATGATGTGACCCAAAGAATTTTCACATGATATCCTATGGAGCATAGCATCACAACTAGGCAACTCAACATGCTCATCATCATATTTATCATAAATAGGTAAGTCAAGGCATGAAGAAGTCTCACTAGCATGAAGCATGGGAATAGGTGGGTCAACATCATGGGAGCAATCGATGTCAAGAGAGTCCACTAGTGGGAAAAGAGAAGCACCATCACCTATGTTACCTTTGGAGTGTCGCTCATGTGTTGTAGGTGAGGTGTTGAAGATCCACTCGTTGTCATCTTCATCTTGATGGAACCATGTGGGGGTGCATCATTGTCTACCATGGCCATCGGTTTTCCAATTGGAGGGATGGACTCATCGAGGGTAGGCATGTCGTCATGTAGGAGACCTAGCACCAAAGAAGAAAACACACTAGGAGTAGAGTTTAAGTCGTTAGAAATCATAGTGGCCTCACATGTCGTCTCAACTACCTCACTCACTAAGTGTTTTGGCTCACTCACTCCCTCAAGGATGCTCTCACACATATGGTTTGTGGAGTCACTCAAATGACGCTCAACCTCACATAGGATGTGTGGCATGCTCTCATGTGTGGGGCTACTGGTGGTCATACTCATCCTCTCATAGGAAATGCTCTCAATGTCACGTATGGTGGAGTCACTCATCTCTCTCATAGGGTGGTTGCTCTCCTCACATGACAAATGGGGCAGCTCAACACATGTGGGTGTCAGAGAGGTGTAGGTGCAAATGTCTCCATGGCGGTCGCATAGGTTGACTCAGAGTATGAGTCCAATGTGGGCGTCGTCTTCATGTTGTTGAAGAGGTTCGCACTTGTTGCCGTGGTTGAAGGGTATGGCCCTTTCTCGACCGTCTTGTCACCGTCTTGGTGTGGGAGGCCCATATGATGTGGCACCTCATAGCTCATCTCCATGACCGAAGGGAGTTTCCCATGCTCGGCCATCTTCCTTGGGGGGCTTCCGAAGATGGAAGTGTCGCCCTCGCTTGTAGGTGGTCGCCTTGTTGTTGAGAATGTCGATGTAGGCGAACTCATGGGAAGTAGGCGAAGATGCCGTATGTCCAAAGGCGAAGATGCCTTGATAGCACTTGGCGAAGATGCCAAAGTGGTGGTGGTAGCCGTAGCTCCGTCTTGGTGGTGCTCGTCTCACGGTCTTCTCTTTTGCTCATGAAGCTTGGACTTGGTATGAAGTAGGACTTGTCTGGACTTGTGCATTTGTGCTTGTGGAGCATCTTCATGATGATGATGTCGTTGTCGTGCTTGAGCTCGTAGAAGATGCCGTTCGTTGTTGTCGTGCACATGATGCTTGGAGGTGAATTGCCCTTCACGACGATGTTGATCACGAACATGATGGTGATCGCCATGTAGATGTGGACGAGGACGATTTGCACTTACATGGCTTTCGCGCTCCGAAGACTTGTGTCTTGAATGTCGCCGCTGTGAAGATGACGAAGGGGAAGAAGACTTGATCAAGGCTCTAATCTCCTCCAGCCTTGCATCTTGCTCCTCTTTATGTGCGGCAAGCTTCTTGTCGATGTAGTCCCTTTTCCTTGCTTCGGAGTGACGAATGTCGATGGAGATGTTCTCGATGCGCTCTCGCAATCTTGACTGTGCGCCTTTCATTTGTCGTTGTAGATCGAAGATGGACGCTTTGGAGATGTAGTTGTTCACGCCTCGTTGTTGTCGTAGACCAGAGAGGAAATGCCTTGCCTATCCATCACAAGACTCGAGCAAATATGAGTGGGAGAAAGAGAAGAACTATACCAAATGTACCTTGACCAATGTTGAAGATGGATCAATGATCACTCAAATGTGTAACAAGGAAATAGCACAATTGGTACCAATTCTTGTCGGTTCTCACACCTACACAAGTAAAGCTTATGGTGGAGCTCGGTGAGGATAGTGGCACAAAAATTTGATGCAAAATGTTAGCAAGAGTCAATAATGTTGAAAGAGATTCACAAATTCGCAAGTGAAACAAATGGACCAATAGCAAAGAATGGCACACGGAAACACACACACGGATAGATAAATGGGGTCGTGCAACCAAGGAATGAGCACAAAATATCCATCACAAGACTCGAGCAAATATGAGTGGGAGAAAGAGAAGAACTGTACCAAATGTACCTTGACCAATGTTGAAGATGGATCAATGATCACTTAAATGTGTAACAAGGAAATAGCACAATTGGTACCAATTCTTGTCGGTTCTCACACCTACACAAGTAAAGCTTATGATGGAGCTCGGTGAGGATAGTGGCACAAAAATTTGATGCAAAATGTTAGCAAGAGTCAATAATGTTGAAAGAGATTCACAAATTCGCAAGTGAAACAAATGGACCAATAGCAAAGAATGGCACACAGAAACACACACACGGATAGATAAATGGAGTCGTGCAACCAAGGAATGAGCACAAAATATGGAATCCACAGAAAATGCTCATGTTGCACAACTCAAGAGAGACGCTAGCACGATTGCTCAATAGGAAGATACGACACTTGTGCACAACCTATAAGATGCAAAATGGACAAACTTCTATCCCAAGTATGCTATGTATGTATGGTTCCCGGTGTTTCTCTCAAGATGATCCAAGATGATCGGATATGACAATCTTATATGCAATGTGGTATGATGCGATGGCACTTGCTTACAAGCTTCTTTGCTCTCTTTCTTTGGCTTAAAAGCTTTTTTATGACCACTTTTGCACAATGCACAAACCAAGATATCAATTGTGTATATGCGGGAAAACTTGTGACACAAGATATGATAGCAATATATGCACCATGATGATATGGTATGTATGCTATGGGAAGTATGATCACTAATGTGCACAAGTAACATTGTCGGCAATACTCAAATGGCTAGACTCGATAGGCAAGTAACGCAAAATGGGCTAGGGGTTATCAATGCAATTTGCAAGGGGAATATACAATGGTGTCGTCGAGGTTACCATCCTTTGCGATGATGAGTGGCGGTGTTCTTGATGTATATACCAAGATGATGGAGACTCGGTCCTAAGTAGCCGAAACACCTTAGGAAACGAAAAAAGCACAAACTCAAAATCTCAAATGACAAAAGTCAAATGGTGGTAGCAGGCATGCGGTGGTGGTTTTGCACTAGGCAATGCGGAAGTGGGATGATGGTCTACGCTTGTCGAAGTTGAAGTTACCTTCCCTAAGTAGCCGAAACACCTTAGGAGACACAAGCCACAACTCAAAGAAGCTCAAACAACTATTGGGTTAAGTTGGGGGTGGCGGAAGTGTATGGTGGGCATGCCTATGCGGAAGTGGTGGTGGTGGTTGATGAAGAAGCAAATGTCCCTAAGTAGCCGAAACACCTTAGGAGACTCGAATCACTACTCAAGCAACCACTAATGCTATGTCAATCAAAATGGGTTAGGTTGCGGAAGTCGGTGGTGGCTATGCAAATGATATGGTGGAGGGCCTAGGCAAACTTGCCAAATTTTTGAACATTTAATGGAGACAAATGATGTTGGTGGTATTTTTGTGGGAAAGAGAATGTCAATATCTTCAAAATGAGCTAAAGAACGTCAAAATCTGAGTTCGGATGAATTAGTTATGGACAAAACAAAAATCATCCGAAGTCTGAAACTACAGGTTACGGACGTCCATAAATGGACGGATGTCCCGTCGCTGGACGTCCGGGAAGGTTCGAAATCCGTAAATTCGGTTCGGGTTAGGGGTTCCGGTCGTCCGGTGGGTCGGGGTCAATGCGAAATCCGAGATCCGGGGCGCGATTTTGAGCGGAAAATGGAGATTTCAGGGTCAAAATTGACGAGATTTTGTGGAGGAAAGATGGGGAAACTCGGGGAAATGCTAGATCCACTTGAAACCAAGCAAATCTATGGATCAAAATTAATAAAACATCATCAAAACCAACAAATCACAAAAAAATTGGGGCTATTTTTGGTGGGGATTTTCGGATTTAGGACGAAATCAACAAAATCAAGCTAGAAAAAGAGGGGTAGGGGCTCCAAAAACGTGATCAACCTGGCTCATAATACCAAGATGATGTAGGGCGGAACCCTATGTGGACGATCTGTCACGTTTGGAGACAATCCTACGGGGAAACAAGAAGAACACGCGGAAGAACTCGAGGGAAATCACGGGGAGAACGAGAGAAACCACTCAACCGACAAGTAATCAATCACACGAGTGCTAGATCTTCGAAAGCATAAGGTAACACATGATCCAAAATCAACAAGGAGATGATACAAAGGGAACTGTTCTGCTCCGTGAGGAGGTCTTGGGGGGTCTTCCCTTGAAGGGGTCTTGAATCTGCTTGGGAGATCTTCTCCGAAGAGGTCATGAGCTCCAAGGAGAAGTAACCAAGTGGATGAGCAAGGCTCTCACACCAAATATGAGCTAAACCAATGCTAACCCTAGCTAGGAGGTGGGATAGGTCTATTTATAGTCTAAGTGAATGAAAGGGTAAGTGGCTTCGGCCCAACACACGGGCAGACACACATGCGTCGGACGTCCGACGGGTGCCGGTCGTCCGGAGGCTCGCGGGGGTCCGGACGTCCGTAGGTCTTCGGACTTCCGTTGATTTGGCTCGGGTCCAGGGGCACCGGACGTCTGATGAATTCCGGTCGTCCGGTCGCCGGTCGTCCGTTGGCTCCGGTCTTCCGCAGATTCGGCTCGGGTCTTCAGGGGCCGGACGTTCGGGCTGGACCGGTTGTCCAGTGGCTGTAGCTTCGGGCAGCTTCGTCTCTTGGTACTTGTACTTGGCGTCCTTGCTAGCTCTTCCGTTGGATGTGGTGGCTTCGTGGCTTTCCTCCAAGTACCTGATCATGCATAGAACACACGTTGGAGGTAGTAGCCATGTCTCACATGTAGAAAGTGAAGGTTCGGAAAGGAGCGAGTTCACCTTGTGTCCAATGGCGTCTAGTTGAGGTCTCATCATAAGTCCACTTCATGTTTGGAGAGTAGTCGGAGTGTACATGGGGATGAACGTGGGATGGTCCGCATCACTCCCCTTCTTTGTTCGAGGTAAACCTAAAAAAAGTCCATAGATATATCCTCCCAAGGAACACAGGAACACTAGGTACAGTCAAAGGCATATATAAACCATGAGGATTGAGTCGTGACTTAGCTTTTTGACATGTAGTGGAGCGAGCAATAAAACACTCAACATCCTGTCTCATCTTTGGCCAAAAGAAATGTGTAGCAAGTACATCCTCCGTCTTCTTCACGCCAAAGTGTCCCATTAATCCTCCTGCATGCGCCTCCTGCAACAACAAAAGACGAACGGAGCTAGCTGGAATGCATAGCTTGTTAGCACGGAACACAAATCCATCATTAACGACAAACTTGTTCCACATTCTTCCTTCTTTACAATTCTGCATTACATCTTTAAAATCAGCATCATGCACATATTGATCTTTGATGGTCTCCAAACCAAATATTTTCAAGTCAAGTTGTAAAAGCATAGTATAGCGACGAGACAATGCATCAGCAATAACATTTTCTTTACCATTCTTGTGTTTAATGACATAAGGGAAAGTCTCAATGAATTCAACCCATTTAGCATGTCTACGATTCAGTTTAGCTTGACTTCTAAGATGTTTCAAAGATTCATGATCAGAATATATAAAAAATTCTTTGGGCCATAAATAATGCTGCCATGTTTCTAAAGTCCGAACAAGAGCATATAATTCTTTATCATAAGTAGAATAATTCAGACTAGGCCCACTCAATTTTTCAGAAAAGTATGTAACAGGTTTGCCATCTTGTAATAACACACCTCCTAATCCAATTCTACTAGCATCACATTCAAGCTCAAAAGTCTTATTAAAATCAGGAAGTTGGAGTAAAGGAGCATGTGTCAACTTATCTTTCAATACCGTGAAGGCTTCTTCCTATGCGGTACCCCAAACAAAAAGCACATCTTTCTTTGTAAGCTCATTGAGAGGTGCAGCAATGGTGCTGAAATCTCTCACAAAACGCCTATAGAATCCAGCGAGGCCAAGAAAACTCCTCACTTGTGTGACCGTTTTGGGCTGCGACCAACTCTCAATAACTTCAATCTTGGCTTTGTCAACTTTAATTCCCTGTGGAGTAAGAACATAGCCAAGAAAAGATACTCGGTCGGTGCAAAAGGTGCACTTCCCAAGGTTACCAAACAAACGTGCATCACATAGAGCAATAAAAGCAGCCCGTAAATGTTCCAAATGTTCTTCCAAAGATTTACTATGAATCAATATGTCATCAAAGTAAACTACCACAAATCGGCCAATGAAAGCACGTAAAACTTCGTTCATTAATCTCATGAAAGTACTAGGTGCATTAGTTAACCCAAAAGTCTTGACTAACCACTCATATAATCCAAACTTAGTTTTAAATGCTGTTTTCCATTCATCTCCCAATTTCATACGAATTTGATGGTATCGACTACGCAAATCAACTTTGGAGAATATTGTAGAGCCACTCAATTCATCAAGCATATCATCTAGCCTAGGAATAGGATGACGATAACGGATTACTATCGCCTCTACAATCAACACACATACGTGATGTACCATCCTTTTTCGGCACTAGAATAATAAAAACAGCACAAGGACTAAGGGATTCATGTATATAACCTTTGTCGAGCAGCTCCTTTACTTGACGCATAATCTCCTTCGTCTCCTCTGGATTGGTACGGTATGGTGCACGGTTGGGTAATGATGCACCGGGAATTAATTCAATCTGATGCTCAATCCCTCGAATGGGAGGTAATCCTGGGGGCACGTCTTGTGGAAATACGTCAGCGAACTCCTGCAAAATGTTAGTGACAACAGGAGGCAAAGAGGAAGGCACGTCCTCGAATGAAAATAATGCCTCTTTGCACACAAAAGCATAGCAAACAGATTTGCTAAAATCTAGCTCATCAATATCAGATTTAGTGGCAAGTAAACATGCACTTTTCAATTTAATTTCAGAAGCAACACTAGATGGTTTACTATTAGGCTTCATTTGTTGCTCAAATTATTTTGCCACAATTTGATTTTCACTCTTATTTTTCTCCTGCTTTGCTTTATTAGCTCTATTAATATCATCTTTCAAAATGGACTCAGGAGTCATAGGAAGCAAAGTAATATTTTTATCCTTATGAACAAGAGTATACTGATTGTTTCTACCATGGTGTACAAATTTTTTTATCAAATTTCCATGGTCGACCAAGTAATAAGGAACATGCTTGCATAGGTGTCACGCCCAATATGCGATACTATCCTAAAGAGACTCGAAGGTCCTACCAAGGATAGAACCGTATATTGAAACGCTTTTGCAAGGTGGATATCATTACATCAACATTACATAATAGATGGGGATACATACAAAAGGCATACAATGCCACACGAATACAACATCATCTTACACAAGAGCACCATCCGACTACGGATGAAACACAAACAGAAACTCAAACGACATCCACCCTGCTAGCCCAGGCTGCCGACCTGGAACCTATCCCTGATCGAAGAAGAAGCAGAAGAAGCACTCCATACAAGTAACATCGCTCTCGCGTCATAATCATCGCATAACCTGTACCTGCAACTATTGTTGTAGTAATCTATGAGCCATGAGGACTTAGCAATCCCATTACCATGGGTATCAAGACTAGCAAAGCTTAAAGGGAAAGGAAGGGGTAAAGTGGTGAGGTTGCAGCAGCGACTAAGCATGATATGGTGTCTAACATACGCAAATAAGAGCGAGAAGAGAAGCAAAGGAACGGTCGTGAAGCTAGCAATGATCAAGAGGTGATCCTGAACTCCTACTTACGTCAATCATAACCCAAAACCGTGTTCACTTCCCGGACTCCGCCGAAAAGAGACCATCATGGCTACACACGCGGTTGATGCGTTTTAATTCGGATCAGGTGTCAAGTTATCTACAACCGGACATTAACAAATTCCCATCTGCCCATAACCGCGGGCACGGCTTTTGAAAGTTTATACCCTGCAGGGGTGTCCCAACTTAGCCCATGATAAGCTCTCGCGATCAATGAAGGATATACCTTCTCCCAGGAAGACCCGATCAGACTCGGAATCCCGGTTTACAAGACATTTCGACAATGGTAAAACAAGACCAGCAAAGCCGCCCGATGCGCCGACAATCCCGATAGGAGTTGCACATATCTCGTTCTCAGGGCAACACCGGATGAGACATCCTACGAGTAAAACCAGACCTCGAGTTTCCCCGAGGGGGCCCCGCAGTCTACTCGGTTCGGACCAACACTTAGACAAGCATTGGCCCGGGGGGGGGGGCTAAAATAAAGATGACCCTCGGGTTGGCCGACCCAAGGGAAGGGTATAGGTGGTGGTGAGGCAAATGGTAAAACCAAGGTTGGGCCTTGCTGGAGGAGTTTTATTCAAAGCGAACTGTCAAGGGGGTCCCATAAATCACCCAACCGTGTAAGGAACGCAAAATCCGGGAACATAACACCGGTATGACGGAAAATAGGGCGGCAAGAGTGGAACAAAACACCAGGCATAAGGCCGAGTCTTCCACCCTTTACCAAGTATATAGATGCATTAATTAAATAAGAGATATTGTGATATCCCAACATAATCTTGTCCACCATGGAGCAATCTTCAACTTCACCTGCAACTAACAACGCTATAAGAGGGCTGAGCAAAAGCGGTAACATAGCCAAACAAAAGTTTGCTAGGAAGGGTGAAAAAGGTTAGAGGCTGACATGGCAAATTGGGAGGCTTGAAGAGCAAAAGATAGGTAGCGCAGCGAAGCAATAGAACGAAGCAACTAGCATAGCAATGATAGTAGTGAGATCCAGGATAGCGGTCATCTTGCCTGAAATCTCGCAAGGAAGAAGAACGAGTCCATGAAGAAGATGAAGCCACGAAGACGAACCAAGCGTAGATGAACGAATCCTCACGATCGCAACGAAATGGGAACTATCGAGAAGAAGCACACAACATGGTAAACACACCACACATAGACAAGACATGATGCACAACAAGCATGATGCATGACAAAGCTACATGAAGCTACTCATGGCAAGAGATGATGCAAACAAGAACAACACATCCAAGCAAGTTTAAATGAGGCCGGGAACAACATATAACAATTCTGGTAAGTCCTCATATGCAAATTTCGAAATTGGTCCAGATCTGAATAAGTCTTATGTTCAAGTTGTTAAACATCAAGTTAAGATGCGCCAAGATGAACTACACGAAATTCTAGTCAAGTTACATATAAAGTTCATTTAGTTCGGAGCTACGGCCTAGAAGATATGAGCAAAACAAGTCAAACATGGTATTGATGCAAAATGCATACAAACATCAAGAAAACACACCCAAAACAAGGATTCAACATGATAATATGAAACCACATGCAAAACTAGGCAAGTTTCATATAAAGCACACTCAAAACAGAGCAACAGTGCAACACATACACTCCAAACAAGATATAACAACAATCTGTCCAAAACAGCAACGAGGCATCTTAGAAGCATCATGAAGATATGCTACAGCACCCCAACATGATAACAAAAGGTATGGGCATGATGTACAGGTAAAGCATAACAAAACATGAACAGTGAGCTATCTCCAGAAAACAATATAACATGCTCAAAAAGACATGGCAATATTGCAAATAATAACAGTTTCAGACTTTGCAGAAATAACATCAGGTTGCAATGTTTAGAGCTATCAAACAACATGTTACAGGAACTTATCATGGCAAACAAAGGCATGGAATGATACTACTAAATGCATAGAAGAAAAGTCCTTTACTGACCATGAGCCAAAAGGGATCACAAGATATGATGGCACCCATGTAAACATGGCAAGTTATATGACAGCTGCATACATGGCAGAAACAACAATAAGTAGGCATGTTGGTGAGCTTGAACTACTCACCACAGAGCAATACATGGCATGGCAAGGCAACCAAAAGTAAGAATACATATTTATGAAGCTAAGCATGGCAAGAACAAGTTCGTAGGATGCATGGATCACTAGCAAAACACATGGCAAAGCTGAACTTAATGTTAACAGGCTGACAACAACATTGTTTAGCAACTTTGGAGCAATATATGAACAATCTACAACAAGCTATAAATGATATCAGGGGCATGGATGGATAGAGCATGACATGTATAACAAAACATCCTTAGTGGACATCTCCAGATTATGCATGGAATGACTTGTAGCAGCAGGTTTACATAGCATCACGAAATAACAAATTCAGCCTAGCAAAACAGCAACAGCAAGTACCCTACTTAACAAGCTCGATGCACTCACTACAAGACTCACAAAAATACATGGATTTCACCCTGGTAAAGATGGTATGGCATAGTTCAAAACTCATGTAGACATTAAGCTCATAGGATGCACACACAAAATGCATCAGAATTGACAAATCACCAAGTTATCACAGTTTCAGCAGATTAACATCATATAGCACTCTTGCAACGATGATTTGGGCATCAATATGATCTCAAACGAGCATGGCACAATGGAACAAAATGAAGATCATCTCATGGTGAACATTTTGATATATCACACGCACGAAATGGAGTAGTATGCTAGGAGATATGGCATGGAAAAATAGGCACCAGAATATGCAAAACTGAGGGACTTAGGAAAAAAATGGGGTCAACCTTGAGGATTCCATATCTGGATCTCCACGAGGTTTGTCGGGGAGGTCGCCGGAGCACGCCGGTGGCGGAGTCCGGCGAGGGGCCGGGCGGCGGAGGCGCGAGGCCGGGCGGCGGCGCG
>NC_041393.1:303641349-303747898 GCF_002162155.2 Triticum dicoccoides | reverse complement strand
GGCGGGCCGAGCGGGCCGGCGCGGTGGGGAGGCGGCGGCGACACGTGGCGGCCTCCGATTGGGCGGAGCGCGGCGGCGGACACGTCCGGCCGGGGTTGGACATGTCCAGCGCGGCCCGGAGGGGAAAATCTAGGGTTTGGGGTGTTTGGACTGCGAAATTTCGGGGGAGAGGGCAATATATAGGTAGAGGGAGCTAGAAGGCTCCAAATGGAGTGCGGTTTTCGCCCACATGATCGCGATCGAACGACCGAGAGGATGGAGGGGGTTTCGATTGGTTTTGGGCCACTTGAGAGGGGTGTTGGGCTGCAACACAAAGAGGGCTTTTACGGTTACCTAGTTAACCGTTAGAGTATCAAACGGACTCCAAATGGCACGAAACTTGACAGGCGGTCTACCGGTGCTATACCAAGGCCGCTTGGCAAACCTCGGGCCATTCTGAGAAAGTTTAACACCCGCTCACAACAGGAGACAAAAGGGGACGCCGAAGGACATAGGAGTGTCAGATTGCAAAACGTACAACGGGGAAAATGCTCGGATGCATGAGGCGAACACGTATGCAAAATGAGATGCACATGATGACATGATAAAATGCAACACGCAAGAAAATGACATGGCAACAACGACGAATAACTAGCGGACACCTGGCGCATCGAATCCGGGGCGTTACAATAGGTACCACATCACAATCAACATAATCAGCATATGTAGAGATACTAAAATGCAAACGAACAGTATGTGTTACCTTAACCTTGCCGCTGTTGTTGAACCATTGGATGTAGTAAGGATGTGGATGTGGTCTTGTGGTGAGAGATAGCTTCTCCACCATCTCCATGCTAGCCAAGTTGTAGCAGCTGCCTCCGTCTATGATGACGCGCAGAACGTTCCTTCACAACTCCCTTTGTATGGAACAAATTGTGCCTCTGATTTTGCTCAGCTAGTGTGACCTGCACACTCAAAACACATTGAGCAACTAAATATTCATACCTGTCAGCGTCTTCAGGAGCCATGTATTGCGTCTCATGATCAGAATCATCTCCACCATGTTCTTCACGTGTAATAAGAGCCAAAGTCTCCTCATCATAGTCACTGGCGGACTCATACCCACCATCCTCAGTAGCAATAATCACATGCTGAGATTTTCATTCTCTCGCATAATGACCTCTTCCCTTACAACGACGACAAATAATATCACTTGTGTGCCCTATGGATGCCATGGAAGAAGAAGAACTTTGTGCAGGCCCGGCAGGTGCGCTCTTGGCAGATAATGGTGGTTGTGCCTGCTTTCTTGTATCACGGCTGGAGGTGGCACCTGATGGAGGTGCTGGTGCAGTTGAAGTAGAAGATGCACGCGGTGTCCATGATGAAGGTCGGCCTGCAGAAAAGTTAGTTCGCGCCAATGCTTGTCGATCCGGCACTTCACGTTCAACTTTACAAGCTAGATGGAATAAACGAGTGATATTAGTATACTCCTTATACTCTAGAATGGTCTGAATCTCTCTATTTAATCCACCCATAAAACGTGCAAGCATAGCTTCATTCTCCTCAACAATACCAGATCTAATCATGCCAGTTTGTAATTCCTGATAATATTCTTCTACAGAATTTTTTCCTTGTGTTAAACGCTGCAATTTTTGAATTAACTCACGTTGATAATATGGTGGAACCCAACGAGTACGCATAGCAGTTTTCAAAGCAGCCCAAGTAGCTGGAATAGGATATAATCTACAATATTCAGACCACCAAACACATGCAAAGCTAGTGAAAGCACACACAACAGCAGGAACATGTCTCTCCTCAGGATATTGTAAACATGTAAATCGTTGTTCAGTTTCTAACTCTCAAGTAAGATATATATCAGGAACATATCTACCCTCAAATGGTGGAATATTCAATTTCAGTTTAGGAAGATGGTCATGATCTCGTACCTGAGGAAGAGCCCTACCATTGTGATTATTTGCATGTGGGCGACCTGGTGGTTGTGGTGCTGGTGCTTGCACGTAGTTCTGATTTTGATCAACCTCATCCTTGTAACCTCCCGCATAATCATCCTTCGCATCAGCAGTAGGAGCCATAGAAGTATCAACAACAACACCAACAGTTTGGCCAGGCTGAAGAAGGACCCGGCTCGCTCGGCGGAGGGCTGTTTCGCGACATGGAGATAGTTCTTGTTGTTGTTGTCGTTGTTGCAGAGGTGCGGCAGGTGCAGCCAGTGGTGGAAGACGCGCCAACAGTTCATTAAATCTGTTATCGAGCTTTATTTCAAACGTCTTCTCAAGGCCAGTGATCTTCTCCATGGCCTCTTCAAAATTGTTCAGCACATCTTGCACCTGTTCAGTCATCATTTGCTGAAACTTATCATGAAGCTCCTTGTTCGTTAAGTTCTCCCATTCAATCTCGTCGGCTTGTTATCCTTGCATGGTTAGCAGCAATAGAAACACACAAGAATATGATCCTACAGACTACTAACAAGTGGTGGTGGTGGGTGTCACAAATCCGTCAAGCAAAACTCAAATTCTTACCAGTTCTTACCCAGCAGCACGCAGTGATCGACAACCGTTGTAGTCAAAACTCTCAAAGCTTGGATAGAGTGATTCGCTGGGAGAGTCAAACGCACGACGTAGATGTATGTGGAGCTGGGAAGGCTTATAATATGGTAGCAAAAGGGTCATTAATAATCAATTCAGATATGCAAAGTTGAATAAACGCTCAACGACGGTACTGTGCTGGTCCTAGGCTAGACCGTGCTAGAGACACGAGCCTAGAACACTAACTATATCACGACTCTACACATAAACAAGGGAAAAGCACACTCTGGAATTTTTTTTTGTCGCTCTGTTTTTTCTTTTTGCGCTCCTTTTTTTGCAAAAAATCACTATAATGGCGAGTGTCTCAAAACTCTTCCCGGGTCAAACTGACAGGATAGGCGAGTGTCAGAAATCAGGGCAGCGACGACGAAAAAGTGCGACAAAAAGTCACTATGATGGCACGTGGCTCAAAAGACTCAGAAAAGCCTAAAAATAGGATAGGGAAAAAATATTTTTGCCTGCAAAAATTTTGGCCTAAAAACTGCCTGGGGGTCTCCAGACTCTTTTTTTTTTGAAACCTACTCAGGCAAGGAAACACGAATCGGAAATTAGACGGATCTCGAAAACAAACCTAATATGAAAGCAACTCGGATTGGTGGTGGATATATGCTGGTAGGATATGGCAGCGGTGGTGGTATATGGTAGCGGTGGTGGTATATGGATACGGATCGGTGGTGGTATATGGATGCGGATTGGTGGTGGTATATGGATATGGATTCAGAGCGGTGGCGGATCAGCGATGGTGGTAGATGGCAGGAGCGATGACGATGGTGCGGCGGCGGCATGACAACTTGTGAACAAAACTCGAAACTCTAAGGGAAACAAGACGCTAAGACCAGCAACTTGACACGATGATGCAACCGCAAAATCAACAAAGCAAATACAGAAGAGATTATGCAAAGGCTCGGATTGGTTCGAATAGGATGAACTAACCAAATTTTTTTTGATTTTTCGTGGGCTATAGGTATGAAGAAAAGACTCGATCTAAACTACGAAAAACTGTAAAATCTCACCGAGCAACCTGAAAATCTGATACCACTTGATAGAGGCAAAGGTGTCCCGTCTTTCGATGAGATGGTGGCTATCGTTTTGGAGGAAGTCGACTTTGACGAACCTTCTACAATCGTGCGAGGACGTCGCGCCTTAGCAATCGCTAAACCAACTCCAAGAGGTTATTGACCACGCCGGAGCACGATCAACTTGACCACGAAGGTCTGTTTCCTGCTGGCAAACAGAGAACAAGCAAGAAACTAAGATTGCAATCTGGATATTACGAATATAAGAGGAAAGCTTTATTGATCAAGGTGGGGTTCTATGACGCCTTTGTCTGGTCGTTGAACACAAACGAAGTATGCGAAGTTGCAGCTATGGCGAACTTTAATCTAAACAAAACCCAAAGTCTAAACGATGCCCTAAGGCTGTATATATGGAGGAAGAGGGGGGGGGGGGATTTCGCGGCCCTTGGTGGAGGGGTCCGAAATCAACCATATCTCTTGTTTCCCCACACATACGGACTCTAAAAATAGCCTATACTTATGTATTTCCAAATTACATGGGCCTGACCCAATAATAAGGTGACGCAACACCTAGAATAGCCTCGAGACGAAATTTATGAAGTGGCATCTTGTATATTTCGTCCAAGGCTTCGTGCACCCATTATGGTGGCTTCAAAGTCCTGAAATCATCACTTGTAACTCCATTCTTGTTCCCCTTGTGCATGCCATCATCTCCATGCTTGTTCTTGCTCCAATGTTCATCCTTCTCCAAGCTAGGGCCTTCATTTGTAAGCAAAACAAATGTATCCAATTTAGGCAGCATCATATTCTCATGAACATTAGAATCATTACCAAGAAACGAAAGTACCTGATAATTTAATTGGCGTGCGTGAGCTCTAGTAATTGGTCCAGTATATATAGCAGTATGGGCTGTGGGTGTAACAATGGTATTGATGTACTCATCACATCATTAAAGACGAACTTGTTGCATGTTCTCCCTTCTTTACAATTCTGCAATACATTTTAAAATCAGCATCATGCACATATTGATCTTTGATGGTCTCCAAACCAAATATCTTGAAGTCAAGTTGTCAAAGCATAGTATAGCGACGAGACAAAGCATCAGCAATAACATTTTCTTTTTTACCCTTCTTGTGTTTGATAACATAAGGGAGAGTCTTAATGAATTCAACCCATTTAGCATATCTACGATTCAGTTTGGCTTGACTTTTAGTATGTTTCAAAGATTCATGATCAGAATGTATAACAAATTCTTTGGGCCATAAATAATGTTGCCATGTTTCTAAAGTCCGAACAAGAGCATATAATTCTTTACCATAAGTAGAATAATTCAGACTAGGCCCACTCAATTTTTCAGAAAAGTATGCAACAAGTTTGCCATCTTGTAATAACACACCTCCTAATCCAATTCCACTAGCATCACATTCAAGCTCAATAGTCTTATTAAAATCAGGAAGTTGGAGTAAAGGAGCATATGTTAACTTATCTTGCTTGGGATGCCTATAACAAACGGTAATAGCATTGATGGGTCTAAAATCGGAGCACATGCAAAAACTACCATCTTGCTTGGGCACAAGTATAACGGGAACGACACAAGGGCTTAAGCTTTCATGTACATGACCGTTGTCGATTAGTTGTTGTACTTGCCGTTGGATCTCCTTAGTTTCTTTGGGGTTGACGCGGTAAGGAGCTTTGTTTGGTAGGGGCGCTTCGGGGATGAGGTTGATATGATGCTCAATGCCTCGTAGAGGAGGTAGTCCCGGAGGTAGCTCATCAGGGAAAACATCTTGGAATTCCTGCAAAAGAGATTGAAACACTAAAGGTAGATCGTGAGAGGTGTTAGTTTTTGGGTCCCCATCCTTGCACACAAGGACAAAGTGCATATCACTCGATGGGTTCTCACACACTTCTCTCATCTCACTTTTGGTGGCAAATAGGACTAGGTTTTTCTCTCTAGGGGAAGAGGCACTCAAGTTTGGCTTGTGGCTCTCACTCACTTTTTGGTGGATCACTTTCTCACTCTTCTCTCCACGATGGGTGGCTTGCTTGTCGGTATCACTTGACTAGGAGACATAAGTCGTAGCACATACTCTTTTCCTTTCATCGTGAAGCTATAGTGATTGGTACGCCTGTTGTGGATGACACCACGGTCGAATTGCCAAGGCCTACCAAGAAGGAGGTAGCAAACGGACATCGGGACGACATCACACTCCAAAGTGTCTTCATATGCACCAATTTTGTAGGAGACTTGGACCGTATGCTCAACTCGTATACTGCCAAAGTCACTTAGCCATTGCACTTTGTATGGGTGCGGGTGCTTCATCTTGACCAATTGAAGCTTGGAGCATAATTCTTCACTTTCCAAGTTGTGGCAACTACCTCCATCGATGATGATCTTGACGGACCTTCCATTGATGCCGGCCTTTGTCTGGAAGATGTGGCATCATTGGTCTTTTTCTTGTTGATGTTGAAGAGTCAAGACTTTGGAGACAACGAGAGCGGGGCTCGAATCCTCATCACAAAAGACTTGATCATCTTCATCCTCGTTCACGCGCCGGTGCATGGCCACTTGCTCAAGGGCTTCCATCTCCTCGTCACTCATGGAGTCATAGGTTCCATCATTGTTGAGGATCATGGTGCGCTTGTTTGTGCATTTGTAAGACTTGTGGCCTCGGCCGCCGCAAGTGAAACACTTGAAGGAGCTTGTCTTGACGGTCTCATCGGTCGGAGTAGATGATGAAGCACGCGGCTTGAAGTTGCTTGTAGTAGTAGGAAGACGACTTGAGCTTGTCGAAGCTTTCTTGTAACTTTACATGTCGTCGTTGGTTGTAGATGGCTTGGTTGAGGTAGAATTTGGAGGAGTCATTGAAACTTGGTTCTTGGAGAAGCCGTAGTTATTGGATGAGTACTTGGCGTACTTGAAGTCATCTTGCAGTTGACGTTCCACCTTGATAGATTGGTGCATGAGCTCAATGAGGTTGGAGTAGGGTTGGAAATCGGCAATCTTCTTGATGGGATGATTGAGGCCATTGAAGAAGCATGCCATAGTTTGCTCATGATCTTCCGTGACATTGGCTCGAATCATGGCTATCTCCATTTACTTGTAGTATTCTTCAACACTCTTTGTACCTTGCTTGAGGAGTTGGAGTTTCTTGAAGAGATCGCGGTTGTAGTATGTGGGCACAAAACATGCTCGCATGACTTCCTTCATTTGAGTCCAAGTGGTGATTGGTGGTTCACCTCTTGCTTCCCGGCGCTCAAGGACTTGTTCCCACCATATGAGCACATAGTCTTGGAATTCAAGTGATGCCATAGCGATCTTCTTCTCTTCCTCATAGTTGTTCAAATGAAAGATTTTGTCGACCTTCAATGCCCATGAGAGGTATTCTTCGGGATCATTGCTTCCATTGAACATGGGCATTGTGAATTTTAGCTTGCCGTAGCGTTGCTCTTCATTGTGT
Source organism: Triticum dicoccoides (assembly GCF_002162155.2). NCBI lineage: Eukaryota > Viridiplantae > Streptophyta > Magnoliopsida > Poales > Poaceae > Triticum > Triticum dicoccoides. The sequence goes on along the minus strand of NC_041393.1, from coordinate 303,740,836 downwards.
TGTTGACGATGGTGATGATGACGCCCTTGACATGGCGGATAATAATCGTCATGTTGCTGTTGGCGCGTAGGAAGTCCATGATCAACTTGCTCTTGTTAAACTTGAGGTTGTGGAGGAGCTTGTCAAACTTGTGGAGGAGCTTGAGGAACTTGACGTTGCACGCATGGTTGGTAGTTCCACTCTTGGATTTCTTCTCGAAGTGCTTCCTCTTGATTGCGCCTATCTCGGTTCCGGTTGGCAATGGCTCGACTTGATTCTTGAAGGCCACGTTGCGCCTGAAGAGCTTGTGCTTCATGTTGTTGTTGTTGAAGACGTTGAGCCTCGACGTCTTGATAAAGGAGGGGTGTCCCGATCTTTCGATGAGATGATAACTATCGATTTGGTGGAGACAACTTTGATGATCCGACTACAAACATGCACGACGTTGCGCCTTAGCAATCGCTAAACCAACTCCAAGAGGTTATTGACCAAGCCGGAGCACGATCAACCTGACCACGAAGGTCTATTCCTGCAAGGAATTGAAGAACAAGCAAGAATATGATTAAGCAATCTGAATATTGCAAGTATGGATGAAGTATTGATAAAAGTGGGGTTTCACAAGCGGTCTTGGTCTGGTCGTTGGACACAAACGAAGTACATGAAGTTGCAGCGATGGCTAACTTTTAACTAAATAAAACCCAAGGGAAAAGCTACTAGATGGATCTACTTATATAGGAGCAAGGGGTGGCATCCAAGGAGGTGGGAGGGCGTCCCAAGGCAACCTAAAACTAACCCTAGGTCGTACAAGGCCAGTGGGCCCAAGTGGAGGTGATGCAACACCTTTGGACTTGTAGTTTGACTCGGATTCTGCTGCAGCATCAGATTGTTTCGTCCATAACTCAACGCTCCGGACGAATTTTAAGGTGAATCCAATTGGGTTGAAAAGTGCACGAAATCTAGTTTCCAAAAAAAAGAATCGCCCAATTCGGAGTCCGTATGAAAAAGTTGTTGGCGTTTTGATTCAGATATGTCTGTGCATTCCGAATCTGAATCGAGAACGTGAGAGACTTGGACTCTATCTTCTCTTGGGCCAAAAGTGACATGAGAGAACTTTTTGAACATCAAGTAAATATCTCTTTCTCCCTTATCTTCATATGTGGATTGTACAAATGTCCCATACACCTGCAATTAGACATGGCACAAAAGTTTGTGAAGTATTTTTGTCCTGGATGACATAAATAAATTATTGCATAGTTTGCATTAGAAATCACCTCACAAATATACATGTATGCAATATTTTTGGTTGTATCCAAGGTAGTCATGTCCTCATCACGTCTTGTTCCTCTTGATGTAGACGCACTCGTTCTTCCTCTTGGCGACGTAGACGTTGTCGTTCTTGAGCTTATGCAAAAGCGACTTGGTGTGGTTGAGGACGAGGTACTTGCTCATCGACTTACTCTTGTGAATGTTGTCGTGTAGAGGATTGGGAGATGCATGACGATCTTGACACGCGGCTTGTCGAAGAGTGTTCGAAGTCGGTGTGTCGACTTGAGCGGCTCCGTCTTGAGTATGAAGATGTAGAAGGAGGACGATTCACCAACAAGGCGCGGATCTCTTCCATCCTTGCATCGTTCTCTTGCTTGTGAGCGTTGAGCTTGTTGTCGAAGTAGTCCTTTGTATGTTGCTCGGAGAGTCACAAGTCGGTGGCGAGGTTGTCAATGCGATCGTTCATAGCTTGTTGCTCTTGATGCAACGCTCGTTGTGCACCAAAGAGGTGGCTCTTGGTGACGAACGAGGACATGTCGTCGTCTTGCTCGATGAAGAGTGGGTTGGTATAAGAACTTGGCCTATCCATCATTCCAAGGAAAATATGAGTGATAGAAGGAGAAGAACTTATACCAATTGTACCTTGACCGATGTTGACGATGAATCAAGTTCACTCAAATGCGGACAATGAAATAGCACTATTGGTACCAATTCTTGTCGGTTCTCACACCTACACAAGTAAAAGCTTATGGTGGAGCTTGGTTAGGATGGTGGCACAAAATTTTATGCAATTGTAAGTGAGCTTCAATAATGTTGGAAAAGATTCACAAATTTGCAAATGCAACAAGTAGACCAAGCAATTAGTGGTACACGGAAACACACACACAAATAGATAAGTGGGATTGTGCAAACCAAAAGTGAGCCAAAATGTGGAATCCACGAAAATGCTCTTGTTGCACAATACACGAGAGACGCTAGCACTATGGCACAATAGGCGGATACAGAACTTGTGCACAACCTACTAGGCAAAAATGCAATGACCTCTATCCCAAGTATGCTATATGTATGGTATTTCAGCGCTATGATCCAAGATGATCGATATGACAATCTTAATGTAGTATGATGCTATGGTTCTTGCCTATAAGCTCTTTGCTTGTCTTTCCTCTTTGCTTAAAAGCTTGGGTGGCTCTTTTACTTTTGAGCTCTTTTCTCATGCAAAACTTCATGAACCAAGATAGCAATTGTGTATGCTATGACAAATTTGTGACACACAAGTTGATGCCAAGATATGCACCACGATGGTATGGTATGTATGCTATGGAGTATGATCACTAATGTGCACAAGTCACATTGCCGGCAATACTCAATGGCTAGTCTCGATGTGTAAGCTACGCAAATGTAAGGCCATGTGGGTATCAATGCAATTGCAAGGTATGACAAAGATGTCCTCGAGGTTACCGTCCTTTGCGATGATGAGTAGCCGATGGAGATGAGAGGTGGTGATGTTGACGTCGAACCGTACCTATATAGCCGAAACACAATAGGACACGGGAACCACAACCCAAAATCTCAAAGACCAAAACATGTCAAAATCGTCATAGGAGGTAGCAGTGAGCGGTGTTGGTGCTTGCGAAAAGCGGAGGTGGTATGCGGAAGTAAGCATAGGCACCGGGGGCAAAAATTTGGCGAAACTATGCGGAAATGGGCGCGGGGGGTGGAGTTGCTACCACCAGGGGCCGGATGTCCGGGCCAGTGGACGGATTTCTGGGACACCGAATGTTCGAGGGACTCGGGCGGATGTCCGACCTCCTGGATCGGGGATGAACACGATGAACTCCACGGGAAAAAGGGCAACTCCGGGACAAAATTTGGACGAATTTGTGGATGGAAATTGCGGGAGAGGTGGGGAAAAGCTAGATCCACTCGATGCAAAGCAGATCCGTGGATCAAATCCAACAAAACTTCACCACACCAACAAATCACAAAAAAATTTGGGGCTATTTTTTGTGGGGATTTTTGGATTTAGGACAAAATCAACAAAATCATGATAGAAAACACGGGGTAGGGGCTCCAAAAACGTGATCAACGTGGCTCATGCTACCAAGATGATGTAGGGTGGAACCCTAGGGTACGATCTTTCACGTTTGGAGAGGATCCCTACGAGGAACACGAAGAACGCACGGAAGAACACGAGGGAAATCATGAGGGGAAAACAAGAGAAACACTGAACCGACACGAAATTGATCACACAAGTGCTAGATCATCGAGGCACAAAGTAACACGAGATCCAAAGTCAACAAGGGATGATACAAGAGTAATCGTTCTTCTCCGTGAGGAGGTGATGCGGAGCATCCTTCCATCATCCCCATGGACTCTACACCGACACATCCAACCCCACGAGGACCCATGACAAGAGCTAGAGCACGTGCTTTGGACACCGAGGTGAACTCCTTCCTACTTGACTTGCACATGGACACGAATGGAACATGGTTACTACCTCACCAAAATATGCTATGCCTCTTTAGGTATGAAGAGGAACATCACCAAGAAGCTCAGGAGCATCACCAAGGAGAAGGAGGACCACCCCAAGGCCTCGCGAGCCAAGACGAAGCGCAACAGCAGCAATACAGGAAGTCCCAGGTGACCCCGTGCGCATGGGCCCCCGAGACCCCATGCCCACGGACTACACAGGAAGTTGGCGCTAGAGCACCCTGTGCGCACGGGCCCGTACCGTTCTGATGTGGAGCATCCCACGTTCGTCCCCATGTACACTATGACTACTCTCCGAGCCCCAAGAGGACATATGACGAGACCTCGAGCATACGCCATTGGACACAAGGTGAACTCGCTCCTCTCTAAACCTTCACTTTCCACACGTGAGACATGGTTTCTACTTCAAGCGCGGACCTTGTGCATACTCAGGTACACCCGAGGAGACCATGGAGAACCCAAGGACCAAGGCCAAGTGTGTGCGGGAGCAAATGAAGAAGAAGGAAGAAGAGTCTACTGCTATAGTAGCCGGACATCCGACCATGTCCCGCACATCCGGCCCAGCCCGGACATCCGGCCCAACCACCGGAAATCCGGCCTCCATCACAGAATGCATCTGGAGGCGACCTCGACAACCCGGACATCTGGTCCTGTGCCCCGGACATCCGGCTCCTCCCGAAGCCCCGGACATCCTGCCCCTGGTATACAGAGAGCAACCGCAGGGCACCCAGGCTAGCGCGGACATCCAGCCCGTCGCGAAGCCCCGGACATCCGGCCCCCAGCCCGGACATCCGGTGCCTGTTTGCGCAGAGTGAACGGGCCCAGGGCCCATGTATCCCTCTCACTTACCCCTTCATGGCTAAGACCTATATATACTCCACCACCTCCTCCTAGTTAGGGTTAGCATTGTGATAGCTCATTTAGAGATAGATCTCTGCTCATCCATACTGGATCTACTCCACGTGAGGGACCGTGCCTCTTCGGAGAAGATCCATTCAGATTCAAGGCCTCCATCCGTAGAAGACAATCAAGACCTCCTCATGAAGAAGAACAGTTACTCTTGTATCTTCCTTTGTTGATTTTGAATCTTGTGCTACCTTATGTGTTCGGTGATCTAGCCCTTGTGTCATCAATTACTTGTCGGTTGAGTGATTCTCTCATTTCTCCTTGTGTTCTTCCCCGCGTTCTTCGTGTTTCCCCGTAGGACCCACTCCAAACATGAAAGATCGTCACCATAGGGTTCCACCCTAAATCATCTTGGTATCATGAGCCACGTTGATCACGTTTTTGGAGCCCCTACCCCGTGTATTCTAGCTTGATTTTGTTGATTTCGTCCTAAATCCGAAAATCCCCACCAAAAATAGCCCCATTTTTTTGTGATTTGTTGGTTTGATGATGTTTTGTTGATTTTGATCCATGGATTTGCTTGGTTTCAAGTGGATCTAGCTTCCCTGCAAGTTTCTCCCCCTTCCATCCACGAAATCTCCGCAATTTTGCCCCTGAAATCATCAATTTCCGCCCCCAAAATCGAGTTCCTCGAGTTCATCCTCGGATTGGGAGCTCGGACATCCGGCCCGACCAGCGGACATCCGGCCTGCCCGGACATCTAGCCTTTGGCCCGGACATCCGGCCCCTAGAGCGTATTTCGCGCGCGGTTCGGGACATCAGCCACCGGAAATCTGGCCAAGCCCCCAGATATCCGGTCTGTGTAGATTTCAGCCTCCCCGTTGCACCGTTTCGGCCATAACTAATTCATCCAAACTCCTATTTTGACGTTCTTTAGCTCGTTTTGAAGCTCTTGACATCCCCCTTCCCACAAAAATACCACCAACATCATTTGACTCCGTAATTTTTTTGAAAATTTGGCAAGTTTGCCTATGCCCTCCACCATATCATCCGCATAGCCACCACCGACTTCTGCAACCTAACCCAACTTGTTCCCTATAGCATTAGTGGTTGTTTGAGTTGTGATTCGAGTCTCCTAAGGTGTTTCGGCTACTTAGGGTCGGTTGCTTCTTCATCAACCACCACCACCACTTCCGCATCACCTTGCCCACCATACACTTCCACCAACCCAACTTAACCCAATTTTGTTTGAGCTTATTTGAGTTGTGCCTTGTGTCTCCTAAGGTGTTTAGGCTACTTAGGGACGGCAACTTCAACTCCGACACGTGTATAGCCCTTCATACCACTTCCGCATTTCCAAGTGCAAACCACCACCGCTTTCCGCTACCACCATTTTGACATTTGACGTTTGAGATTTTTAGTTCGCGATTTTTCCATTTCCTAAGGTGTTTCGGCTACTTAGGGACGAGTCTCCATCATCTTGGTTTCTACATCAAGAACACCTCTACTCATCATCGCCGGACGGTAACCTCCATATCATCTTGGTATCGTGGTATCCCTCCATTGTATATCCCCTTGCCATTGCATTGTTAACCCCTAGCCCATTTTGCGTTACTTGCCTAGCGAGACTAGCCATTTGAGTATTGCCGGCAATGTGACTTGTGCACATTAGTGATCATACTTCCCATAGCATACATACCATATCATCGTGGTGCATATATTGCTATCATATCTTGTGTCACAAGTTTGTTCCCGCATATACACAATTGCTATCTTGGTTTGTGCATTGTGCAAAAGTGGGCATACAAAAAAAAGAGAATAAAGCTTTTAAGAAAAAGAGAGAGAGCAAAGAGCTTGTAAGCAAGTGCCATAGCATCATACCACATTGTATATAAGATTTTCATATCCGATCATCTTGAGAGAAACACCGGGAACCATACATACATAGCATACTTGGGATAAAAGTCCATATATTTTGCATCTTATAGGTTGTGCACAGGTGTCGTATCCACCAATAGAGCAATCGTGCTAGCGTCTCTCTTGAGTTGTGCAACACAAGCGTTTTCCGTGGAGTCCACATTTTGTGCTCATTCCTTGGTTGCACGGCCCCGTTTATCAATCCGTGTGTGCGTTTCCGTGTGCCATCCATATTGCTATTGGTCCATTTGTTTCACTTGCGAGTTTGTGAATCTCTTTCAACATTATTGACTCTTGCTAACATTTTGCATTAAATTTTTGTGCCACTATCCTCACCGAGCTCCTCCATAAGCTTTACTTGTGTAGGTGTGAGAACCGACAAGGATTGGTACCAATAGTGCTATTTCATTGTCCGCATTTGAGTGAACTTAATTCATTGTCAACATCGGTCAAGGTACATTGGTATAAGTTCTTCTCTTTCTCCCACTCATATATGCTCGAGTCTTGTGATGGATAGGCAAGGCATTTCCTCTCCGGTCTACGACAACAATGACGGCGTGAACAACTACATCAACAAAGCGTCCATCTTCGATCTACAACAACAAATGCAAGGCGCACAATCAAGATTGCGAGAGCGCATCGAGAACATCTCCATCGACATTCGTCACTCCAAAGCAAGGAAAAGGGACTACATCGACAAGAAGCTTGCCGCACATAAAGAGGGGCAAAACGATGGAGGAGATTAGAGCCTTGCTCAAGTCTTCTTCCCCTTCGTCATCTTCAAGGCGGCGACATTCAAGACACAAGTCTTTGGAGCACGGAAACGATGCAAGTGCAAATCGTCCTCGTCCACATCTACACGGCGATCACCATCATGTTCGTGATCAACATCGTCATGAAGGGCAAGTCACCTCCAAACAACATGTGCACGATGACGACGAACGACATCTACTACGAGCTCAAGCGCGACAACGACACCATCATCATGAAGATGCTCGCCAAGCGCAAATGTACAAGTCCCAACAAGGCCAACTTCACGCCAAGTCCAAGCTTCATGAGCACAAAAGAAGACCGTGAGACAACCACCACCAAAACGGAGCTATGGCTACAACAACCACTTCGTCATCTTCGCCAAGTGCTACCAAGGCATCTTTGCCTTTGGACGTACGGCATCTTTGCCTACTTCCCACGTGTACGCCTACATCGACTTCATCAAGTCCAAGGCGACCACCTACAAGTGAGGGAGACACTTCCATCTTCGGAAGCCCCTCAAGGAAGATGGCCGAGCATGGGAAACTCCCTTCGGTCATGGAGACGAGCTACGAGGTGCCACATCATATGGGCCTCCAACACCAAGACGGCGACGAGATGGCCGAGCATGGGAAACTCCCTTCGGTCATGGAGACGATCTACGAGGTGCCACATCATATGGGCCTCCAACAACAAGACGACGACAAGATGGTCGAGCAAGGGGCATCCCCTTCGACCACGGCGACAAGCACGAACCTCTTCAACAACATGAAGACAGCGCCCATATTGGACTCATACTCCGAGTCAAGCTACGCGACCGCACATGGAGACATTTGCACCAACATCTCTCCGACACCCACATATGTCATGTGAGGAGAGCCACTACCACATGAGTGACATGAGTGACTCCACCATATGTGACATTGAGAGCATTTCCTATGAGAGGGTGAGTGTGACCACCACTAGCCCCACACATGAGAGCATGCCACACATCCTATGTGAGGTTGAGCACCATTTGAGTGACTCCACCAACCATATGAGTGAGAGCATCCTTGAGGGAGTGAGTGAGCCACAACACTTAGAGAGTGAGGTAGTTGACACGGCATGTGAGGCCACTATGATTTCTAACGACTTAACCTCTACTCCTAGTGTGTTTTCTTCTTTGGTGCTAGGTCTCATACATGACGGCACGCCTATCCTCGACGAGTCCAGCCCTCCAATGGAGACACCGATGGCCATGGTGGATAATGATGCACCCCCCACATGGTTCCATCAAGATGAAGATGACAACGAGACGATCTTCAACACCTCACCTACAACACATGAAGTATGCTCCAAAGGTAACATAGGTGATGGTGCTTCTCTTGTCCCACTAGTGGACTCTCTTGACATCAATGCTTCATGCTAGTCAGACTTCTTCATGCCTTGACTTACCTATTTATGATGAATATGATGATGAGCATGTTGAGTGGCCTAGTTGTGATGCTATGCTTCATAGGATATCATGTGGATCTATTGGTCACTTCATGTTTGACAATCCTTTGAACTTTTCATATGATATGAGTGAGATCTCCCATATTGCATCATTTCAATCTCAACATAGTAAGTATGCATGCCCCATTAAAATCAATCCCATTTGCACTTATGGCATAGATGACGAGATGATGGTCATTGGCTTTTGCTTCTCTTGTGATGATATTGCCATGCTTCCTTTACATGATTTCTGCAATTCATCTACTATGTCATGCCATGATCACATTGTTCCCAATATGCATTGTTTTGGATGTTGTCAATATTCTCCACGTGATGTTTCTACTAATGCTCATGAGGAGACCCCCATAGTTTCCTCATACATATTAGGAGATCTTGATGCATTTCATACTTTGCATGATACCCATGATAGTGTACACCATATGCATTCCATGAATAACAATGCTCTAAATATTGCTCGTGATACATTACACAATTTGAGTCTCCATTATGACATGGATAATACCAAACCCCTCATGATGGATGACATGTTTCTATATCGCGCATCTCATTTATTTGAGCATTGGATATTTTTTGCTAACCGACATAAGCACGTGCGCATCATGATGGATGAAGTGTACATATACCACGCACACACAATTTTCCCTTTGTCTTTGTTTTGTGTAGGTACTCATGTGTACTCGTCAACCTCTCAATCCCAAGAGTTGACGAAATGAGCTCTTGAGAGCAACGATGACTTGGGATCCCGTGGACTATCCTTACCACCGTTCCCTTCGCGCACGGACTACGCGCATCTCTTCTACTTGGCTCTCACACGGCTATGGGCTATTTACCACTTGTCACCTTATGACCATACTATTGTGTTCACTTTGCATGATATACCTCTTTACATGATTTTGCCATACAATTGTGACCCTTGCTTGCATCTACACATGCTTCACCATTATGATACTCCTATGTGTATTTGCATGCTTGGTGGAGATCCTTGTTGCTATTGCCATGTTTATCATGTGCCCCATGCTATCGATGCTTGTTGTGTTGGGAGAGTCATGATGACCCATTGCTATTTACATATGGCTTATCACCAATACATTGATGATATTTTTCACATATCTTGCTTTCATGCTTGTGATATATCATGTGTGTTATTCATGCCCACTATTCGCACGCATGACATGCTTGCCATGATTCCTTCTAGTATGTTGCATCTTCGCACTACTATCATGCTTGAGTTGATCACTATGATTGCTTCCTATGTTGCATCACCCATGTTCCACTATTACTTGATTTCTTGGGTTGATGACATATATGTTGATGCTTCTCACTTGATTTGTCATGATCATTGCCTCTTGTCTCCATTAGTTGCATCTCTCATATCACCTTGTATTGAGTGCCAACTTGCTATGCTTATTGATCTTGGAGACTTGGACACTTTACTTGTGATGCATGATTGTTTGATTGAGCCTCTTGTATTTGGTTGTTCTTGCATCATATGCCTCCATACTATGAAATGCTCCCTTGTCCTTTCTTATGATGAGCATGATGCATACACTTGTTGGGTATCTTACCTCACGAATGATAGGTGTTGCATTTGCACTAACCTCATTTGTTTTTCCGAGTGTTTGCCATGTTCTTTCGTTTTGAAGGATTCACAAGGCGGTACCATGATGAGACAACTTGGTCATGTGAAGGCATACACGATGTGCGACACCAACATTTTAGACATTCTCATAAAGGTGAACTCTTTCTCTTTGAGCCATCCTCACGTACGCATATTGGACGGGTCACTCTTTCATTGTTGTTTCCTTCTTGTTGTCTACATGATACATCTCGCGAACGGAGGAGCGACATTGGAGATTGGCTCTATGGACCTTCACATTGAGGAGCGCTCGCACTTATTGGATGCACCTTTGGAACTCCACTCATGCCATGACATCGAGCATTGGTACACGAACACCTCCATATTTGTTGATTGTGCTCATACATGTCATGCTCGATGGACATATCATACTCACCACAAGTTTGCACCCTATGCATGGATTGACTCACATTATGCTTGTCTTGTTGCATCTATTTCCATGTCATTCATGATATATGAGCTTGTGCACTTCCTTAGCACATTTGTTGTGATCTTCCTTGATGGCATATTCATACATCATGATCATATTGTCGACCATCAATTGCATGATAGCTTACACTTATTGAGCATCCATTGCCATATTCATGCCATTTATAAACCGTCTCACTATGAATTCATTTTGCACCGTGGTTGCATTTCTCATACTCATAACACAATTGTGTGCACAATGATTTCATTTGCTCCCATGAAGGCTTTGCATACCATTCTAGATCATCTTGATAAGCTTCATGCGCTTTGTCACGAACCATCTTGCCGCACGGACTCATTCTTACATGATGGACACTTTGTGTGTGCTAACCATTGTATTACCGAGTGTTCTTTGTGTTTGCTCCTTTTGCATGTATACCACTCTGGCAACACCTTGGAATACTTGGATTGCGCCATGCCCTCAACTTCGTCCAACAACAAGTCCGTCCAGGACAACCGTTTCCATGGTGATGAGGATCATGATCCGAGGTTGGATCTTTCCCAAGGGGGGGGGAGATGATGCGGAGCATCCCACGTTCATCCCCATGTACACTATGACTACTCTCCGAGCCCCAAGAGGACATATGACGAGACCTCGAGCATACGCCATTGGACACAAGGTGAACTCGCTCCTCTCTAAACCTTCACTTTCCACATGTGAGACATGGTTGCTACTTTAAGCGCAGACCTTGTGCATACTCAGGTACACTCGAGGAGACCATGGAGAACCCAAGGACCAAGGCCAAGTGTGCGCGGGAGAAAAGGAAGAAGAAGGAAGAAGAGTCTGCTGCTACAGCAGCCGGACATCCCTCCATGTCCCGGACATCCGGCCCAGCCCGGACATCCGGCCCAACCACCGGAAATCCGGCCTCCATCACAGAATGCATCTAGAGGCGAACCCGACAACCCGGACATCCGGTCCCGTGCCCCGGACATCCGGCTCCTCCGGAAGCCCCGGACATCCAACCCTCCTCACCGAAAATCCGGCCCCTGGTATCTAGAGAGCAACCGCAGGGCACCCAGGTGTAAGTGCATCTAGTGCCCCTTAGTGATTTTGGTGTATTGAAGACTTATAGGTTAAGGGACTGATGCGTTTGTGAGTGTACACAGGTCTATAAGTCTATGAGGAGTTTTATATTTATAGAGAAAGTTGACCCCTAAAAATGAAGTTCTTCAAGTGAAGAATTTGGATTTCTGAAGACTTTCTGAAGACTTTGAAAGTGAAGAATTTGTTGTGACCTTGAAGACTTGGTATTCATTCAAGGAATATGAAGCTTGAAGACTTTTGTGTTTACTGTTTCATTTTTCTTTCTTAAGTCATAGGAAACACCGTACTGTTAAAGGGGGTCGAGGAAATACTAAGGAAAAATTTCCATGTGATGCTTAACTCAAAATCCTACACCTACCAATCCCTTCGAATGAAGCCATTGGAAATCTTGCACAGTTCAGTCATATTCTTCAGTGACAGAGACAAAGTTCTTCTGGTCTCTGAGGAATTTGTTCTGACTGAGGAGTTAGGAATTCGCCAGTGCGGATTGCCTACAAAGTGAGGAACATGATAGCCCTGAGGTATTTGAGAGTCAAATATTCCGACCGTTGCTGTGCTATGCGCCAGCTGTCCCAAAATATCTACCCACCTAACAGTCGTATCAGACAAGGGCATTTATGTCTTATCATGTCGGGCTGCTCCCTAGGCTATAAATAGCCGCCCCCTACAACCACTAGCTGGTTGGCTGCTCCGAGAGAAACTGACACTTGTCATTTGAGAGCATCCCATCCTTCGAGGACTTTGAGAGAAAATCATCAAGTGAGGAAAACCCAAACCCCAAACCTACAAACCCCAAAGTGATTGAGCATCACTGAAGAGATTGATCATGCATGGATCCGACGCTTGTTTCCTTTGAAGACTGTGCTTCTTCCAGACGTTTAGTCAAGGTCTAGAGCATCCAAGAGGAATTGTGGATCGTCGAGTGATCGAGTTTGTGAAGGTTCGAAAGTCACCTGAAGACTTACCACGAGTGATTGGGCGAGGTCTGTGTGACCTCAGCTCAAGGAGAATACGGTGAGGACTGTGTGTCCGGGACTGGGTGTCCTCGAGTTTAAATACTCAGCCGCTCCAACCAGATGTACAACTGAGACAGTAGTTGGAACTGGTCTACCAAATCATTGTCTTCACCGAGCTTACTGGTTCTATTTCCTCAACTCTTTAATTTCCTCATCTCTGTTGTTGTGTGTTTGTTCATATCTGTTTGAAGACTTTGATTGGAGACTTTCTCAATTTCCTCAGTTCAATTTCTTCAGTCTGTCTTTCTTCATCTTGTGTTATCCTGTGTTTACGCTTTCTGTACTTTGTGCTTGTCTTCATTTCATCATGATGACTATGCGTGTGTTCTGCTATGTTTACTTTTGAGTACTTATTCCGCTGCAAGTAGTTCTTCATTTAGGAATTTCCTCACAAGCTAATTCCTCAGTGAAGAATTCATAAAAATAGCCTATTCACCCCCCCCCCCCTCTAGTCGATATAATGCACTTTCAATTGGTATCAGAGCAAGGTATTCCCTTGTTTTGTGTGATTTTGGTTTAACCTCCTGGAGTTTCAGTTATGTCGACCGCAGGTATGATCAAGGTCTCTGCTGGGTGTCCTACCTTCGATGGAACGGACTACCCCTTCTGGAAGAATAAGATGCGAATGCATCTTGAGGCAATTGACAACGATCTCTGGTATGTTGTGGAAAATGGTGTTCCCTCAGTCACACCTTCCCTGAATGCTACTGATGTGAAGAGATTCAAGCAACTCGATTCTCAAGCGAAGAATATCATATGTGGCCATCTGAGCAAAGGGCAATATGGTAGAGTGAGTGCTTTGGAAACTGCTAAGCTTATCTGGGATAGGCTCTCCAAAGTAAATGAAGGAGTCTCAACTCAACGTGACTCTCGTGTTGACGTCCTTCGCAATCTCTTCAACCGCTTCAAAAGACTCGACAATGAAAATGTTTAGCAAACCTTCGATGGCCTCACTGATATCTCAAATGAGCTTCAAGCGCTTGGCGCCACTGATATCACCGACCATGAGGTGGTGAAGAAATTGTTGAGATCGCTCGATTCTTCATTTGACACTCTGGCATTGATGATTCAAGAGTGTGCTGATTACAAGTCACTTGATCCTGCTGATATCCTCGAGAGGCTAAACACTCATGAGTTCCAACTTGCTGAGAAGAGAGATCTCTATGGTTCGAGCTACTGCAAACCACGTGCTCTGAAGGCCAAGGCAGTATCTGAGTCTGAAGAAAAGGACTTTACCAGCAGCCTTGGTGATCCTGAAGAACTGAGACAGGAGCTAGCACTGCTAGTGAAGAAATTTCAGATGTTCTCAAGACGTGGCCGCTTTGGAAAATCCTCAAGGAGCAACGATTCCTCATCTAGTGACTATAAGAAGAGGCTATGTCACAAATGCAAGAAGCCTGGTCACTACATTCAAGATTGTCCTCAGTGGGACAAAGAATTGAAGAAGAAGAAATACAAGGGTTACAGTTCTGATGATGCCAAGAAGAATAAGAAATCTTGAAAGTCTTCATCGTCAAAATCCTCGAAGTCTTCATCTCACAAGAAGAGCAGCTCCAAGAAAGCTCGGGCATTCATTAGCAAGGAAATGGATTCTGAGGCTGAATCTGAGGAACATGAGGAAGAGGAGGCATCCGAGGAGTCCGAGTCTGGTGTGGCAAGCCTGGCTCTTGCTACCGCGTTCGTCAGCAAGTCTATCTTCAACTCTGAAGAAAATGGCAACACCAACAATGCTGATGAAGGCAATGATGACTACACTCCCACCTATTGCTTCATGGCAAAGGGTGCCAAGGTAACTAAATACCCCTCCTCTGAATCTAGTGAGGATGAATCTGCTGAAAATCTTAAGCCTAGCTACTCTAAACTTGCTAAGATTGCTGTGAAACAACAAAAGGCTATTGAAAAGCTTCAAAACATGCTAGACAAAAGTGATGATATGTTGGGTGAAGAATTGGATCGCACTAAAAACTTAACTAAAAATCTTAAGGGACTTCAGTCTAAGTTTGACAATCTTCAAAGTCATCATAACACTCTCTTATCTGATCATGAGAAGCTTTCTTATGAGTTTCTTCAAAGAAAGCAAGATCTTGAGAAGTGAAGAGTGAGTTATGAAGACCTTCAGAAGGAGCGTGATTCATTACTAGCTCAACAAATCAGCGCTACTCAGGAAGAATTTGATCCTCCATATCTGAAGTGCATTGAACATGAAACTGCTAATTCTTCACCTGAATGTTCAAATGCTTCTAAAGCTACAAATTCTTCATCTATCGCTGCTATCACTAATTCCTCATCTGAGGACATTGCTAGTTTCACTAATGATGCAGGGCTGAAGGAATTGTACATGATGGGCATGTACAAAAGCCTCAAAGGGCATCAGACTCTTTGTGATGTGCTTAAAAAGAAGATCCTAAACAGGAACCCTAGGAAAGAGGGTATTGCCTTTGAGAGGAAACTCAATGCTGATGGAACATATTGGAAGCCTGAGGAGTACCCGAAAACCTCATGGGTTGCTGCAAAGGGACCTCCAGTTGATCCATCCAATTTATCTGGCTTTACATGTGAATATCCTCATTCTTCTGATGAGTCATTTGACTCCAACTATAAACTGTTCAAGAATAAGAATGGTGAAGTATTTACTAGATACGTTGGCACTAACTGTAGGAACAGTTCCCCTATGAAGAAAATTTGGGTTCCCAAAAGTTATCTTGAAAGTCTTCAGGTGAATGTCCTCATGACACCACCAGTGAAGAACAGGAACCCCAAATCCAATTCTTCATATGGACCTAATTCTTCATATGGATCAAATTCCTCAAAAGGATCAAAATCCTCATATGACCATCATCGTGCTAACCCTTCTGTTTCGCAGGGTAGAGCTAAGGGCTATGAATATGAGCATTATTCTTCAAATCATTATGTTCATAAGTCCTCGAAGAATTTCTCAGCTTATTCATATGCTTACCCTAACCCCTCTTATGTGAAACAAAGGAGACTGCCTTCTATGCCACCTTTCTCATATGGTGCACGCAGAGTGATGAATTCTTTGCCACCCCTTCATATGTGGGTGGTGAAGAAAAAGAACTAATCTCTTATGCAGGGTCAGGTCTCCAGACGTGCACAAAGCGTCTGAAGAATTTGCTGGAGACCCGAAAATGCCTGGAAGGACGCAGGCTAATCATGATGAAATGAACTTTCATTTCACACGTCCTCATACTCATTTATCTGTGTTGTTGCTTGATCAAATTGATCTGATGATATTGATGTCATATTCTTCACTGATTAAGTATATGAGTTCATAAGTGGCACTAATTCATCTGCAAGATGATCAACCCAAAGCAAATGAGTGGGTCCTCGATAGTGGATGTACGAATCACATGACTGGTGACAAGAATCTCTTGATGGACACTCCTTTATCACCGTCACATCTGAAGCATATCATCTTCGCTGACAAAGGCAAAAGTTAGGTATTGGGTCTAGGTAAGGTTGCAATCTCAAAGTATCGACACATGGACAAAGTCATGCTTGTCGAGTCCTTAGGATACAATCTCATGTCTGTCTCAATGCTTTGTGATCTTGATATGGTTGTTATCTTTGGCAAATATCGTTGCGTTGTGATCATGGAAGCTGACAATTCCAAAGTCTTCGAAGGCTTTAGGAGAGGAGACTTGTACATTGTTGATTTCTCTACAGGACCACAACCTGCCGTGTGCTTACTTGCAAAAGCATCAGAAGGCTGGCTATGGCATCGACGACTTGGTCATGCTGGCATGAGGAATTTGCACATGCTTGCGAAGAAGAAGCATGTTATTGGCATTGAGAATGTCAAATTCCTCAAGGATCACTTATGCGGAGCCTGTGAAGCTGGAAAGATGACAAAGACCAAGCATCCAACAAAGACTATCATGACTACCACTCGGCCATTTGAATTGCTTCACATGGATCTCTTCGGTCCTAATCATTATTCTGTTGTTACAAATGATGCATATCTATATGGCTTTGTTATCGTTGATGATTATTCTCATTACACATGGGTGCACATTGTCACTTACAAACATGAGGTGCAGGAAGTCTTCAAACGTTTTTCCTCGAGGGCTTCAACCAACTTTATTGTGAAGATCAAGCACATCAGAAGTGACAATGGGACTGAGTTCAAGAATTCCGGTCTTGATGAACTTGGTATTACTCATGAGTTATCTGCTCCTTATACACCCCAGCAGAATGGCGTCGTGGAGCGCAAGAACAGAACCCTCGCTGAAATGGCTCGCACTATGCTTGATGAATACAAGACACCTCGTCGGTTCTGGATTGATGCAATTGATACCACTTGCCACATCATCAACAAAGTATATCTTCACAAATTCTTCAAGAAGACCGCCTATGAACTCCTCACTGACAAGAAACGCAATGTAAGTTACTTAAAAGTCTTTGGTGCTAAATGTTGGATTAGAGATCCACATCACAATTCTAAATTTGCACCGAAAGCACATGAGGGTTTTATGCTCGGTTACGGAAAGGACTCTCACACCTACAGAGTCTTCAACAGTGTCTTCACAAGGTTGTTGAAACTGTAGATGTGCGGTTCGATGAAACTAATGGCTCGCAAAGAAAGCACCTACCTTCTATGATAGATGAACCAACACCTGAGGATTCTATCAAGTTCAAGGCTACTGAGGATGTCATTCCTACTAAGGAATCTACTGAAGAATTCATTACAGAACATGATGAACATCAAGCTAGTGCACCTGAAGAAAATGGTGCTGAAGAAAATGCTCCTGAAGGAAATGCTGATCAAATTCCTCGAAGACAACCCACTCATCCTCGTATTTCTAATGAAGTACAAGTCGAGAAGATCATCGATGACACTCCAGCACCAGGTCCTCTCACTAGCTCAAAGGCTTCACATCTATATAACTTTTGTGGGCACTTTGCTTTTGTCTCTATCACAGAGCCCACTAAGGTAGATGAAGCATTTCTGGAGCCTGAGTGGATTCAGGCTATGCAAGAAGAATTACATCTGTTCGAGCTCAACAACGTCTGGGAACTGGTCAAACGTCCAGATCCTCACAAGCACAACATCATTGGCACAAAATGGATCTACCGCAACAAGCAAGATGAAAATGGCCTTGTGGTGAGGAATAAGGCATGGCTTGTAGCTCAAGGCTACACACATGTTGAGGGTATTGATTTCGATGAAACTTTTGCACCTGTTGCTAGACTTGAGGCTATTCGCATATTACTTGCTTACGCTAACCATCATAATATCACTTTATTTCAAATGGATGTGAAAAGTGCATTCCTCAATGGTAAGCTTGAGGAAGAAGTGTATGTTGCTCAACCCCTAGGTTTTGAAGATCCAAAGAATCCCGACAAAGTCTTCAGACTCAACAAGGCCCTGTATGGCCTCAAGCAAGCCCCTCGGGCGTGGTATGATACTTTGAAGGAATTCCTCATGAAGAAAGGCTTCAAACCCGGTTCACTCGACCCAACTCTTTTCACTAAATCTTATGATGATGAATTGTTTGTGTGCCAAATATATGTTGATGATATTATCTTTGGCTGTACTGACCAATGCTATAGTGATGAATTTTCCTATATGATGAGTGAAGAATATCAAATGTCTATGATGGGAGAATTGAAATTCTTTTTAGGTCTCCAAATTCGTCAACAGCGCAATGGGATATTCCTATCTCAAGAGAAATACCTCAAGGACGTATTGAGGAAATTCGGCATGCAAGACTGCAAAGGGGTCAAAATTCCAATGCCCACAAATGGCCATCTATGCACTGATGAAAATGGTAAAGACTTCGATCAAAAGGTATACCGCTCCATGATTGGCTCTTTATTGTACCTATGTGCATCTAGGCCAGATACTATGCTTAGTGTTTGCATGTGTGCCCGATTTCAAGCTACACCGAAGGAATCACACCATAAGGCTGTGAAGCATATTCTTCGATATCTAGCTCACACACCAACACTTGGATTATGGTATCCCAAGGGCTCTTCAGTTGATCTCATTGGATATTCAGACTCTGACTATGCTGGTGATCACGTGGACCGCAAGTCAACATCAGGCACATGCCATTTCCTCGGACGATCCTTGGTCTGTTGGTCCTCGAAGAAACAGAACTATGTATCACTCTCCACTGCAGAAGCTGAGTACATTGCTGCTGGATCATGTTGTGCTCAATTACTATGGATGAAGCAAACACTCAAGGACTATGGCATCAACATGAAGAATGTGCCTCTCTACTCCGACAATGAGAGCGCTATCAAGATTGCTCACAACCCAGTTCAGCACTCGAAGACAAAGCACATCCAGATTCGTCATCATTTTCTTCGTGATCATGTGTTGAAGGGCGATATCTCCATCGACCACGCAAGCATTGAAGATCAGCTGGCCGATATCTTCACTAAGCCCTTGGATGAGAAGAGATTTTGCAAGTTGCGGTGTGAGCTAAATATCCTAGAATCTTCGAATGTTCTCTGAAATGGACACACATCCTAACACTTATGCTTGCTTGATGACTTAGATTCGCAACACATGAAGTAACGTTTTTCTTCAATCAATGAAGACTATCCCTCTAAGTGTGAAGAAATTAATGAAGAATTTGATTCTCAGAGCCCCACGACAATTGTACGTGGCGTCTAAAATCAGCTTTCTTATACGGTGGGACACGCCACCAACCAAAGTTGAAAATCTTCAATTTGAGTTTTTCTTCGTTTTTGAAATTCCTCAGTTTTTCCAAATTCTTCAACTTTGCATTGTCCTCACTCTTTACGGTGTTGTTCTTCATTTGAATTTATATATGAGTTTTATGTCCTCTACAACATTCACTTATTGCTATTTCTTCAAGTTGATTTCTTCTGCTAAGTGAATGTGATCGGACCCTTCCCCCTCTATGCTAAACTCAACCCACTCTATTCACAAATTCTTCATGTGCGTTCTAAATTTGAAACTCGTTCAAAATCTTCACTGTGTCCTTGACAGCTGAAGAAATTGCGAACAAAATTTTTAACTTATCTAATCTAAATTTCCGGCTTTGCCGCTCAAACCGTTCCACTTCTCATGACAATACTAATCTATTCACCCACGATCCTACAAGATTGCCACCTCACAGTACGTGGGTGACACATGTCACGTGAATGAGAAGGGCCAGGGGCATGTTCATCCGAAATCTTCGGGCATACAGTTTTTTCACTCCCTCTATAAATACCCCTGCCTCTTCCTCACTTCAGTTTTACTCCGCTCAACCTCACTCTCGCTCGAGTTTCTCGAAACCCTAGCGCCGCCGCTACTTCATCGTCGCTGGTGAGGAAGAGCTTCACTGCCTCGACCTCATCACCGTTGTACTCGCGCCGGTTGCGGATTTCTTCCCTCCGCTGCCGCCGTAGCCGTCTTCCTCTGCCGAGTTAGGGCATGGAAGATCTGAACGGATGAACTTCACTCCTACTCTTCCCAGTTCGTCGTGTTCTTCACTCCGGGTAATTAAAAGTTACTTTTACTACCCTCTTTGATTCATGTGTTTTTCATGAAAATCTTCAAAGGTGTTTTATTCTTCAAATCTTCACACACTAAACACCTCACATATTATTTGTTCTTGATTCGTTTCTCTAAGCAATGATTTTCTTCAAGATTCCTCAATTGTGTGGATTCTCAAATCTGTACAACTCTAGAACCTAAGATAAAGAACGCTTAGTGAAATTCTTCAAGACTCGTCTGGTCAAATTCCAAACCTATTCTTTTTGAAAATCTTCTAAGAACGCATATGACCTCTCCAAATTTCTCGCAACTATACTCTGTTCACAGGTACAAATGTCCACTGCTGAATCACTAGGTTCTCATCAACTTAACTCATTTGCAGCGTTCCTCGAAGAAAAGTTGCATACCTCTTCAGAAACTTCAGTTGTTCATATTCCTCAGCTGAAGAAAACGGCTGACAAGAAGCCACAGAAGGGAGGAAAGAGGCCTGAGGTCAATACTGCGTTTGAAAATCCCTGAGGACATTTATGCTGGATACTGTACTCCTGATGAAGCCATGTTTGGCAAGGAGGACAAGAATCAACGCAAGGTGCGCATACAACGGATAGAGAGGAGATGGGCACGAGAATGGAGGGAGTACAGGTATGTAACTCCCAAGTACATGAAGAAATTCGCACTCAACCCTCCATGCTCAAGACCTCCATTGGCACCAGGCCAATTAGCAGATCCCACCAGCCTCAAGCGCGGTGAGGACTATGCTCATGAATGGGCAAAGCTCCAGGCCAAACTGGCCAAGCAAGCAAAGGAAGCAGTGAAGAAATTCAACGCAGATTCTGCTGCTGCTGCCTCTGTTGAGGCCTCTGCTAGTCAGCCAAAGAAGGCAATGCCTAAGAAGCCTGCGCATAAGTCCAGTGCTTCACATTCAATGCTCTCATGGCCAAGCTCCTCTGCTATGCCCTCAAGGCCAGATTCTTCAAGGCCCTCACGGCAAATTCCTCAGTTTGCTCCTCTTTCTACAAAGTCCTCAGCTCCTCCGTCAAAGTCTTCAGCTGCTCTGACCAAATCCTCAGCACCTGTGCATCTCGCCTCGTGCCAAAGGACTCAAGGCTTCTCAATTGCCTCTGGAGCATCTGCAAGCTCCTCAGCTGCTCGAAATTCCTCAGCTGGTCCCTCTCTGCTGAAGAAAAAGGCCACTGCTGGACGAGGTCTTCGACCAAGTCCTCATAAGAAGCAGGTCGCCTTCCAAGTGCCCTCTGATGATGATGAGGCTAATGATGAAGAACTTGCCGAAATCATCAGAGATAGGCAAGCTAGGGCCGCTAGAGCCAAAGGCAGCAATGTGCCACTGATGTTGGATCCAAAGTTGATCCTTGACTATATTGACCTGTGGCACAAGGACCCTAACATGCCTTTGCCGGAGATGAACCTCACTCCTGGTCAAAGTCATGTTCTGACTGCCTTCATTGAGGAAGAAAAATGGAAATTTGAACAAGGAAGAAGTTTGAAGAAAGTGCAGTACAAGAAATAGCGCTACCTCAAGGACAATGTCCTCACTCTCACTCCTAATCAACTCCTTGCCTTGCAAGTTGAAATCAAACAACTGAGTGATGAATTTGATCGCTACCATGCTGATTGGAAGGGCGCCAAGGTGCATTTCGTCAATCTAATGAAGAAATTCACTTCAAGTGCTGCTCCTCCTGTGCACGTTGAAGTTACTCAGGCTGAAGCATCAACTCAGCCTACTGAAGAACATGCCAGCACCGCTGATGACAATCAGACTGCTGAAGAAAATGAGAGTGCCAGGACTGATGACTCCATTCCAGCCGCTGAAGATATTGCCAGGGCATCCACTAGTGGTGCTCCTTAAGAAAGTGAACAAGTCAGGGCAACTACATCAGTTGTGCCTGAGGAAAATGATCCAAAGTTCTCTACACCCCTTGCGCCTATACGAACTCCGATCCTTCCATCTGCATTAGATGCAAAGAAGACCAAGGCTGCAGAGCGTGCAGCTGTGAAGAAAAGGAAGGCATCAACTTCATCAAATTCTTCAGATCCAAAGAAGATGAAGACTCTCATCAGTTCAATTGACAATCCAATTGATGTCGTTCTAGTCTCATCAATGCCATCAAAGGACCTTGTTCCTTTTGGTGAAGATTATGTGATTCCCGATGAATCAGATGAAGAAACTCCTTCTGCTGCTTCGACAGAGCAGTTGGACGATGAAATTGAAGTGGATGAAATCCCTTCAACCCCAGTCATTTCCTCACCCGTGCCCCAGTTCACTGCTGAAGAGGCAGGTGTTGAATAAATAGAAGATGAGGAAGTGGACATTGGCTGTACCACTCATGTGCTCAATGATGAATTTTGGGACAGTCAGCACCCCAACTCTCCAATGTTCACTCCATCCAAGCAATTCCTCAGTCCCCTGCTGCCACTAAAGTGCAAATGGGATCTGACGAACCTCATGCAACCCCAAGTGTTCATGAAGAAATTCCAGCCACTAGTGCTAACAAAATTGTCAATGAGGAATTGACGACCCAGGCTGAAGCTACAGAAGAGCCTGAAGTTCCTCAGCCTGAGAAACCTAAGATTGCGATTCCTGAGGTGGTAATGCAATTGACTGATACACCTCAGCCCAAGCCAAAGGATCCCTTCTCTAAGAAGCAAAAATTCAAGGCTGATGATTTCTTCGGCGAGCACGTGTTCTTCACTGAATTCAACCCCTATGACAATGCTCGTCTTAGAAGGAAGCATTTCTGGACTGCCAGCCAGGCCAACTTCTATTCCTCAGTGCTATTAAACAAGGACAAAGTCTTCGATCATGAGCATATCCCTCATGTGGACATGGAATCAATGCCGTGCTTCTCCCAAGTCCTCAGCATGATTCATGATGCAGGCTTGCTAAATTTCTGCTCTGACATAGTTGATTGGAATGAAGAGCTTATTCTTCAGTTCTACGCAACTCTTCATATCACATGTGATGCTGCAGACGTCAACTCGTGGGTGTTGGACTGGATGACTGAAAACACTCATTACAAGGCACCAGCCACTGAATTGCTTCGTGCCTTGCCCATCAGTCCTCCACCTGACGGTGCTCATTGTCTGTATGATGAGCCTGAACTCATTGATCACTATATGCAAGTACTCATGAAGCTGTTGAAGCCTGGTCAAGCCCCAAGGACCAAATTCCTCGTGAAGGAATTGCTCTATGTGCCAAGAACCGTCTATAACATACTAACGAAGACCATGAGTCCCATCAAAGGCCATGACTCATCCGATGAAGAAATTATCGGAATGATGAAGAATATTCTTTTCAACATCATGCATGGCATCCCCATAAATTATCATGATTTCTTCATGAGGACTCTCGCAAATGTTGCACTTTCACCATTTGAGCTGAAGCCTTACGCGCCATGGATCATGAGATTCATCAGAACAAGGTCTTCACTCAACTACAAGGCTGATTTTCAGAATCACCTCAGCTACTTGCCCCCCATTGAAGTACTCAAGCGAACAATTTCCTCATCTGATGAAAAAGGCAAGTCACCAGTTGTTATCGATGAAGGCATTCGTCCATTGGATGGTCAGTTCCGCAAAGCTGCATCTTACTCCACCAATGACGACTCTGCCGCTCATGATTCTGCTGCCAATGCTCCCAAGTTAAGTCCTCAAGCCACTGCTCCTCATGTGATGACTGACCATGAACTGCTTATAAGTCTCCACCAGAAGGTGGATCGAAATCACAAGTGGGTTAAGCGTCAGTTTGGCTCTATTCTTCACAACATGACTTCTACACATAATGCAGTGAAGAAAAACTACTACTACCTCCATGAAGTGTTTGATCGCACCTGGGCTATTCTGTCACATCTATGTGGTGAAGAAGATCTGAAGCAAATGGGCTTCAAGGAAGACTTTGACTGGTCTGCTCCTCCACTAAAGAGATTCAAGAAGGTCAAGATTCCTTCCTTGGTGGCTAGCTCATATTCTTCATCACGCGCCATGGACGAGCATGAGGACTTGGATGACACTGCAGCAGGCCCTACAACGACTCAAGACCCTGACAACGCTGGCGCTCCTCCATCATCATGATATTCTTCAGGGGCGTTAGTCCTTAGTTTCAATCCTTTTGGTCATTCGATGACAAAGGGGGAGAAATTTGAGTTAGTCTTCAAGCCGGTCTATCATACATGGGCATTTTTTTCTAAGATACAACTCTCGTTCTTCTGATGGCTTTGCTGGATCGAGTTGTAATCTTAAACTCTATGGTGACCTGATACTTTTGTTGTGTTCTTCTGCATGCTTATTCCTCATCAATGTTAATGCATGCATGCTGAATTACATCAGTCACCATATTTCATCATGCATTTCAAATTCTTCATATTATATGTCAAATGTGTGTATGAATTACAAGATATAGGGGGAGATCTCCATGATTATACTCTTCAAGTGTGCATTGCTTCAAAGCAGATTCCTCACTATGCACATCTTCAGGGGGAGTTCTTCTATATCTTGCAATCAAATTCCTCAATATAAGTATTTACACTTCATATGTTTATCCCCGTTGAAAACTTAACCTAATTGTCATCAATCACCAAAAAGGGGGAGATTGTAAGTGCATCTAGTGCCCCTTAGTGATTTTGGTGTATTGAAGACTTATAGGTTAAGGGACTGATGCGTTTGTGAGTGTACACAGGTCTATAAGTCTATGAGGAGTTTGATATTTACAGAGAAAGTCGACCCCTAAAAATGAAGTTCTTCAAGTGAAGACTTTGGATTTCTGAAGACTTTTTGAAGACTTTGAAAGTGAAGAATTTGGTGTGACCTTGAAGACTTGGTATTCATTCGAGGAACATGAATGTCGGCGTTCTGGGAACGGGGGTCCCCAGACTTGCCTGCCTGCGGCCTGCGGCGTGGCTCAAGGGGCGGCCCAGCACGACCCATCTTCATCAGCACGATCTCAAGACTCTCGCGAGGGGCCAAGACTCGCGGGGTGGATGACAAGGAGCTTCCTCAGGCATGGCCTCGTCAGGCTGGCTCGCGAGGAGGCGGAGATATCAAGGCGGGGTACCTCACGAGGTGCCCGTGACGCAAGCCATGACGACCAAGGGCGCCAGGCGGGCGCCAGCCCGCGCAGTGTCCTCCTTTCCTCTTTGGTGCAAAGGGAGCAAGCGCAGGCGAGAGCATCAATCAAAGGCATCCATTTCAGTGCAACAAGACCAAGACCGTCGCAATAGCAGGAAGGAGGTCATTGTGGATCCCAAGCTGGCCAGAGCCTTTGACAGGCGAGGACCAACTTTAGTCAGGATAAGTGTACTAGATGTTCCCCTTCAAAATGGCCAATTGTTGGCGCCCTTCCCGCTCAATATTTGGGAAGAGGCCTAGGGCCTTTGACTATAAATAGGACTAGCCACCCACAAGGTAGAAAAAGAGGGATCATCAGCTAGAAACTAGCAGAGAAAGAGCGACTGAACTCCCCCGAGCAGTTCAGCGCACCAGCCAAGAACAGACCCTCGCGAGGCTGTTCTTCCTTGTATTGTTCATCATCAGCCCAAGAGGCAATCCACCACACCACAAACTAGAGTAGGGTATTACACCACAATGATGGCCCGAACTAGTATAAACCCTGTGTCTCTTGTGCTGTTCCTTTCATAGCTTAGATCCTAGTGAGGCGGTGGGGTGTAGGTAGGTAGAGGGCGAAATCTCCACGCGCACCCTAGTGTCCGAATCTAGAGGGTCTGCCGGAACCGAAAATCTGACATTTGGCACGCCAGGTAGGGGTGCGCCGGAGCTTTCCCTTCCGCCGACCCGCTCTCCGCCGACACCGCGACTCACGCTGCGATGAGCAGCACGCCACCCGCTCCGGTCGCCAGCGCTAGTGCGGGGGCCAAGGGGCTCCAAGCCTTGGCCCCAGCCTTGCGACAGGTGCGGTGGCCGGACAAGTTCAAGCCAGCGGCGCCGCCGTGCTACAACAGCACAACTGATCCACTGGCCTTCCTGCTGGCGTACAAGGAGGCCATCCTCGAAGCAGGAGGAGACGACGGGGCCATGGCTAACTGGCTTCCCCTGGCCCTCACTGACGCCCCGCGCATGTGGCTGCTCCACCTGCCGGCGGCTTCCGTGGCCTCTTGGGAAGAGCTGCGCAACCTCTTCCTCGCCCAGCACGCTGCGCCGGCGCCCCCGGCCATCGCGGCCCTCCTGGGAGGCTCGCAGGCGCCACCTTCAGGCCGCCACGTCAAGCCATTCGTCCGCCAGGTCGGTGCTACCTCCATGCGGCAGGGGGCTCCCTCAGGTAGGTCGGCGCCCAAGGCCGATCTGGCCTTCAGCTCGGAGGACCCCCCTTCCAACTCGGCCTGCTCGGGCGCGCTCCCGATGCTCTGCACCCCCACCATCTGCCAGGTGGCCGTCACCAGGACTCTCATCGACGACGGCGTGAACTTCAGCGTGCTCTCGATTGAAGCCTTCAGCCTCCTTCACATACCACAGGAGCGGCTTCAGCCCAGCCGGCCCTTCTTGGGCGTCGGGGGTGGGTCGTCCAGCTCCCTGGGGCAGATCCGCCTCCCGATAACCTTCGGCACCTACGACAACTTCCGCATAGAGCTATTCGACTTCGACATCGCCCCCATCGGCCTCCCATACAACGCCATCCTCGGCTGCCTAGCGCTGGCCCAATTCATGGCCGCGACTCACCCAGCGTACAACCTCATGAAGATGCCCGGGAGCAGCGGCGTCCTCACCGTGCCCGGAGACACCGGGGATGCATTGCAAGTTCTTAAGCTCACCTTCAAGGCAGCAGCGGCGGCGCAGCCTGCCGACTCGGACGCCCCTAAGCCCAAGGGGGCTGCGCCAGCCAAGAAGAAACAGTTGTTCACCCAAGACAAGGCAGAAACTAAGCAGATACTGGTCGACGAGGACGGATCCACCGACGCCGCCTTCACCATAGGCGCCAACCTCGAGCCCGAGCAGGAGGAGGCCCTGGTCAAGTTCCTGCGCGCGAACAAGAAGGTAATCGCATGGGAGGCCGATCAGCTGGCGGGGATCCCTAGAGGCGTAATCGAGCACCACCTCAATGTGTGCCCCAATGTCCGCCCCGTGAAGCAGAAGGCAAGGCGGCAGTCCACAGAAAAGCAGGCTTTCATCATCCAAGAGACTCGCAAGTTGGAAGCTGCATGGGTCATACGCGAGGTCCGATACCCGGATTGGTTGGCCAACCCAGTCGTCGTGCCAAAGTAAGGGGGGAAGGAACGTATGTGTGTCGACTTCACCAACCTCAACAAAGCCTGCCCGCAAGATCCGTTTCCGCTCCCCCGCATCGATTAGATCGTCGATTCCACTGCCGAGTGCGACCTGTTATGTTTCTTGGATGCCTTCTCTGGGTATCACTAGATCAAGATGGCGGTAGAAGATGTGGAGAAAACGGCTTTCCTAACCCCGTGTGGGGTGTACTGCTACACATGAATGCTGTTCGGGCTGTGCAACACGGGGGCGACCTTTCAGCGGCTGATGCACATCACCTTGGGCCCGCAGCTCGGGAAGAACGTTGAGGCTTACGTAGATGATATTGTGGTGAAGTCTCGCGAGGCCAAGACCCTGATACAAGACCTGGAGGAAACCTTCGCGAGCCTCAACGCTGTAAGCATGCGGCTCAACCCAAAGAAGTGTGTGTTTGGGGTCCCCTCAGGCAAGCTCTTGGGCTTCCTCGTGTCCCATCGAAGCATCGAAGCTAACCCAGAAAAGGTCAAGGCGGTCGAGGACATGAGCCTGCCAAAGACCCTCAGAGAAATGCAGAAGCTCACGGGCGCGTGACAGCAATAGGGCGCTTCATCTCCAACTTGGGGGAGCGAGCACTGCCTTTCTTCCAGCTGATGAAGAAAAAGGGACCCTTCGAATGGATTGAAGAGGCCGACAAGGCGTTCCAGGATCTCAAGAGGTACCTAACCAGCCCTCCGGTAATGGTGGCCCTGCACCCTCAGGAACCCCTGGTGCTCTACCTTGCAGCCACTCCCTACTCCGCCAGCGCAGCCCTGGTGACGGTTAGAGAGGAGTGTCGGACCAAAGCCGTGGCGGCTGCCCGGGTCGAGGCGAAGCATGATCAAGGAAGACCCACAGAGGCCACTACCACAGCCAAGAAGGATCAGCCGTCGCAGGGGAACACGCTCAGGGCAGCAGAGACCCCTCCCCCTAGCGACCAGCTACTGGAGGCTCCCCTTTCTCGGGAGGCGCCACGGTCTCCGGAGGGCGCCATCGACACCAGCACTGCCAACCTCGTTGAACACCCTGTGTACTTCGTCAGCACAGTGTTGCACGACGCGAGGGCGCGGTACCCCATGCCTCAGAAACTCCTCCTGGCGCTATTAGTGGCCTCGCGCAAGCTGCGGCATTATTTTCAGGGCCACCCCATCAAGGTCGTCTCAGCGTACCCTTTGGAAAGGGTGCTCAGGAGCCCTAACTCAGCTGGAAGAGTCGCTGAGTGGAACATTGAACTGCAAGCGTTTAGCTAGAATTCAGCGCAACCAGAGTCATCAAGGGGGCCGCTTTGGCAGATTTCGTGGCAGAATGGACGGAGGCGCCGGGCCTCAAGGCGGATGAGGATCGATCCCTCTCCCCGGGAAGCGAGGCACCGGACGGTTGGGTCATGTACTTCGACAGGGCGTTCTCCAGGCTCGGCGCGGGGGCTGGTGCGGTACTTATATCTCCTACCCAAGACAAGCTCTACTATGCCGTGCAGCTCTGTTTCCAGCACGGAGAAAAGGTCTCCAACAACATAGCAGAATACGAAGGCCTAATAGCAGGCCTGAAGGCCATGGCTGCCCTAGGAGTGAAGCGCCTTACTTTCAAGGGCGATTCACAACTCCTCGTCAACTTCTCCAACAAAGTGTACGAGCCGAGGGATGACACATGGAAGCCTACCTTGCGGAGGTCCGCAGGATGGAGAAGCAGTTCTGGGGGCTAGAGTTGCAGCATGTGCCCCGAGGCACCAATCAGGAGGCCGACGACATCGCCAAACGTGCATCCAGGTGGCTACCTCAGGAACCTGGCGTCTTCGAGGAACAGCTCTTCAAGCCCTCGGCCACGCCATCATTATCAAGGCCGGTGCAGCCTCGGGAGGAGCTCCCCCAGCCGCCAACCTCGGGAG
The DNA here is from genome assembly GCF_002162155.2 of Triticum dicoccoides. Lineage (NCBI taxonomy): Eukaryota > Viridiplantae > Streptophyta > Magnoliopsida > Poales > Poaceae > Triticum > Triticum dicoccoides. Next base: position 303,711,319 of record NC_041393.1, on the reverse strand, counting down.
CCCCGGTCTGTGGCCCGACCTCAGGAGCGCGCCTGCTCTTGACGATGGAGCCTCAGGAGGGGTGCTGGATCACGAAGCTCTGGAGCTACTTGACGCAAGGGACCTTGCCAGAGAAGGAGGAGGAAGCGGAGCGCGTGGCGCGGCAAGCCACAGCATACTGCATCAGGGATGGAGAGCTCTACCGGAGGCGACCGAATGATGTGTCCCTGTGCTGCATCTCCAGGGAGCAGGGGAAGGAACTGCTGGCGGATATACAGAATGGAGACTGTGGGCATCATTCATTGTCGCGGACCCTCGTTGGCAAGGCATTCCGCAGAGGATTCTATTGGCCCACTGCGCTCAATGATGCCGTCGAACTGGTGAAGGCTTGTGAGGCCTGCCAATTCCATGCCAAGCAGATCCATCAGCCGGCAGGAGGCCTGCAAACTATACCCCTCTCGTGGCCATTCGCAGTCTGGGGGCTGGATATCCTGGGCCCATTTCCTCGGGCGCCAGGGGGCTATCGCTACCTCTACTTTGCCATGGACAAGTTCACCAAGTGGACTGCATAAGCTCTCTCCCATGTGGGAGGGCCTGTTCAAGGTTGTTCATGTTTCCAGACCCGGCTCCGCGCGCTTGGAGACTCAGGAGGGGGTACCCGTGCAGAACGCGTGGAACATCCAGCACCTCCGGAGGTTTTACCCTTAAAAAGGCCCATAGCCTGTGAAGAAGGCAAACGCCTATGAAGTTGTCGCGTTTTGGAAAAGGCCCAGAGCCTGTGAAGAAGGCGAATGCCTATGAAGTTGTCACGTTTTGGAAAAGGCCCAGAGCCTGTGAAGAAGGCGAACGCATGTGAAGTTGTCGCGTTTTGGAAAAGGCCCAGAGCCTATGAAGAAGGCGAACACCTGTGAAGTTGTCGTGTTTTGGAAAAGGCCCAGAGCCTGTGAAGAAGGCGAACGTGTGTGAAGTTGTCGCGTCTTGGAATAGGCCCAGATCCTGTGAAGAGGGCGAACGCCTGTGAAGCTATCGCGTTTTGGAAAAGGCCCGGTGCCTGTGAGGAAGGCGGATGCCTATGAAGCTTATCTTTCCGAGGAAGGCCCAGAGCCTGTGAAGAAGGCCAATGCCTGTGAAGCACACCGCCCGTGACACTCTCACGTAATAATGAGTTGGGGCTGTACACGCCCCGGAGCCTCAGGAGCGCCGCCCTCAGGCCCTGGGGCTCCCTCCCACGCCTAGTGGCAGCACTTAGCTCTGCGCTGGTGAGAAGACGTCGAAGACTAGATTAGGTGCCGGACGCGGATTTTCTCATTTGCTTTCTGCAGTTGGCTTGTTCATCCCCATTCGAGGTTTTATTGAAGCTGTTGTCGCCTTTGGTTTGTGACTTTTTGCCTTGTTTTCGCTTTCCTGCCCCGATTTCTCTCGTGCAAGTCTCGCGAGGGAGCGCGCGGGCACCCTCGCGAGTGTTTTCTGCCCTTATCATTCGAGGCTTTCCTACCCGGGTCCACTACAGGAGCATCCCTCCAGTCCATGGCCCATGGGCACCGCGACACGAACACAGGACCTGGGTCAGTCGCCTCCAAAGCTGAGGCCAGGAACTACCTCCCTAGACTAACACTCGCAGGGCGTGAAGCGTTCAACGAGGCCTCGGCCTCGGGAAGCAAAGGTCACGACAGGCCTCCTACCTGAGCTAAGTAATTCCTACGCGCAGGCGTGTGGCACAAAGGCACAATATCGGAATAATGGAAGCAGCACGATAATTAACAGCAATAGTCCAAGCACGCCCCCGCGGGGCCCTACACTACTGTCTCTTTGCACAGGAAAAGGAAAAAAGAACAAAACGGGTGCGACTCGCCTGACACCAACTCGCGAGGGAGACTCGAACCGCCTCCGGAGCTCAGGAGGACTCCATCTCGCGCTTCACTGAGGCGCGACGGCGGGTAGACCCGCTACCTCCCTCCAGGCGGGCGCGGCGGCGCAGAGGCTGATCGCGGCCACCGCTTGAGGATTCGCTGCCCGAAGAAGAGTCGTCGAAGCTCGATGAACCCTGACCGCCGCCGACCACGCGCGCGCTGTCATCTTCATCGTCGTCGGGGCTGGACCCACGGCCGCGGTCGTCGTTCTCAGGGCAACACCCAGCGCGGCGACCATCTTCCCCGAACACCCTCACATAGAGGGTGGCATCGCCGTCGAACTTGAAGTGCAGGGTGCACCGCTGGCTCAGACCACGTGCGCGGGCAAATGTTTGCCAGCCGCGGGTCAGGGCCAGGCTCCTGGCTGCTAAGACCTCCAGTGAAGCCCAGGAGGCTCGGCTACAGCAACCGTCCGCTTGAAGCCAAAGGCCGCCCGGGGCACCAGCCGGAAGCTCACCCAGGAGGCAGCGAGGAAGTTGGAGCCGGGTGCTGGCCGGTTCCACCGACCACACAACAAACTCCGGCAGTACCTCTGCCGAGTGGGAGCGCGGCCTAGGGGGTCGCGCAGCCACAGCACATCCCGCAGCGGCGGCCTGCCGCCCGTCACCACGCGGAAGATCGCCTTCGCGACCGTGAGGAGCCACCATAGGAGCCGTAGGGTGTTTGCGTGGAGGGCCTCGACCGCGCTTAGGTGGGGGAGAGTCGGGCTCCACCTGGCGGGCTTTTCCTTTCTCCGTGGCCGAGGACCTCTTTGGCGGAGCCATGAAGAAGAAGGAGAAGCAAGAGGGGATGGACCGGAAGGGCAGACGCCGTCCTGTACTTATAGCAAGAGGAGGCCAACCGCCGGCCTCCATGATCGCACGTAATCATGACCCGCTTTACATGCAGGGACTTGTCAATTCGCGCAGTCACCGAGGCGTCATGGGGAAACAGGTCCGCCCACGCCCAATCGACCGCCACGCAGCGCCCGAGGCCACAGGCTGTTAGGGCCCGCGGCGATTCGCACTTGCCCCTTTGCTTCCTTGCTCAGCCAAGTCCGGGCGCGCCTTGGGCCCGGGGGCTACTGTCGGCGTTCTGGGAACGGGGGTCCCCAGACTTGCCTGCCTGCGGCGTGGCTCAAGGGGCGGCCCAGCACGGCCCATCTTCATCAGCACAAGCTCAAGACCCTCGCGAGGGGCCAAGCCTTGCGGTGTGGACGACAAGGAGCTTCCTCAGGCATGGCCTCATCAGGCTGGCTCGCGAGGAGGCGGAGAGATCAAGGTAGGGTACCTCATGAGGTGCCCGTGACGCAAGCCATGATGACCAAGTGCGCCAGGCAGGCGCCAGGCGGGCGCCAGCCCACGTAGTGTCCTCCTTTCCTCTTTGGTGCAAAGGGAGCAAGCGCAGGTGAGAGCATCAAGCCAAGGCATCCGTTTCGGTGCAACAAGACCAAGACCATCGCAATAGCAGGAAGGAGGTCATTGTGGAGCCCAAGCAGGCGTCACCACCAGAGCCTTTGACAAGCGAGGACCAATTTTAGTCAGGATAAGTGTACTAGATGTTCCCCTTCAAAATGACCAATTGTTGGCGCCCTTCCCGCTCAATATTTGGGAAGAGGCCCAAGGCCTTTGCCTATAAATAGGACTAGCCACCCACAAGGTAGAAAAAGAGGGATCATCAGCTAGAAACCAGCAGAGAAAGAGCGATTGAACTCCCCCGAGCAGTTCAGCGCACCAGCCAAGAACAGACCCTCGCGAGGCTGTTCTTCCTTGTATTGTTCATCATCAGCCCAAGAGGCAATCCACCACACCACAAACTAGAGTAGGGTATTACACCACAATGGTGGCCCTAACTAGTATAAACCCTGTGTCTCTTGTGTTGTTCCTTTCATAGCTTAGATCCTAGCGAGGCGGTGGGGTGCAGGTAGGTAGAGGGCGAAATCTCCGCGCGCACCCCAGTGTTCGAATCTAGAGGGCTGCCAGAACCCAAAATCCGATAATGAAGCTTGAAGACTTTTGTGTTTACTGTTTCATTTTCTCCTTCTTGAGTCGTAGGAAACACTGTACTGTTAAAGGGGGTCGAGGAAATACTAAGGAAAAATTTCCATGTGATGCTCAACTCAAAATCCTACACCTACCAATCCCTTCGAGTGAAGCCATTGGAAATCTCGCACAGTTCAGTCATATTCTTCAGTGACAGAGACGAAGTTCTTCTGGTCTCTGAGGAATTTGTTCTGACTGAGGAGTTAGGAATTCACCAGTGCGGATTGCCTACAAAGTGAGGAACATGATAGCCCTGAGGTATTTGAGAGTCAAAATATTCCGACCGTTGATGTGCTACGCGCCAGCTGTCCCAAAATATCTACCCACCTAATGGTCATATCATACAAGGGCATTTATGTCTTATCATGTCGGGCTGCTCCCTAGGCTATAAATAGCCGCCCCCCTACAACCACTAGCTGGTTGGCTGCTCCGAGAGAAACTGACACTTGTCATTTGAGAGCATCCCATCCTCCGAGGACTTTGAGCGAAAATCATCAAGTGAGGAAAACCCAAACCCCAAACCTACAAACCCCAAAGTGATTGAGCATCACTGAAGAGATTGATCCTGCATGGATCCGAGGCTTGTTTCCTTTGAAGACTGTGCTTCTTCTAGATGGTTAGGCTTCAAGGTCTAGAGCATCCAAGAGGAATTGTGGATCACCGAGTGACCGATTTTGTGAAGGTTCAGAAGTCACCTGAAGACTTACCACGAGTGATTGGGCGAGGTCTGTGTGACCATAGCTCAAGGAGAATACGGTGAGGACTGTGTGTCCGGGACTGGGTGTCCTTGAGTTTAAATACTCAGCCGCTCCAACCAGATGTACAACTAAGACAGCAGTTGGAACTGGTCTACCAAATCATTGTCTTCACCGAGCTTACTGGTTCTATTTCCCCAACTCTTTAATTTCCTCATCTCTGTTGTTGTGTGCTTGTTCATATCTGTTTGAAGACTTTGACTGAAGACTTTCTCAATTTCCTCAGTTCAATTTCTTCAGTCTGTCTGTCTTCATCTTGTGTTATCCTGTGTTTACGCTTTCTGTACTCTATGCTTGTCTTCATTTCATCATGATGACTATGCGTGTGTTCTGCTATGTTTACTTTTGAGAACTTATTTCGCTTCAAGTAGTTCTTCACTTAGGAATTTCCTCACAAGCAAATTCCTCAGTGAAGAATTCATAAAAATCGCCTATTCACCCCCCTCTAGTCGATATAACGCACTTTCACCAGGCCATCCCGGACATCCGGCTTTCCCTCCCAGACATCCGGCCCATCACGAAGCCCCGGACATCCGGCCCCCAGCCCGAACATCCGGCGCCTGTCTGCGCATAGTGAATGGGCCCAGGGCCCATGTATCCCTCTCACTTACCCCTTCATGGCTAAGACCTATATATACTCCACCACCTCCTCCTAGTTAGGGTTAGCATTCTGATAGCTCATTTAGAGATAGAGCTCTTCTTATCCATACCGGATCTACTCCACGTGAGGGACCGTGCCTCTTCGGAGAAGATCCATCTGGATTAAAGGCCTCCATCCGGAGAAGACAATCAAGACCTCCTCACGGAGAAGAACGGTTACTCTTGTATCTTCCTTCGTTGATTTTGAATCTTGTGCTACCTTATGTGTTCGGTGATCTAGCCCTTGTGTCATCAATTACTTGTCGGTTGAGTGATTCTCGCATTTCTCCCCGTGTTTTCCCTTGTGTTCTTCCGCGCGTTCTTCGTGTTTCCCCATAGGATCCACTCCAAACGTGAAAGATCGTCACCATAGGGTTCTGCCCTACATCACGTTCCCACGGGACCCCCGTGTGCATGGGCGCAACTTACCCCATGCGCACGGGCCTCCCAGGATGGTCGGCTGAGATTGCATCTTCGGCCCCTCTTCATCTCCTTCGACCCCAAGGTTATATATTTCGTACCTAGGACCATGTTTAGGGTTAGCAAAGTATTAGATGAGATATTTGTGAGCTTTGCTCCTTCACCTTCCCTCTTGGTGGATCAAGACCCCCTAGGGAAGAATCCTTGTGGATTTCAAGACCTCCATAAGGAGAAGACTATCTTCAAGCCCCCATCTCCTTGGATTTGGGATGAACTTTTCCATTGTATCTTTCCTTTGATTGTGTTTGTGACTTGTGGATATTGTGGTGTTATCCTAGTGGATGTGTAATCAGGAATTGTTGGAGTGATTTCCTCTTTGTGTTCTTGTTGTTGCTCTCCTTTTCCCCCTCCAAGTGTGAAAAGATCCCTCTTAGGGTTACACCCTACATCATCTTGGTATCATGAGCCACATTGATTCACATCTTGGAGTCCTTACCTTCCACTTTCTAGCTTGATTTTGTTGTTTTTCGTCCTAATCCGCAAATCCCCACCAAAAATAGCCCCAAAAATTTTCTTGCAATTTATTTGATCTTGTGAGATTTTGTTGTTTTGATCCACGAATTTGGTGTTTGGCAAGTGGATCTAACCCTCCATCTTCGTCCCCACCCTTCCATCGTTTGAATTCGGCCAAAAACTTGGGAATTACCATGGGATCGGAGCAGTTCGTCCGCTCACACAGGACCCCGTGCACACGGGCCATTGGGACCCCATGAATACGGGCCTCACTTACCCCGTGCGCACAGACTATCCATTGAGTTTCGGCCATTTTCTGTTTTTCTTCATTTCGTTTCCCCACCACCTCTTGTGTTCTTCCACACCTTTCCACGTTTTGTTTGAGTTTGGGTCGCGGTTTCTCTTGTATCCTAAGGTGTTTCAGCTACTTGGGCGCGAGTTGGTATCATCATCATAGCCACCAATCATCGACTCGGACAACACATCGGCTTCGACAACATCATCTTCATCACTACCGTAAGCAAGGATGGTAACCTCGACGACGCCTTTGTGCTCCCTTGCCATTACCTTGATAGCTTCGAGCCCTTTTGCGTAGCTTACCCATCGAGACTAGCTTTTTGAGTATTGCAGGGCCACGCCTTAGTGCACCATTTAGTGTTCCGTCCCTCCCGTGCATTTACTACTTGTTACCTCGTTGCGTGGCTCGTATATCAAGCATCGTGGCATAGTAAAAAAAGAAGAATAAAAAGCTTTTAAGCAAAAGAGAAGAGAAGCAAAGAGCTTATAAGCAATAGCATCGAGCCTCCTAGCATATGAGCATCATATTGGTCATCATACATAAGCATACTTGGGATAGTGAGACGACTGATTTCTCTGTTAGGTTGGTGCACTAGCGTATCTAGCCCATTAGTGCAATCGAGCTAGCATTTCTCTAATATCCGTATGACAAGAGCTTTTACCGTGGTTCGACATCTTCGAGCTCACCTAATAGAGGCAAATATGTCCGGTCTTTCGATGAGATGATGGATATCGCTTTGGTGGAAGTCGACTTTGACGATCCGACTACGAACGTGCGAGGACGTCGCGCCTTAGCAATCGCTAAACCAACTCCGAGAGGTTATTGACCACGCCAGAGCACGATCAACTTAACCACGAGGGTCTATTTCCTACGAGCAAACGAAGGACAAGCAAGAAACTGAGATAGCAATCAGGATATTGCGAATATAATATGAAAGCTTTATTGCTCAAGGTGGGGTTCTGTGACGCCTTTGTCTGGTCGTTGAACACAAACGAAGTACGCGAAGTTGCAGCTATGGACAACTTTAATCTAAATAAAACCAAAAGTCTAAACGGTGCCCTAAGGGCTGTATATACGGAGGAAGAGGGGGGGGGATTTCGTGGCCCTTGGTGGAGGGGTCCGAAATCAACCCTATCTCTTGTTTCCCAACACATACGGACTCTAAAAATAGCCTACACTTGTGTTTACATGGGCCTGGCCCAATAATAAGGTGACGCGGCACCTAGAATAGCATCGGGACGAAATTTATGAAGTGGCATCTTGTATATTTCGTCCAAGGCTTCATGCACCCATTATGGAGGCTTCAAAGTCATGAAATCATCACTTGTAACTCCGTTCTTGTTCCCCTTGTGCATGCCATCATATCCATGCTTGTTCTTGCTCCAATGTTCATCCTTCTCCAAGCTAGGCCCTTCATTTGTAAGAATAACATATGTATCCAATTTAGGCAGCATCATATTCTCATGAACATTAAAATCATTACCAAGAAATGAAAGTACCTGATAATCTAATTGGCGTGCGCGAGCTCTAGTAATTGGTCCATTATATGTAGCAGTAGGGGCTGTGGGTGTAACAATGGTATTGATGTCGTCATCGTCCTCCCCTTCTTGAAATGAAGTCGTCCTCGACGGAAGCTCATCTTCCTCACCCAAATAAGGATTCAAATCTGCAATGTTAAAAGTGGGACTAACCCCAAAATCTACAGGCAGCTCAAGTTTATATGTATTATCATTTATTTTCTCCAACACCTTAAAAGGACCATCACCATGAGGCATTAGCTTTGATTTGCGCAAATCAGGAAATCTATCCTTACGCAAATGTAACCAAACAAGATCTCCAGGTGCAAACACAACATGTTTTCTACCCTTATCTCCAGCAAGTTTATATTTAGCATTCATACGCTCAATGTTTTCCTTAGTTAACTCATAAATTTTTAAAATCAATTCAGCATGTTGTTTAGCATCAAAATTAACCTTCTCCGAAGATGGAAGAGACAACAAATCAATAGGTGCACGAGGTAGGAAACCATACACAACTTCAAAAGGGCACATCTTAGTAGTAGAATGCAATGACCGATTATAAGCAAATTCAATATGAGGCAAGCATTCCTCCCACATTTTCTTATTATTCTTCAAAAAAGCCCTAAGCATAGTACACAATGTTCTATTGACTACTTCAGTTTGTCCATCAGTTTGGGGGTGACAAGTAGTACTAAAAAGCACTTTAGTCCCCAACTTAGCCCATAAACATCTCCAAAAGTGGCTAAGAAATTTAGTATCACGATCTGAAACAATAGTATTTGGCACACCATGCAAGCGAATAATTTCACGAAAGAACAAATCAGCAAGATTAACAGCATCATCGCTTTTATGACATGGTATAAAGTGTGCCATTTTTGAGAATCTATCCACGACAACAAATATGCTATCCCTCCCCTTCTTTGTTCGAGGTAAACCTAAAACAAAGTCCATAGATATATCCTCCCAAGGAAAACTAGGTACATGTAAAGGCATATATAAACCATGAAGATTGAGTCGCTACTTAGCTTTTTGACATGTAGTGCAGCGAGCAATAAAACGCTCAACATCCCGTCTCATCTTTGGCCAAAAGAAATGTGTAGCAAGTACGTCCTCCGTCTTCTTCACGCCAAAGTGTCCCATTAATCCTCCTCCATGCGCCTCCTGCAACAACAAAAGATGAACGGAGCTAGCTGGAATGCATAGCTTGTTAGCACGGAACACAAATCCATCATTAATGACGAACTTGTTCCACATTCTTCCTTCTTTACAATTCTGCATTAAATCTTTAAAATCGGCATCATGCACATATTGATCTGTGATGGTCTCCAAACCAAATATTTTGAAGTCAAGTTGTGAAAGCATAGTATAGCGATGAGACAATGCATCAACAATAACATTTTCTTTACCCTTCTTGTGTTTAATGACATAAGGGAAAGTCTCAGTGAATTCAACCCATTTAGCATGTCTATGATTCAGTTTAGCTTGACTTTTAGTATGTTTCAAAGATTCATGATCAGAGTGTATAACAAATTCTTTGGGCCATAAATAATGTTGCCATGTTTCTAAAGTCCGAACAAGAGTATATAATTCTTTATCAGAAGTAGAATAATTCAGACTAGGCCCACTCAATTTTTCAGAGAAGTATGCAACAGGTTTGCCATCTTGTAATAACACACCTCCTAATCCAATTCCACTAGCATCACATTCAAGCTCAAAAGTCTTATTAAAATCAGGAAGTTGGAGTAAAGGAGCATGTGTCAACTTATCTTTCAATACCGTGAAGGCTTCTTCCTGTGCGGTACCCCAAAGAAAAGGCACATCTTTCTTTGTAAGCTCATTGAGAGGTGCAGCAATGGTGCTGAAATCTCTCAGAAAACGCCTATAGAATCCAGCGAGGCAAAGAAAGCTCCTCACTTGTGTGACCGTTTTGGGCTGCGGCCAACTCTCAATAGCTTCAATCTTGGCTTTATCAACTTCAATTCCCTGTGGAGTAACAACATAGCCAAGAAAAGATAGCCGGTCGGTGCAAAAGGTGCACTTCCCAAGGATAGCAAACAAATGTGCATCACGTAAAGCAATAAAAATAGCACGTAAATGTTCCAAATGTTCCTTCAAAGATCTGCTATAAATCAGTATATCATCAAAATAGACTACCACAAATCGTCCAATAAAAGCACATAAAACTTCGTTCATTAATCTCATGAAAGTACTAGGTGCATTAGTTAACCCAAAAGGCATGACTAACCACTCATATAATCCAAACTTAGTTTTAAATGTCGTTTTCCATTCATCTTCCAATTTCATACGAATTTGATGGTATCCACTACGCAAATCAACTTTGGAGAATATTGTAGAGCCACTCAATTCATCAAGCATATCATCTAGCCTAGGAATAGGATGATGATAACGAATAGTAATATTATTAATACCTTTACAATCAACACACATACGTGATGTACCATCCTTTTTCGGCACTAGAATAATAGGATTAGCACAAGGACTAAGGGATTCGCGTATATAACCTTTGTCGACCAACTCCTGTACTTGACGCATAATCTCCTTCGTCTCGTCTGGATTGGTACGGTATGGTGCATGGTTGGGTAATGATGCACCGGGAATTAAGTCAATCTTATTCTCAATCCCTCGAATGGGAGGTAATCCCGGTGGCACGTCTTGTGGAAAGACATCAATGAACTCCTGCAAAATGTTAGTGATAGCAGGAGGCAAAGAGGAAGGCACGTCCTCAAATGAAAATAATACCTCTTTGCACACAAAAGCATAGCAAACAGATTTTCTGAAATCTAACTCATCAATATTACATTTAGTGGCAAGTAAACATGCACTTTTAAATTTAAGTTCAGAAGCAACACTAGATGGTTTACTATTAGGCTTCATTTGTTGCTCAATATCTTTTGCCACAATCTGATTTTCACTCTTATTTTTCTCCTGTTTTGCTTTATTAGCTCTATTAATATCATCTTTCAAAATGGAATCAGGAGTCATAAGAAGCATAGTAATATTTTTATCCTTATGAACAAGAGTATAATGATTGTTTCTACCATGGTGTACAGAATTTTTATCAAATTGCCATGGTCTACCAAGTAATAAGAAACATGCTTGCATAGGTACCACATCACAATCAACATAATGAGCATATGTAGAAATACTAACATGCACACGAACAGTACGTGTTACCTTAACCTTGCCGCTATTTTTGAACCATTGGATGTAGTAAGGATGTGGATGTGGTCTTGTGGTGAGAGATAGCTTCTCCACCATCTCCATGCTAGCCAAGTTATTGCAGCTCCCTCCGTCTATGATGACGCGCACAGAACGTTCCTTCACAACTCCCTTTGTATGGAACAAATTGTGCCTCTGATTTTGCTCAGCTTGTGTGACCTGCACACTCAAAACACGTTGACCATCTAAACATTCATACCTGTCAGCGTCTTCAGGAGCCATGTATTGCATCTCATGATCAGAATCAGCTCCACCGTGTTCTTCACTTGTAATAAGCGCCAAAGTCTCCTCATCATAGTCACTAGTGGACTCATACCCACCATCCTCAGTAGCAATGATCACACACTGAGATTTGCATTCTCTCGCATAATGACCTCTTCCCTTACAACGACGACAAATAATATCACTTGTGTGCCCTGTTGATGCCATGGAAGAAGAAGAGCTCTGTGCAGGTCCGACAGGTGCGCTCTTGGCAGATAGGGGTGGTTGTGCCTGCTTTCTTGTATCACTGCTGTAGGTGGCACCTGATGGAGGTGCTGGTGTTGTGGAAGTAGAAGATACATGTGGTGTCCATGATGAAGGTCGACCTGCAGAAAAGTTAGTTCGCGCCAATGCTTGTCGATCCTGCACTTCACGTTCAGCTTTACAAGCAAGATGGAATAAACGAGTGATATTAGTATAATCCTTATACTCTAGAATGGTATGAATCTCTCTATTTAATCCACCCATAAAACGTGCAAGCATAGCTTCATTCTCCTCAACAATACCACATCTAATCATGCCAGTTTGTAATTCCTGATAATATTCTTCTATAGAATTTTTTCCTTGTCTTAAACGCTGCAATTTTTGAAGCAATTCATGTTGATAATATGGTGGAACCCAATGAGTACACATAACAGTTTTCAAAGCGGCCCAAGTAGTTGGAATAGGATATAATCTACAATGTTCAGACCACCATACACATGCAAAACTAGTGAAAGCACAAACAGCAGCAGCAACCCGTCTCTCCTCGGGATATTGTAAACATGTAAAATGTTGTTTAGTTTCTAACTCCCAAGTAAGATATATATCAGGAACATATCTACCCTCAAATGGTGGAATATTCAATTTCTATTTAGGAATATGGTCATTATCTCGTACCTGAGGTGGTGGTGCAGGCCTACCGTTGCGAATAAATACCTGAGGTCGACCTGCTGGTGGTGGTGCTGGTGGCTGCACTTAGTTCTGATTTTGATCAACCTCATCCTCGTAATAGTCCTCCACCTCTGCAGTAGCAGCAGGAGCTACAGAAGCTCCAACAGCAGTAGCAGCGCCCCCAGAATTTTGTCCTGGCTCAATAGGAACACGTTGTGCTCGCCCTACTGTATCGCGGCGTAGAACTGGTTGTGGGAGACGTTTGAGTAATTCATCAAACTTGGGGTCCAACTTGGTGTCAATTGTCTTCTCAATGTCATCCATCCTCTCCAATGCCTTTCCAAAACTGGCCATCACGTCTTCCAACTGTTGACCCAACATTTGATGAAACTTATCATGAAGCGCCTTGTTCATCATGTTCTCCCAGTCAATCTTGTCGTCTTGTGATCCTGCCATGGTTAGCAGCAATAGAAACACAAAAGAATATGATCCTACAAACTACTAGGAAACGGTGGTGGTGGTGCTGTATCACAAATCCTTCAAGCGAATCTCAAATTCTTACCAGTTCTTACCCAGCAGCAGGTGGTGATCGGCAACTGTTGTAGTCAAAACTCTCAAAGCTTGGATAGAGCGATTACCAGGGAGAGTTAAACGCATGATGTAGATGTATGTATAGCTGGGAAGGCTTATAATATGGTAGCAAAAAGGGTCAGCAATAATCAATTCAGAGATGCAAAGTTGAATAAACGCTCAACGACGATACTGTGCTAGTCCTAGGCTAGACCGTGCTAGAGACGCGAGCCTAGAACACTAAAAAAATCACGGCACTGGACGTAAACAAGGGAAAAGCACACTCTGGAATTTTTTTCGCTCTATTTTTTTTTTTGCGGTCCTCTTTTTTTGCAAAAAATCACTATAATGACGAGTGTCTCAAAACTCTTCCCAGGTCAAACTGACAGGATAGGCACGAAATTTTTTTGACCATTTTTTTCGACTGCCCGGACCCAAAAACTTGAAACGGGTCAAAAAAACTTTCTATAACGGCGACTGTCTCAATATGCTTGGAAGCACCTAAAAATAGGATAGTCAGAACTTTTTTTGTCAAGTGTGTTTTTGGAAAATTTTGGACCTAAACGGAGGGTGGTTTCCGGACTCTTTTTTTTCCGAAACCTACTCAGGCAAGGAAACACGAATCGGAAATTAGAGGGATCTCGAAAACAAACCTAATATGAAAGTAACTCAGATTGATGGTGGATATATGGTGGTAGGATATGGCAGCGGTGGTCGTATATGGTAGCGGTGGTGGTATATGGATACGGATCGGTGGTGGTATATGGATACGGATTGGTGGTAGTATATGGATATGGATTCAGAGCGGTGGCGGATCAGCGGTGGTGGTAGATGGCAGGAGCGATGACGATGGTGCGGCGGCGGCGTGACAATTTGTGAACGGAACTCAAAACTCTAAGGAAAACTAGATGCTAAGACCAGCAACTTGACACGACGATGCAACCGCAAATTCAACAAAGCAAATACAGAAGATATTATGCAAAGGCTCAGATTGGTTCAGATAGGATGAACTAACCCTAATTTTTTTTTTGGCTTTTTCGTGGACTATAGGTATGAAGAAAAGACTCGATCTAAATTACAAAAAACTGTAAAATCTCACCGAGCAACCTGAAAATCTGATACCACTTGATAGAGGCAAAGGTGTCCCGTCTTTCATTGAGATGATGGATATCGCTTTGGTGGAAGTCGACTTTGACGATCCGACTACGAACATGCGAGGACGTTGTGCCTTAGCAATCGCTAAACCAACTCTGAGAGGTTATTGACCACGTCGGAGCACGATCAACCTGACCACGAGGGTCTGTTTCCTGCGAGCAAACGAAGAACAAGCAAGAAACTGAGATTGCAATCAGGATATTGGGAATATAAGATGAAAGCTTTATTGATCAAGGTGGGGTTCTGTGACACCTTTGTCTGGTCGTTGAACACAAACGAAGTACGCGAAGTTGCAGCTATGGCGAACTTTAATCTAAACAAAACCCAAAGTCTAAAGGGTGCCCTAAGTGCTGTATATATGGAGGAAGAGGGGGGGATTTCGTGGCCCTTGGTGGAGGGGTCCGAAATCAACCCTATCTCTTGTTTCCCCACACATACGGACTCTAAAAATAGCCTATACTTATGTATTTTGTAATTACATGGGCCTGGCCCAATAATAAGGTGACGCAACACCTAGAATAGCCTCGAGACGAAATTTATGAAGTGGCGTCTTGTATATTTCGTCCAAGGCTTCATGCACCCATTATGGAGGCTTCAAAGTCCTGAAATCATCACTTGTAACTCCGTTCTTGTTCCCCTTGCGCATGCCATCATCTCCATGCTTGTTCTTGCTCCAATGTTCATCCTTCTCCAAGCTAGGCCCTTCATTTGTAAGCAAAACAAATGTATCCAGTTTAGGCAACATCATATTCTCATGAACATTAGAATCATTACCGAGAAACGAAAGTACCTGATAATCTAATTGGCATGCGCGAGCTCTAGTAATTGGTCTAGTATATGTAGCAGTAGGGGATGTGGGTGTAACAATGGTATTGATGTCCTCATCATCACCTCTTGGTTGTGCGGATCCCATTTATCTTCCATGTGTGTGTTCCTCGTGTTATCTTTGGAGGTTGATCTATTTGTCTTACTTGCCATTTGTGAATCTTCTCAACTTTATCAACATCTTGACTAACATTTGCTTGAATTATTTATGCCTTTTCCTAACCAAGCTACTCCATAGACCATTTACTTGTAGGTGTGAGAAACAATTCCCAGTACCAATTCCCCTATTATAACATCACGTGGGATCGTACTTGTTACATCCACAATCTTCGACAAAGGTAACTTTGGTTTTATTCTCTCATTTTCCTACTCACCACCACTTTCATATGATGGATAGGCCAAGTTCTTCTACCAACCCACTCTTCATCAAGCAAGGCGACAACATGTCATCATTCGTCACCAAGAGCCACCTCTTTGGTGCACAACGAGCGCTACATCAAGAGCAACAAGCAATGAACGACCACATCGACAACCTCGCCACCGACTTGCGACTCTCCGAGCAACGTACACGGCACTACTTCGACAACAAGATCGACGCGCACAAGCAAGAGAACGATGCAAGAATGGACGAAATCCAAGCTTTGTTGGTGAACCGTCCTCCTTCAACTTCTTCATACTCAAGACGGAGCCATTCGTGTCGACACTCCGACGACACCTTCTCCGGCTCAAGTACACCGTCATCGAACACTCTTCGACGAGCCGCACGTCAAGATCGTCATGCATCTCGCAACCCACTACACGACAAGCATCACAAGAGCAAGTCGATGAGCAAGTCACTCGTCCTCAACCACACCAAGTCGCTTTTGCTCAAGCTCAAGAACGACAACGACTATGGCGCCAAGAGGAAGAACGAGCGCGTCTACACCAACATCTTCAACAACAACAATGGGAAGCGCAAGCTTTTGAGGCACAACGTGCCCTTCAAGAATCAAGTCGAGCCATTGCAAACCGCAATCGCGAGCGGCGCAATCAAGAGGAAGCCCTTCGAGAACAAATCCAAGAGAGGAACTACCAACCATGAGTGCACCGTCAAGTCCCTATAGCTCCTCCACAAGCTCGTCAACAAGAGCAAGTTGATCATGGACGTCCTCCATGCCAGGAGCAATATGAGGATGATTACCCTCCACGTCAAGGGCTTCATCATCACCATCGCCAACAACACAATGAAGAGCAACGCTATGGCGAGCTTAAATTCACCATGCCCAAGTTCAATGGAAGCAATGATCCCGAAGAGTACCTATCATGGGCATTGAAGGTCGACAAAATCTTTCGTTTGCACAACTATGAGGAAGAGAAGAAGATCGCTATGGCATTACTTGAGTTCCAAGACTATGTGCTCATATCGTGGGAACAAGTCCTTGAGCGCCGAGAAGCAAGAGGTGAACCTCCAATCACCACTTGGGCTCAAATGAAGGATGTCATGTGAGCACGTTTTGTGCCCACCTACTACAACCGCGGTCTCTTCAAGAAGCTACAACTCCTCAAGCAAGGAACAAAGAGTGTTGAAGAATACTACAAGGAAATGGAGATAGCCATGATTCGAGCCAATGTCAAGGAAGATGATGAGCAAACAATGGCATGTTTCTTGAATGGACTCAATCATCCCATCAAGAAGATCGCCGGCTTCCAACCCTACTCCAACCTCATTGAGCTCGTGCATCAAGCGACCAAGGCGGATCGTCAAGTGCAAGATGACTTCAAGTATGCCAAGTACTCATACAAGACCTATGGCTTCTCCAACAACCAAGCTTCAACAAATCCTACAACATCTACATCAACCAAGCCTTCTCCAAGCAACGATGACAAGCCAAGTTACAAGAAAACTTCGTCAAGTTCAAGTCGTCTTCCTCCTACTACAAGCAACTTCAAGCCGCGTGCTTCTTCCTCTACTCCGACCGATGAGACCATCAAGACGAGTTCCTTCAAGTGTTTCACTTGCGGCGGCCGAGGCCACAAGTCCTATGAATGCACAAACAAGCGCACCATGATCCTCAACGACGATGGCTCCAACAACTCAATGAGTGAAGATGAAATGGAAGCCCTTGAGCAAGTGGCCATGCACCGGCACGTGAACGAGGATGAAGATGATCGAGTCTTTTGTGTGAGCATTCGAGCCCCGCTCTTGTTGTCTCCAAGGTCTTGACTCTTCAACATAAACAAGAAGAAGACCAACGGTGCCATATCTTCCACACTAAGGCCGGCATCAATGGAAGATCCGTCAAGGTCATCTTCGATGGAGGTAGTTGCCACAACTTGGCAAGTGAAGAACTATGCTCCAAGCTTCAATTGGTCAAGAGGAAGCACCCGCACCCCTACAAGGTTCAATGGCTAAGTGACTCCGGCACTATACGAGTTGAGCATACGGTCCAAGCCTCCTTCAAAATTGGTGCATATGAGGACACTTTGGAGTGTGATGTGGTCCCAATGACCTTTTGGCACCTCCTTCTTGGTCGACCATGGCAATTCGACCGTGGTGTCATCCACAACGGGCGTACCAATCACTATAGCTTCAAGATGAAAGGGAAGGAGTATGTGCTACGACCTATGTCTCCTAATCAAGTGATAGCCAACAAGCAAGCCAGCCATCATGGAGAGAAGAGTGAGAAAGCGATCCACCCAAAAGTGAGTGAGAGCCACAAGTCAAACTTGAGAGCCTCTTCCCCTAGAGAGAAAAACCTCATACTATTTGCCACAAAAACTGAGATGAGAGAAGTGTGTGAGAACCCATCGAGTGTTATACACTTTGTTCTTGTGTGCAAGGATGGAGAACCAAAAACTAACACCTCTCACGAGCTACCTTTAGTGTTTCAATCTCTTTTGCAGGAATTTCAAGATGTTTTCCCCAATGAGCTACCTTCGGTTCTTCCTCCTCTTCGAGGCATTGAGCATCGTATCGACCTCATCCCCGGAGCGCCACTTCCAAACAAATCTCCATACCGTGTCAACCCCGAAGAAACTAAGGAGATCCAATGGCAAGTACAACAACTCATCGACAACGGTCATGTACGTGAAAGCTTAAGTCCTTGTGCCGTTCCCGTTATACTTGTGCCTAGGCAAGATGGAAGTTTCCACATGTGTTCCGATTGTAGACCTATAAAAGCTATTACCCTTCGCTATAGGCATCCCATTCCTCGCTTAGATGATATGCTTGATGAACTTAGCGGAGCCGCCTTTTTCTCAAAAATTGATCTTAAAACTGGCTATTATCAAATCCGCATACAAGAGGGTGATGAAAGGAAAACTGCTTTCAAAACTAAATTCGGCTTATATGAGTGGTTAGTTATGCCTATGGGTTTATCGGAGGCTCCCGGTACTTTCATGCATCTTATGCACTTTGTGCTTCGACCTTATATTGGAGTCTTTGTTGTGGTTTACTTTGATGACATTCTTCTATTTAGCAAATCCATGAAAGAGCATATTAATCATGTTAGGGCTGTTTTGCAAACCCTTCGCAAGGAACGTCTTTATGCCAACATGAAAAAGTGCACGTTTGGTGTTGACAAGCTAGTTTTCTTGGGTTTTGTTGTCTCTTCCAAGGGTGTCCACGTTGATGAATCTAAAATTGAAGCATTTAAAACTTGGCCCAACCCACCAATTTGCAACAAGTGCGTAGTTTTCTTGGTCTTGTGGGTTTTCATCGTTGCTTTGTGAAAGACTTTAGCACTATTGCCGCTCCTTTGCATGCTTTGAGTAAGAAGAATGCTCCTTTTGTTTTGGAATCTTTGCAATCCACCGCTTTTGATGAGCTCAAGTCTTTGCTTACTCATGCACCGATTCTTGCTTTGCCCAACTTTGAGAAAACTTTCGAGGTTCATTGTGATGCTAGTGGTATCGGAATTGGTGGAATTTTGATGCAAGAAAAATGAGCAATTGCATACTTTAGTGAAAAACTCTCCGGTGCTCAACTTAACTATCCCATATATGACAAAGAATTGTATGCTTTAGTGCGTGTGCTACATGTTTGGGAACATTATCTTAGACCTCATGAGTTTGTCATACATACCGATCATGAAACGCTTAAGTACCTAAAAGGTCAAACTAAGTTGAACAAGCGGCATGCCAAATGGAGTGAATTTATTGAATCTTTCCACTATGTGATCAAGTACATTAAGGGTAAAGAAAATGTAGTTGAGGATGCGCTTTCACGCATATGCACGCTTGTCACTAAACTTGAGTTGGATGTTATTGGCTTTGAGCACATAAAAGACTTGTATGCTAATGATACATCTTTTGCTACTCCTTATTCTAAATGTTTGATGCATACATCTTGGGAACAATATTACATCAAGAATGGTTATCTTATGAGAGCTAACAAACTATGCGTTCCCGAGTCTTCTCTTCGTTTGCTCCTTTTGCAAGAGGCTCATGGAGGCGGACTCATGGGACACTTTGGACATGAAAAGACATTCGCCACGCTCTCCAAGAACTAATTTTGGCCCAAGATGTTCCACGACGTCTCATGCTTCACCACCCGATGCTCAACATGTCACAAAGCTAAGTCTAAAGCTCAATCCGATGGTATTTACATGCCTCTTCCTATTCCTTATCAACGTTGGGAAGACATTAGCATGGATTTTGTACTTGGTTTGCCTAGAACTCAAAATGGAAAGGATTCCGTGTTTGTTGTTGTGGACCGATTTTCTAAAATGGCACATTTCATTCCATGCAACAAGATAGACGATGCTTCACATATTGCGAATATATTCTGTAGGGAAATCTTGCGACTACACAGTGTGCTCGAAACGATTGTCTCTGACCGCGACGTCAAGTTCTTGAGTTACTTTTGGAAGACGCTATGCGCCAAGCTCAGAATCAAGCTCTTGTTCTCATCCGCATACCATCCTCAAACTGACGATGAAACGGAGGTGACAAACCGTACACTCTCCACTCTACTTTGCGTGTTGATCAAGAAGAACATCAAGGAGTGGGAGGAGTGTCTACCCATCGCCGAGTACGCCTACAACTGTGCAAGACATTCGACTACCGGCAAGTGCCCCTTCGAGGTCGTCTACGGCTTCAACCCGTTGTCCCCATTGGACATTCTACCTCTTCCTCTACAAAAGCGCACCAACATGGATGCGAGCGCACGAGCAAGCTACATCAAGAAGATGCATGAAGATACAAGGAACACCATCGAGTGCCAAGTACAACAACTAGCAACCAAGCTCAACGTCAACAAGCAACCCATGATCTTCAACATAGGCGATATCGTGTGGCTACACCTTCGCAAGGACCGTTTCCCCAACGAACGCAAGTCCAAACTTCTCCCTCGCGCCGATGGACCCTTCAAAGTGCTAGCATGCTACAACAACAATGCTTACAAGATTGAACTCCCATGAGACAAGTACAATGTGAGTGACATCTTCAACGTCAAAGACCTCTCGCCTTACCATGGTGATGAAGATTTTGATCCGAGGTCGGATCTTTCTCAAGGGAGGGGAGATGATGCAGAGCATCCTTCCATCATCCCCATGGATTCTACACCGACACATCCAACCCCACGAGGACCCATGACAAGAGCTAGAGCATGTACTTTGGAAACCGATGTGAACTCCTTCCTACTTGACTTGCACATGGACACGAATGGAACATGGTTACTAGCTCACCAAAATATGCTATACCTCTTTAGGTATGAAGAGGAACATCACCAAGAAGCTCAGGAGCATCATCAAGGAGAAGGAGGACCACCCCAAGGCCTTGCGAGCCAAGACGGAGTGCAACAGCAGCAATACAGGAAGTCCCAGGTGACCCCGTGCGCACGGGCCCCTGATACCCCGTGCCCACGGACTACACAGGAAGCTGGCGCTGGAGCACCCCGTGCGCACGGCCCGTACTGTGCCCATGGGACCCCCATGCGCACGGGCCCAACTTACCCCGTGCGCACGGGCCTCCCAGGATGGCCGGATGAGATTGTATCTTCGGCCCCTCTTCATCTCCTTCGACCCCAAGGTTATATATTCCGTACCTAGGACCATGTTTAGGGTTAGCAAAGTATTAGATGAGATATTTGTGAGCTTTCTCCTTCACCTTCCCTCTTGGTGGACCAAGACCCCCTAGGGAAGAATCCTTGTGGATTTCAAGACCTCCATAAGGAGAAGACTATCTTCAAGCCCCCATCTCCTTGGGATTTGGGATGAACTTTTCCATTGTATCTTTCCTTTGATTGTATTTGTGACTTGTGGATCTTGTAGTGTTATCCTAGTGGATGTGTAATCGGGAATTGTTGGAGTGATTTCCTCTTTGTGTTCTTGTTGTTGCTCTCCTTTTCCCCCTCCAGGTGTGAAAAGATCCCTCTTAGGGTTACACCCTACATTAGGAGGTCTTGATTGTCTTCTCCGGATGGAGGCCTTGAATCCGTATGGATCTTCTCCAAAGAGGTGCGGTCCCTCACGAGGAGTAGATCCGGTACGGATGAGCAATGCTCTATCTCAAATGAGCTATCACAATGCTAACCCTAAAACGTAGGTGGGGATGGAGTATATATAGTCTAGGGGCGAAGGGGGTACATGGGCCTCAGCCCTTACACTTTTCGCAGACAGGGAAGGTTGGATGTCCGGGCATCGGGCGGGATGTCCGGTGGCTCGCGAGGGGCCGGATGTCCGGGCTGAAGGGCCGGATGTCTGGGCTGGTGGAGATGGCCGTGCTGCTCTCTGGATGGGCGGCGCCGGATGTTCGGGCGGAGGGGCCGGATGTCCGGGGCTTCGGGAGGCGCCGGATGTCCGGGGTGATGACCGGATGTCCGGGCTGTCTGGGCAGCCTTCTGTGCTCCCTGGATGACACCTCCCGATGTCCGGGTTGGAGGCCGGATTTCCGGTGAGGGGGCCCGGATGTCCGGGCTGAACGCCGGATGTCTGGTCCCTGTAGCTTCTTCTGCAAACTCCTGACCATGTAGATCTCCAGGGGCCGGATGTCCGGGGCCATGGTCGGATGTCCGGTGCCTGGAGGCTGTTCTCGCCTTCTTCCGTTGGTTCTATTCTTCCGTCGATTTGGGATCTTGACCATCTTCATGTGCATCCTCGGGAGGGTCCTCTTGGTACCTAATCATGCACAACATTGCGGACTTAGGTAGTAGCCATGTCTTGAGAGGATCATATGAGATATCACTAAGGAGAGAAGTCACCTCGGTCTCGAGAGCTCTAGCTCATGCTCTAGTCATGGGTCCTCTTGGTGCTTGGTGAGAGGATGGAAGGTCCATGGGGATGACTGAAGGATGCTCCGCATCAATTAAGGGATTCGCGTATATAACCTTTGTCAAGAAGCTCCTGTACTTGACGCATAATCTTCTTCATCTCCTATGAATTGGTACGGTATGGCGCAGAGTTTGGTAGTGAAGCACCGGGAATTAAGTCAATCTGATGCTCAATCCCTCGAATAGGTGGTAATCCCGGTGGCACGTCTTGTGGAAACATGTTAGCGAACTCCTACAAAATGTTAGTGACAGCAAGATTCAAAGAGGAAGCCACGTTCTCGAATGAAAATAATGCCTCTTTGCACACAAAAGCATAGCAAACAGATTTGGTGAAATCTAGCTCATCAATATTAGATTTGGTGGCAAATAAACATGCACTCTTCAATTTAATTTCAGAAGCAACACTAGATGGTTTATTATTAGGCTCCATTTCTTGCTCAAATTCTTTTGCCACAATATGATTTTCACTCTTATTCTTCTCCTGTTTGGCTTTATTAGCTCTATGATATCATCTTTCAAAATGGAATCAGGAGTCATAGGAAGCAAAGTAATATTTTTATCCTTATGAACAAAAGTATATTGATTGTTTCTACCATGATGTACATAATTTTTATCAAATTGCCAAGGTCTGCCAAGTAATAATGATCATGCTTGCATGGGTACCACATCACAATCAACATAATCAGAATATGTAGAGATACTAAAATGCACACGAACAGCACACGTTACCTTAACCTTGCCGTTGTTATTGAACCATTGGATATAGTAAGGATGTGGATGTGGTCTCGTGGTGAGAGATAACTTCTCCACCATCTCCATGCTAGCCAAGTGGTTGCGGCTTCGTCCATCGATGATGACGCGAACAGAACTTTCCGTCACAACTCTCTTTGTATGGAACAAATTATGCCTCTGATTTTGCTCAGCTTGTGTGACCTGCACACTCAGAACACCTTGAGCAACTAAACCTTCATACTTTTCAGCATCTTCAGGAGCCATGTATTGCGTCTCATGTTCAGAATCATCTCCACCATGTTCTTCACTTGTAATAAGAGCCAAAGTCTCCTCATCATAGTCACTAGCGGATTCATAGCCACCATGCTCAGAAGCAATCATCACACGCTGAGATTTGCATTCTCGCGCATAATGTCCTCTTCCTATACAACGACGACAAATAATATGACTTGTGTGCCCTGTTGATGCCATGGAAGAAGAAGAGCTCCGTGCAGGCCCGACAGGTGTGCTCTTTGCAGATAGTGGTGGTTGTGCCTGCTTTCTTGTATCACGGCTGCAGGTGGCACCTGATGGAGGTGCTGGTGCAGAGGAAGTAGACGATGCATGCGGTGTCCATGATGAAGGTCGACCTACAGAAAAGTTAGTTCACGCCAATGCTTGTCGATCATGCACTTCACGTTCAGCTTTACAAGCAAGATGGAATAAACGAGTGATATTAGTACACTCCTTATACTCTCGAATGGTCTGAATCTCTCTATTTAATCCACCCATAAAACATGCAAGCATAGCTTCATTCTCCTCAACATTACCACATCTAATCATGCCAGTTTGTAATTCCTGATAATATTCTTCTACAGAATTTTTCCCTTGTCTCAAACGCTGCAGTTTTTGAAGTAATTCATGTTGATAATATGGTGGAACCCAACGAGAACGCATAGCAGTTTTCAAAGCAGCCCAAGTAGCTGGAATAGGATATAATCTACAATGTTCAGACCACCATACACATGCAAAACTAGTGAAAGCACAAACAGCACCAGCGACCCGTCTCTCCGCGGGATATTGTAAACATGTAAAATGTTGTTCAGTTTCTAACTGCCAAGTAAGATATACATCAGGAACGTATCTACCCTCAAACGATGGAATATTCTATTTCAATTTAGGAACATGGTCATGATCTCGTACCTGAGGTGGTGGTGCAGTCCTACCGTTGCGATTATTTGCATGTGGACGACCTGGTGCTGGTGTTGGTGGTTGCACGTAGTTCTGATTTTGATCAACCTCATCCTCATAATTGCCCGCATAATCGTCGTCCTCCTGGGTACCTGCAGCAGCTATAGCAGGAGCCAAAGAAGCATCAACAATAGGTACAGCATCACCAGAATTTTGACCAAGCTCAATTGGAATGCGTTGTGCTCATCCCACATGATTTGGAAGGCGCCATTGTAGTTGTTGTTGTTGTAGAGGTGTGACAGGTGCAGCCGGCGGTGGTTGCGGAAGACGCGCGAGCAATTCATTAAACTTGTTATCGAGCTTTGTTTCGAACGTCTTCTCAATGCCATCTATCTAATCCATGGCCTCTTCAAATCTGTTTAGCACATCTTGCACCCGTCCACCCATCGGCTTGTGATCCTGCCATGGTTAGAAGCAATAGAAACACAAAAGAATATGATCCTATAGACTACTAGGAAGTGGTGGTGAGGGTGGTGTGTCACAAATCCTTCAAGCGAATCTCAAATTCTTACCAGTTCTTACCCAGCAGCAGGTGGTGATCGGCAACCGTTGTAGTCAAAACTCTCAAAGCTTGGATAGAGGGATTACCAGGGAGAGTCAAACACACGATGTAGATGTATGTGGAGCTGGGAAGGCTTATAGTATGGTAGCAAAAAGGGTCTGCAATAATCAATTTAGAGATGCAAAGTTGAATAAACGCTCAACGACAGTACTGTGCTGGTCCTAGGCTAGACCGTGCTAGAGACGCGAGCCTAGAACACTAACAAAATCACGGCGCGGCACTTAATCAAGGGAGGTGCACACTCTGAATTTTTTCTCTTTTTTCACTATTTTTGCACTTTTTTCCTCCACAACAATTTTTTGTCAAAAAAGTCTACAATTTTTTTTGAAACTGGAAGTATTTTTCTTGTATGGGTAGCACGGAAATTGGGGAATCCGACTTGTTCACGACTCATAGTATCGCATGCTCTGGAATTCTAACATAAAGGAACAAATACTGGACTCGGACTAGGACTAGTGGCGGAGATGAATCTGGTGGAACTTGCACTGGTGATGGTATATGACGGCGTATGTGGACTCGGATTGGAGGTGGTATATGAACTCATATTGGTGGTGGTATATCGTGAGGATGACATGACTACCATGGATATGACCAAAAATATTGCATACATGTATATTTATGAGGTGATTTCTAATGCAAACTGCAATAATTTATTTATGTCATACAGGACATAAATACTTCACAAACTTTTGTGCCATGTCTATTTGCAGGTGTATGGGACATTTGTACAATCCACATATGAAGATAAGGGAGAAAGAGATGTTTACTTGTTGTTCAAAACGTTCTCTCCCTAACTTTGGGGCCAAGAGAAGATAGAGTCCAAGTCTCTCATGTTCTGGATTCAGATTCGGACTGCACAAACATACCTGATTCAAAATGCCAACAACTTTTTCATACGAACTCCGAATTGGGTGATCCTTTTTTGTTGGAAAGTAGATTTCGTGCTCTTTCCAACCCAATTGGATTCACCTTAAAAGTCGGCCGGAGCATTGAGATATCGATGAAACAATCTGACGCTGCAGCAGAATCCGAGTCAAACTACAAGTCCAAAGGTGTTGCATCACCTCCACTTGGGCCCATGAGCCTTGTACGACCTAGGGTTAGTTTTAGGCTGCCTTGGGACGTCCTCCCACCTCCTTGGCCACCACCCCTTGCTCCTATATAAGTAGATCCATCTAGTAGCTTTTTACTTTGGATTTGTTTAGTTAAAAGTTAGCCAACGCAACTTCGTGTACTTCGTTTGTGTCCAACGACCAGATCAGGACCCCTTTCGGATCCCCACCATTATCAATACTTCATCCATATTCGCAATATTCAGATTGCTTTATCATATTTTTGCTTGTTCTTCAATTGCTTGCAGGAATAGACCTTCGTGGTCAGGCTGATCGTGCTTCCGGCATCGTCAGTAACCTCAGGAGATTGGTTTAGCGATTGCTAAGGTGCAACATCGTGCATGTTTGTAGTCGGATTCTCAAAGTCGACTCCACCAAATCGATAGTTATCATCTCATCGAAAGATCGGGACCCTTGCCTCTATCAAGTAGTATCAGTTTTCAAGTTGCTCGGTGAGAATTTCCAGTTTTCCCTCGATTAGGTTTATTTTCTTACCTATTGTCCAAGAAAAAGCCCCCAAAAAAGTTAGATCTATTCATCCTTTGTCCAAGCCAGTCTAAGACTTTGCAATTTTCTTTTCATTGTTTGCATTATTGAATTATCGGTTGCATCGTCGTGTCGAGTTGCTGGTCTTAGTGTCTAGTTCATTTAGAGTTTCGAGTTGCTGGTCTTAGTGTCTAGTTCATTGCCGCTGCGTTGTTATCCCTTCCACTGTCCACCACTCATCCATCAATTTTCATCACGTCCTCCTACCCACCGTTCATGGTCATAATCATAGTTGAGTTTGTTCACTTCTTTTCTTGATCCAATCTGCATCTTATCTATTTTGTTTTGGAAAGAGGGACAAAAAAAGACAGAGAGAAAAAAGAGAGAAAAAAGTTAAAAAAAAAGTCAGAGAAAAAAAAGAGAGTAAGAAAACGTAAAAAAAGTCAGAGAAAAAAAAGAGAGTAAGAAAAGGAAAAAAAGTTAAACAAAATTCGGATCTATCTCGACTCAATCTCGTTGTTGAATTCGGATTGGAATCTGTTTGTGCACTGTTCAGTAAAACAGGCATAACTTTCTCATAAGAAGTCTGTTTTGGCTCCGCAAGTACTCAAATGAAAGCAAGCGACATGACTACCAGGGATATGACCAAAAATATTGCATACATGTATATTTGTGAGGTGATTTCTAATGCAAACTATGCAATACTTTATTTATGTCATACAGGACAAAAATACTTCACAAACTTTTGTGCCATGTCTATTTTCAGGTGTATGGCACATTTGTACAATCCACATATGAAGATAAGGAAGAAAGAGATGTTTACTTGCTGTTCAAAAAGTTCTCTCACGTAACTTTTGGGCCAAGAGAAGATAGGGTCCAAGTCTCTCACGTTCTAGATTCAGATTCGAACTGCACAGACATACCTGACTCAAAACGCCAACAACGTTTTCATACGGACTCCGAATTGGGTGATTCTTTTTTGTCAGAAAGTAGATTTCGTGCTCTTTCCAACCCAATTGGATTCATCTTCAAATTCAGCCGGAGCACTGAGATATTGATGAAACAATCTAACGCTGCAGCAGAATCTGAGTCAAACTACAAGTCCAAAGGTGTTGCATCACCTCCACATGGGACCATGAGATTTGTACGACCTAGGGTTAGTTTTAGGATGCCTTGGTACGTCCTCCCACCTTCTTGGCCACCACCCCTTGCTCCTATATAAGTAGATCCATCTAGTAGCTTTTTCCTTGGGTTTTGTTTAGTTAAAAGTTAGCCAACGCAACTTCATGTACTTCGTTTGTGTCCAACGACCAGATCAGGACCACTTTTGGATCCCCACCATTATCAATACTTCATCCATATTCGCAATATTCATATTGGTTTATCATATTCTTGATTGTTCTTCGATTGCTTGCAGGAATAGACCTTCGTGGTCAGGCATCGTCAGTAACCTCAGGAGATTAGTTTAGCAATTGCTAAGGCGCAACGTTGTGCATGTTTGTACTCGGATCGTCAAAGTCGACTCCACCAAATCGATAGTTATCATCTCATCGAAAGATCGGGACCCCCGCCTCTATCATATCGACTCGAATTAGTGATGGTATATATACTCAGATTGGTGGTGGTATATGGACTCGGATTGGTGGTGGTATATGGAATCTGATCGGGGGTGGTATATGGACTCGGAGAAGTAGCGGATAAGCGGTGGTGGTATATGGTAGGGCGATGATGATGGTGCGGCGGCAGCGTGATCACTTGTGAACAGAACTTGAAACTCTAAAGAACTAGACGCTAAGACCAGCAACTTGACACGACGAAGCAACCACAAATTCAACAATGCAAATACAAAAAAGATTATGCAATGGCTCAGATTGGTTTGGATATGATGAACTAACCCTAATTTTCTTTTTTTTCTTTTTCGTGGATTGTAGGTAGAAGAACAGACTCGATCTAAACTATGAAAAACTTTAAAATCTCACCAAGCAACCTGAAAATCTGATACCACTTGATAGAGGCAAAGGTGTCCCATCTTTCGATGAGATGGTGTTTATCGTTTCGGAGGAGTACACTTTGACGATCTGACTACATACGTGCGAGGACGTCGCGCCTTAACAATCGCTAAACCAACTCCAAGAGGTTATTGACCACGCCGGAGCACGATCAACCTGACCACGAGGGTCTATTTCCTGCGAGCAAACGAAGAACAAGCAAGAAACTGAGTTCGCAATCTGGATATTGCAAATATAAGAGGAATGCTTTATTAATGAAGGTGGGGTTCTGTGACGTCTTGGTCTGGTCGTTGAACACAAACGAAGTACGCGAAGTTGCAGCTATGGCAAACTTTAATCTAAACAAAACCCAAAGTCTAAACGGTGCCCTAAGGGTTGTATATATGGAGAAAGAGGGGGAAATTTCGTGGCACTTGGTGGAGGGGTCCGAAACCAACCCTATCTCTTGTTTCCCCACACATACGGACTCTAAAAATAGCCTATACTTATGTATTTCGAAATTACATGGGCCTGTCCCAATAATAGGGTGACGCAGCACCTAGAATAGCCTTTGGACGAAATTTATGAAGTGGCATCTTGCATATTTCGTCCAAAGCTTCATGCATTCATTATGGTGGCTTCAAAGTCCATAAATCATCACTTGTAACTCCGTTCTTGTTGCCCTTGCGCATGCCATCATCTCCATGCCTGTTCTTGCTCCAATGTCCATCCTTCTCCAAGCTAGGCCCTTCATTTGTAAGCAAAACAAATGTATCCAATTTAGGCAACATCATATTCTCATGAACATTAAAATTATTACCAAGAAACGAAAGTACCTGGTAATTTAATTGGCATGCACGAGCTCTAGTAATTGGTCCAGTATGTGTAGCAGTAGGGGTTGTGGGTGTTACAATGGTATTGATGTAATCATCATCCTCCCCTTCTTGAAATGAAGTCGTCCTCGACGAAAGCTCATCTTCCTCACCCAAATAAGGCTTCAAATCTGCAATGTTAAAAGTGGGACTAACCCCAAAATCTGCAGGCAGCTCAAGTTTATATGCATTATCATTTATTTTCTCCAACACCTTAAAAGGACCATTAGCACGTGGCATTAGCTTTGATTTGCGCAAATCAGGAAATCTATCCTTACGCAAATGTAACCAAACAAGATCTCCAGGTGCAAACACAACATGTTTTCTACCCTTATCTCCAACAAGTTTATATTTAGCATTCATACGCTTAGTGTTTTCCTTTGTTAACTCATGCATTTTCAAAATCAATTCAGCATGTTGTTTAGCATCAAAATTAACCTTCTCCAAAGATGGAAGAGGCAACAAATCAATAGGTGCATGAGGTAGGAAACCATACACAATTTCAAAAGGGCACATCTTAGTAGTAGAATGCAATGAACGATTATAAGCAAATTCAATATAAGGCAAGCATTCTTCCCACATTTTCTTATTATTCTTCAACACAGCCCTAAGCATAGTAGACAATGTTCTATTGACTACTTCAGTTTGTCCATCAGTTTGGGGGTGACAAGTAGTACTAAAAAGTAGTTTAGTCCCCAACTTAGCCCATAAACATCTCCAAAAGTGGCTAAGAAATTTAGTATCACGATCTAAAACAATAGTATTGGGCACACCATGCAAGCGAATAATCTCACGAAAGAACAAATCAGCAACATTAACAGCATCATCGCTTTTATGACATGGTATAAAGTGTGCCATTTTCGAGAATCTATCCACGACAACAAATATGCTATCCCTACCCTTCTTTGTTCGAGGTAAACCTAAAACGAAGTCCATCGATATATCCTCCCAAGGAACACTAGGTACAGGAAAAGGCATATATAAACCATGAGGATTGAGTCGTGACTTAGATTTTTGACATGTAGTGCAGCGAGCAACAAAGCGCTCAACATCCCGTCTCATCTTTGGCCAAAAGAAATGTGTAGCAAGTACGTCCTCTATCTTCTTCACGCCAAAGTGTCCCATTAATCCTCCTCCATGCGCCTCCTACAACAACAAAAGGCGAACGGAGCTAGCTGGAATGCATAGCTTGTTAGCACGGAACACAAATCCATCATTAACGACGAACTTGTTCCATGTTCTTCCTTGTTTACAATTCTGCAATATATCTTTTAAATCTGCATCATGCACATATTGATCTTTGATGGTCTCCAAACCAAATATTTTGAAGTCAAGTTGTGAAAGTATAGTATAGTGACGAGACAATGCATCAGCAATAACATTTTCTTTACCCTTCTTGTGTTTAATGACATAAGGGAAAGTCTCAATGAATTCAACCCATTTAGCATGTCTACGATTCAGTTTAGCTTGACTTTTAATATGTTTCAAATATTCATGATCAAAATGTATAACAATTCTTTGGGCCATAAATAATGTTGCCATGTTTCTAAAGTCCGAACAAGAGCATATAATTCTTTATCGTAAGTAGAATAATTTAGACTAGGCCCACTCAATTTTTTTAGAAAAGTATGAAACAGGTTTGCCATCTTGTAGTAACACACCTCCTAATCCAAATCCACTTGCATCACATTCAAGCTCAAATGTCTAATTAAAATTAGGAACTTGGAGTAAAGGAGCATGTGTCAACTTATCTTTCAACATCGTGAAGGCTTCTTCCTGTGCGGTACCCCAAACAGAAGGCACATCCTTCTTTGTAAGCTCATTGAGAGGTGCAGCAATGGTGCTAAAATCTCTCACAAAAAGCCTATAGAATCCAGCCAGGCCAAGAAAACTCCTCACTTGTGTGACCGTTTTGGGCTGCGGCCAACTCTCAATAGCTTTAATCTTGGCATTATCAACTTCAATTCCCTGTGGAGTAACAACATAGCCAAGAAAAGATACTCGGTCGGTGCAAAAGGTGCACTTCCCAAGGTTACCAAACAAACGTGCATCACGTAGAGCAATAAAAATAGCACGTAAATGTTCCAAATGTTCCTCCAAAGATCTGCTATAAATCAATATATCATCAAACTAAACTACCACAAATCGTCTAATGAAAACACGTAAAACTTCGTTCATTAATCTCATGAAAGTACTAGGTGCATTAGTTAACCCAAAAGTCTTGACTAACCACTCATATAATCCAAACTTAGTTTTAAATGTTGTTTTCCTTATGTCCCCCAATTTCATACGAATTTGATGGTATCCACTACCAAATCAACTTTGGAGAATATTGTAGAGCCACTCAATTCATCAAGCATACCATCTAGCCTAGGAATAGGATGATGATAACGAATAGTAATATTATTAATGCCTTTACAATCAACACACATACGTGATGTACCATCCTTTTTTGGCACTAGAATAATAGGAACAACAGAAGGACTAAGGGATTCGCATATATAACCTTTGTCGAGAAGCTCCTGTACTTGACGCATAATCTCCTTCGTCTCCTCTGGATTGGTACGGTATGGTGCACGGGTGGGTAATGATGCACCGGGAATTAAGTCAATATAACACTCAATCCCTCGAATGGGAGGTAATCCCGGTGGCACGATGATGAGGACATCAATACCATTGTTACACCCACAGCCCCTACTGCTACATATACTGGACCAATTACTAGAGCTCGCGCACGCTAATTAAATTATCAGGTACTTTCGTTTCTTGGTAATGATTCTAATGTTCAAGAGAATATGATGCTCCCTAAATTGGATACATTTATTTTGCTTACAAATGAAGGGCCTAGCTTGGAGAAGGATGAACATTGCAG
Organism: Triticum dicoccoides; assembly: GCF_002162155.2. Classification (NCBI taxonomy): domain Eukaryota; kingdom Viridiplantae; phylum Streptophyta; class Magnoliopsida; order Poales; family Poaceae; genus Triticum; species Triticum dicoccoides. Next base: position 303,679,237 of record NC_041393.1, on the reverse strand, counting down.
CAAGAACAAGCATGGAGATTATGGCATGCGCAAGGGGAACAAGAACAGAGTTACAAGTGATGATTTCAGGACTTTGAAGCCTCCATAATGGGTACATAAGTATAGGCTATTTTTAGAGTCCGTATGTGTGGGGAAACAAGAGATAGGGTTGATTTCAGACCCCTCCACCAAGGGCCACGAAATTCCCCCCCTCTTCCTCCATATATACAGCCCTTAGGGCACCATTTAGACTTTGGGTTTTGCTTAGATTAAAGTTCGCCATAGCTGCAACTTCGCGTACTTCGTTTGTGTTCAATGACCAGACAAAGGCGTCACAGAACCCCATCTTGATCAATAAAGCTTTCATCTTATATTCGCAATATCTTGATTGCAATCTCAGTTTCTTGCTTGTTCTTCGTTTGCTCGCAGAAAACAGACCCTCGTGGTCAGGTTGATCGTGCTCCGGTGTGGTCAATAACCTCTCGGAGTTGGTTTAGCTATTGCTAAGGCGCGACGTCCTCGCACGTTCATAGTCGGATCGTCAAAGTCGACTTCCACCAAAGCGATATCCATCATCTCATCGAAAGACGGGACACCTTTGCCTCTATCAAGTGGTATCAGATTTTCAGGTTGCTCGGTGAGATTTTATAGTTTTTCGTAGTTTAGATCGAGTCTTTTCTTCATACCTATAGTCCACGAAAAAGCCAAAAAAATAGGGTTAGTTCATCCTATCCGAACCAATCTGAGCCTTTGCATAATCTCTTCTGTATTTGCTTTGTTGTATTTGTTCGAGTTTTGTTCACAATTTGTCACGCCGCCGCCGCACCATCGTCATCGCTCCCACCAACTACCACCACCGCTGATCCGCCACCGCTCTGAATCCATATCCATATACCACCACCAATCCGTATCCATATACCACCACCGATCCGTATCCATATACCACCACCACTACCATATACCACCACCGCTGCCATATCCTACCACCATATATCCACCACCAATCCGAGTTACTTTCATATTAGGTTTGTTTTCGAGATCCGTCTAATTTCCGATTCGTGTTTCCTTGCCTGAATAGGTTTCGAAAAAAAAGAGTCCGGAAAATACCCTCCATTTAGGCCCAAAATTTTCCAAAAACACACTTGACAAAAAAAATTCTGGCTATCCTATTTTTAGGTGCTTCCAAGCGTTTTGAGATAGTCGCCGTTATAGAAAGATTTTTTTTGACCCGTTTCCAGTTTTTGGGTCCGGGCAGTCGAAAAAATAAATTTGGTCAAGAAAAAAATTCGTGCCTATCCTGTCAGTTTGACCTAGGAAGAGTTTTGAGACACTCGCTATTATAGTGATTTTCGCAAAAAAAAGAGGAGCGCAAAAAAAGGAGCGCAAAAAAATAGAGAAAAAAAATTCCAGAGTGTGCTTTTCCCTTGTTTACGTCCAGCGTCGTGATTTTGTTAGTGTTCTAGGCTCGCGTCTCTAGCATGGTCTAGCCTAGGACCAGCACAGTACCGTTGTTGAGCGTTTATTCAACTTTCCATCTCTGAATTGATTATTGCTGACCCTTTTTGCTACCATATTATAAGCCTTCCCAGCTACACATACATCTACATCGTGCGTTTGACTCTCCCTGGTAATCGCTCTATCCAAGCTTTGAGAGTTTTGACTACAACGGTTGCCGATCACCACCTGCTGCTGGGTAAGAACTGGTAAGAATTTGATATTCGCTTGAAGGATTTGTGACACAGCACCACCACCACCACTGTTTCCTAGTAGTCTGTAGAATCATATTCTATTGTGTTTCTATTGCTACTAATCATGACAGGATCACAAGACGACGAGATTGACTAGGAGAACATGACGAACAAGGCGCTTCATGATAAGTTTCATCAAATGTTGGGTCAACAGGTGGAAGACGTGACGGCCAGTTTTGGAAAGGCATTGGAGAGGATAGATGACATTGAGAAGACAATTGACACCAAGTTGGACGCCAAGTTTGATGAATTACTCAAACGTCTCCCACAACCAGTTCTACACCGTGATACAGTAGGGTGAGCACAAGGTGTTCCTATTGAGCCAGGACAAAATTCTGGTGCCGTTGCTACTGCTGTTGGTGCTTCTGTAGCTCCTACTACTACTGCAGAGGTGGAGGACTATTACGAGGATGAGGTTGATCAAAATCAGAACTACGTGCAGCCACCAGCACCACCACCAGCAGGTCGACCTCAGTTATTTATTCACACCGGTAGGCCTGCACCACCACCTCAGGTCGAGATAATGACCATATTCCTAAACTGAAATTGAATATTCCACCATTTGAGGGTAGATATGTTCCTGATATATATCTTACTTGGGAGTTAGAAACTGAAAAATGTTTTACATGTTTACAATATCCCGAGGAGAGACGGGTTGCTGCTGCTGTTTGTGCTTTCACTAGTTTTGCATGTGTATGGTGGTCTGAACATTGTAGATTATATCCTATTCCAACTACTTGGGCTGCTTTGAAAACTGCTATGCGTACTCGTTGGGTTCCACGATATTATCAACGTGAATTGCTTCAAAACTTGCAGCGTTTAAGACAAGGAAAAAATTCTATAGAAGAATATTATCAGGAATTACAAACTGGCATGATTAGATGTGGTATTGTTGAGGAGAATGAAGCTATGCTTGCACGTTTTACGGGTGGATTAAATAGAGAGATTCAGAGCATTCTAGAGTATAAGGAGTATACTAATATCACTCGTTTATTCCATCTTGCTTGTAAAGCTGAACGTGAAGTGCAGGATCGACAAGCATTGGCGCGAACTAACTTTTCTGCAGGTCGACCTTCATCATGGACACCGCGTGCATCTTCTACTTCCACAGCACCAACACCTCCATTAGGTGCCACCTACATTCGTGATACAAGAAAGCAGGCACAACCACCAATATCTGCCAAGAGCGCACCTGTCGGACCTGCACAGAGCTCTTCTTCTTCCATGGCATCAACAGGGCACACAAGTGATATTATTTGTCGTCGTTGTAAGGGAAGAGGTCATTATGCGAGAGAATGCAAATCTCAGCGTGTGATGATTTCTACTAAGGATGGTGGGTATGAGTCCGCTAGTGACTATGATGAGGAGACTTTGGTGCTTATTACAAGTGAAGAACACGGTGGAGCTGATTCTGATCATGAGACGTAATACATGGCTCCTGAAGACGCTGACAGGTATGAATGTTTAGTTGCTCAACGTGTTTTGAGTGTGCAGGTCACACAAGCTGAGAAAAATCAGAGGCACAATTTGTTCCATACAAAGGGAGTTTTGAAGGAACGTTCTGTGTGTGTCATTATAGACGGAGGGAGCTGCAATAACTTGGCTAGCATGGAGATGGTGGAGAAGCTATCTCTCACCACAAGACCACATCCACATCCTTACTACATCCAATGGTTCAACAACAACGGCAATGTTAAGGTAACACGTACTATTCGTGTGCATTTTAGTATTTCTACATATGCTGATTATGTTGATTGTGATGTGGTACCTATGCAAGCATGTTCCTTATTACTTGGTCGACCATGGCAATTTGATAAAAAATCTGTACACCATGGTAGAAACAATCATTATACTCTTGTTCATAAGGATAAAAATATTACTTTGCTTCCTATGACTCGTGAGTCCATTTTGAAAGATGATATTATAAAAATAGAGCTAATAAAGCAAAACAGGAGAAAAATAAGAGTGAAAATCAGATTGTGACAAAAGAATTTGAGCAACAAATGAAGCCTAATAGTAAACCATCTAGTGTTGCTTCTGAAAATAAATTGAAAAGTGCATGTTTACTTGCCACTAAATCTAATATTGATGAGCTAGATTTTAGCAAATCTGTTTGCTATGCTTTTGTGTGCAAAGAGGCATTATTTTCATTCGAGGACGTGCCTTCCTCTTTGCATCCTGCTGCCACTAACATTTTGCAGGAGTTCACTGACGTCTTTCCACAAGATGTGCCACCGGGATTACCTCCCATTCGAGGGATTGAGCATCAGATTGAATTAATTCCCGGTGCATCATTACCCAACCGTGCACCATACCGTACCAATCCAGAGGAGACGAAGGAGATTATGCGTCAAGTACAGGAGCTTCTCGACAAAGGTTATATACGTGAATCCCGTAGTCCTTGTGCTGTTCCTATTATTCTAGTGCCAAAAAAGGATGGTACATCACATATGTGTGTTGATTGTAGAGGCATTAATAATATTACTATTCGTTATTGTCATCCTATTCCTAGGCTAGATGATATGCTTGATGAATTGAGTGGCTCTACAATATTCTCCAAAGTTGATTTGCGTAGTGGATACCATCAAATTCGTATGAAATTGGAAGATGAATGGAAAACAACATTTAAAACTAAGTTTGGGTAATATGAGTGGTTAGTCATGCCTTTGGGGTTAACTAATGCACCTAGTACTTTCATGAGATTAATGAACGAAGTTCTACGTGCTTTCATTGGACGATATGTGGTAGTTTACTTTGATGACATATTGATTTATAGTAGATCTTTGGAAGAACATTTGGAACATTTACGTGTTGTTTTTATTGCTCTACGTGATGCATGTTCGTTTGGTAACCTTGGGAAGTGCACCTTTTGCACTGACCGAGTATCTTTTCTTGGCTATGTTGTTACTCCACAGAGAATTGAAGTTGACAAAGCCAAGATTGAAGCTATTGAGAGTTGGCCGCAGCCCAAAAAAGTCACACAAGTGAGGAGTTTTCTTGTCCTCGCTGGATTCTATAGGTGTTTTGTGAGAGATTTCAGCACCATTGCTGCACCTCTCAATGAGCTTACAAAGAAAGATGTGCCTTTTGTTTGGGGTACCACACAGGAACAAGCCTTCACGGTATTGAAAGATAAGTTGACACATGCTCCTTTACTCCAACTTCCTGATTTTAATAAGACTTTTGAGCTTGAATGTGATGCTAGTGGAATTGCATTAGGAGGTGTGTTATTACAAGATGGCAAACCTGTTGCATACTTTTCTAAAAAATTTAGTGGGCCTAGTCTGAATTATTCTACTTATGATAAAGAATTATATGCTCTTGTTCGGACTTTAGAAACATGGCAACACTATTTATGGCCCAAAGAATTTGTTATACATTCTGATCATGAATCTTTGAAACATATTAAAAGTCAAGCTAAACTGAATCATAGACATGCTAAATGGGTTGAATTCATTGAGACTTTCCCTTATGTCATTAAACACAAGAAGCGAAAAGAAAATGTTATTGCTGATACATTGTCTATTCGTTATACTATGCTTTCACAACTTGACTTCAAAATATTTGTTTTGGAGACCATCAAAGATCAATATGTGCATGATGCTGATTTTAAAGATGTAATGCAGAATTGTAAAGAAGGAAGAATGTGGAACAAGTTTGTCATTAATGATGGATTTGTGTTCCCTGCTAACAAGCTATGCATTCCAGCTAGCTCCGTTCGTCTTTTGTTGTTGCAGGAGGCGCATGGAGGAGGATTAATGGGACACTTTCGCGTGAGGACGTACTTGCTACACATTTCTTTTGGCCAAAGATGAGACGGGATGTTGAGCGTTTTATTGCTCGCTGCATTACATGTCAAAAAGCTAAGTCACGACTCAATCCTCATGGTTTATATATGCCTTTGCCTGTACCTAGTGTTCCTTGGGAGGATATATCTATGGACATTTTTATAGGTTTATCTCGAACAAAGAAGGGGAGGGATAGCATATTTGTTGTCGTGGATATATTCTCGAAAATGGCACACTTTATACCATGTCATAAAAGCGATGATGCTGTTAATGTTGCTGATTTGTTCTTTCGTGACATTATTCGCTTGCATGGTGTTCCAAATACTATTGTTTCAGATCGTGATACTAAATTTCTTAGCCACTTTTGGAGATGTTTATGGGCTAAGTTGGGGACTAAACTGCTTCTTAGTACTACTTGTCACGCCCAAACTGATGGACAAACTGAAGTATTCAGTAGAACATAGTCTACTATGCTTAGGGCTGTTTTGAAGAATAATAAGAAAATGTGGGAGGGATGCTTGCCTCATATTGAATTTGCTTATAATCGTTCATGGCATTCTACTACTAAGATGTGCCCTTTTGAAGTTGTGTATGGTTTCCTACCTCGTGCACCTATTGATTTGTTGCCTTTTCCATCTTTGGAGAAGGTTAATTTTGATGCTAAGCAACGTGCTGAATTGATTTAAAAAATGCATGAGTTAACTAAGGAAAACATTGAGCGTATGAATGCTAAATATAAACTTGCTGGAGATAAGGGTAGAAAACATGTTGTGTTTGCACCTGGAGATCTTGTTTGGTTACATTTGCGTAAGTATAGATTTCCTGATTTGCGCAAATCAAAGCTAATGCCTCGTGCTGATGGTCCTTTTAAGGTGTTGGAGAAAATAAATGATAATGCATATAAACTTGAGCTGCCTGCAGATTTTGGGGTTAGTCCCACTTTTAACATTGCAGATTTGAAGCCTTCTTTTGATGAGGAAGATGAGCTTCCGTCGAGGACGACTTCATTTCAAGAAGGGGAGGATGATGAGGACATCAATATCATTGTTACACCCACAGCCCCTACTGCTACATATACTGGACCAATTACTAGAGCTCGCGCACGCCAATTAAATTATCAGGTACTTTCGTTTCTTGGTAATGATTCTAATGTTCATGAGAATATGTTGCTGCCTAAATTGGATACAATTGTTTTGCTTACAAATGAAGGGCCTAGCTTGGAGAAGGATGAACATTGGAGCAAGAACAAGCATGGAGATGATGGCATGCGCAAGGGGAACAAGAACGGAGTTACAAGTGATGATTTCAGGACTTTGAAGCCACCATAATGGGTGCTTGAAGCCTTGGACAAAATATACAAGATGCCACTTCATAAGTTTCGTCCCGAGGCTATTCTAGGTGTTGCGTCACCTTATTATTGGGCCAGGCCCATGTAATTTCAAAATACATAAGTATAGGCTATTTTTAGAGTCCGTATGTGTGGGAAAACAATAGATAGGGTTGATTTCGGACCCCTCCACCAAGGGCCACGAAATCCCCCCCCCAATTCCTCCATATATACAGCCCTTAGGGCACCGTTTAGACTTTAAGTTTTGTTTAGATTAAAGTTCGCCATAGCTGCAACTTCGCGTACTTCGTTTTTGTTCAACGACCAGACAAAGGTGTCACAGAAGCCCATCTTGATCAAGAAAGCTTTCATCTTATATTCGCAATATCCAGATTGCAATCTCAGCTTCTTGCTTGTTCTTCGTTTGCTCGCAGGAAACAGACCCTCGTGGTCAGGTTGATCGTGCTCCGGCATGGTCAATAACCCCTCGGAAGTTGGTTTAGCGATTGCTAAGGCGCGACGTCACGCACGTTCGCAGTCGGATCGTCAAGGTCGACTCCCACAGAAAATGATAGCCACCATATCATCGAAAGACGGGACACCTTTGCCTCTATCACCCATCCTTTTCCATCCTCTAATCCGATCGATTTCGACCTCACCATCTTCTTCCTCCCCGAAATCGTGATGTTCTTCCCGTGCCCAATTTTCACCCAGGCACCGGACGACCGGACCCTGCCGGACGTCCGACGACCAGACGACCGTAAAAACTGGACGTCCGTGGTACTCTGACGGAACTGAACATTGGTCAGTTCGGCCACCACCACAACCCCACCTTCCACCACATCTTCCAAACCCACATACACCAACATCCTCTCGGATACCTCCCATGACGATTTACACGTTTTAGTCCTGGAGATTTTGAGTTGTGGCTCCCGTGTTCTATTGTGTTTCCGCTATCTAGGTACGGTTCGACTTCATCATCACCACGGCTCAATTTCGCAAGGGTCTCATCATCGCCAAGGACGGTAACGTCGATGACATATTTGTCATACCTTGCCATTGCATTGATACCCACATTGCCTCATTTTTGTGTAGCTTACCCATCGAGACTAGCCGTTGAGTATTGCCGGCAACGTGACTTGTGCACATTAGTGATCATACTCCATAGCATACATACCATACCATAGTGGTGCATATCTTGGGATCAACTTGTGTGTCACAAAGTTGTCATCGCATACACAATTGCTATCTTGGTTCGTGAAGTTTTGCATGAGAAAAGAGCTCAAAAGTGAATGAGCCACCCAAGCTTTTAAGCAAAGAGGAAAGATAAGCAAAGAGCTTATGAGCAAGAACCATAGCATCATACTACATTAAGATTGTCATATTGGATCATCTTGGATCATAGCACCAAAATACCATACATATAGCATACTTGGGATAGAGATCGTTGCATTTTTGCCTAGTAGGTTGTGCACGAGTTCTGTATCCACCTATTGTGCAATCGTGCTAGCGTCTCTCTAGTATTGTGCAACAAGAGCATTTTCGTGGATTCCACATTTTGGCTCACTTCTGGTTCGCACAATCCCACTTATCTATTTGCGTGTGTGTTTCCTTGTACCATTATTTGCTTGGTCTACTTGTTGCATTTGCAAATTTGTGAACCTTTTCCGACATTATTGAAGCTCACTTACTATTGCATCAAATTTTGTGCCACCATCCTAACCAAGCTCCTCCATAAGCTTTTACGTGTGTAGGTGTGAGAACTGACAAGGATTGGTACCAATAGTGCTATTTAATTTTCCGCATTTGAGTGAACTTGATTCATCATCAACATCGGTCAAGGTACATTGGTATAAGTTCTTCTCTTTCTACCACTCACAGTTTGGCTTCAAATGATGGATAGGCCGAGTACTTCTACCAACCCACTCTTCATCGAGCAAGACGATGACATGTCATCATACGTCACCAAGAGCCACCTCTTTGGTGCACAACGAGCGTTGCATCAAGAGCAACAAGCTATGAACGAGCGCATCAACAACCTTGCCACCGACTTGCGACTTTTCGAGCAACGTACCAAGGACTACTTTGACAACAAGCTCGACGCGCATAAGAAAGAGAACAATGCAAGGATTGACGAGATTCGCGCCTTGTTGGTGAACCGTCCTCCTTCTACTACCTCATCCTCAAGACAGAGCCGCTCAAGTCGACACTCCGATGACACCTTCTCTGGCTCAAGTACACCAACATCAAACACTCTTCGTTGAGCCACACGTCAAGACCATCATGCATCTCGCAACCCGCTACACGACAAGCATTCACAAGAGCAAGTCGATGAGCAAGACCTTTTTCCTCCCTCAAACCAAGTCGCATTTGCACAAGCTCAAGAATGACAACGACTACGGCGCCAAGAGGAAGAACGAGCGCGTCTACACCAAGAGGAACAAGACGCCAAGGCTCAACGCCTTCAACAACAACAATGAGAAGTGCAAGCTCTTGAGGCGCAACGTGCCCTTCAAGAATCAGGTCGGGCCATCGCCAAGTGCAATCGTGAATGGCACAATCAAGAGGAAGGCCTTCGAGAAGAAATCCAAGAGAGGAACTATCAACTGCATGTGCAACGTCAAGTTCCCCAAGCTCCACTTCAACCTCAAGTTCAACAAGAGCAAGTTGATCATGGACTTCCTCCACAAAAAGAGCAACATGAGGATGATCACCCTCCACGTCAAGGGCGTCATCATCACCATCGCCAACAACATAATGAAGAGCAACGCTATGGAAAGCTCAAATTCACAATGCCCAAGTTCAATGGAAGCAATGATCCCGAAGAATACCTCTCATGGGCATTGAAGGTCGACAAAATCATTCGTTTGCACAAATATGAGGAAGAGAAGAAGATTGCTATGGCATCACTTGAGTTCCAAGACTATGTGCTCATATGGTGGGAACAAGTCCTTGAGCGCCGTGAAGCAAGAGGTGAACCACCTATCACCACTTGGGATCAAATGAAGGATGTCATGCGAGCACGTTTTGTGCCCACCTACTACAATCGCGATCTCTTCAAGAACCTACAACTCCTCAAGCAAGGAACAAAGAGTGTTGAAGAATACTACAAGGAAATGGAGATAGCCATGATTCGAGCCAATGTCACGAAAGATGATGAGCAAACAATGGCATGTTTCATGAATGGACTCAATCATCCCATCAAGAAAATCACCGACTTCCAACCCTACTCCAACCTCATTGAGCTCGTGCATCAAGCTACAAAGGCGGAACGTCAAGTGCAAGATGACTTCAAATACGCGAAGTACTCATCGAAGACCTACGGCTTCTCCAACAACCAAACTTCAACGACTCCTCCAACATATACATCAACCAAGCCTTCTACAAGCAGCGACGACAAGTCAAGTTACAAGAAAACTTCGACAAGCTCAAGTCGTCTTCCTCCTACTACAAACAACTTCAAGCCGCGTGCTTCATCATCTACTCCGACCGATGAGACCATCAAGACAAGCTCCTTCAAGTGTTTCACTTGCGGCAATCGTGGCCACAAGTCCTATGAATGCACAAACAAGGGCACCATGATCCTCAACGACGATGGCACCTACGACTCCATGAGTGACGAGGATATGGCAGCTCTTGAGCAAGTGGCCATGCACTGGCGCGTGAACGAGGATGAAGATGATCAAGTCTTTTGCGATGAGGATTCGAGCCCCGCTCTCGTTGTCTCCAAGGTCTTGACTCTTCAACATCAACAAAAAGAAGACCAACGATGCCACATCTTCCACACTAAGGCCGACATCAATGGAAGGTCCGTCAAGGTCATCATCGATGGATGTAGTTGTCACAACTTGGCAAGTGAAGAACGATGCTCCAAGCTTCAATTGGTAAAGAGGAAGCACCCGCACCCATACAAAGTTCAATGGCTAAGTGACTCCGACACTATCCGAGTTGAGCATACGGTCCAAGTCTCCTTCAAAATTGGTGCATATGAAGACACTTTGGAGTGTGATGTGGTCCCAATGACCGTTTTCCACCTCCTTGGTCGACCATGGCAATTCGACCGTGGTGTCATCCACAATGGGTAATCACTATAGTTTCAAGATGAAAGGGAAGGAATATGTGTTACGACCTATGTCTCCTAGTCAAGTGATAGCCGACAAGAAAGCCACCCATCATGAAGAGAAGAGTGAGAAAGTGATCCACCCAAAAGTGAGTGAGAGCCACAAGCCAAACTTGAGCGCCTCTTCGCCTAGAGAGAAAAACCTCATGCTATTTGCCACAAAAAGTGAGATGAGAGAAGTGTGTGAGAACCCATCGAGTGTGATGCACTTTGTCCTTGTGTGCAAGGATGGAGAACCAAAAACTGACTCCTCTCACGAGCTACCTTTAGTGTTTCAATCTCTTTTGCAGGAATTCCAAGATGTTTTCCCCGATGACCTACCTCCGGGTCTACCTCCTATTCGAGGCATTGAGCATCGAATCGACCTCATCCCCGAAGCACCTCTCCCAAACAAAGCTCCATACCGCGTCAACCCCGAAGAAACCAAGGAGATTCAACAACAAGTACAACAACTCATTGACAACGGTCATGTACGTGAAAGCCTAAGCCCTCGTGCCGTTCCCGTTATACTTGTCCCTAAACAAGATGGAAGTTACCGCTTGTGTTCCGATTGTAGACCTATAAATGCTATAACCGTTCGCTATAGGCATCCCATTCCTCGCTTAGATGATATGCTTGATGAACTTAGCGGAGCCAACTTTTTCTCAAAAATTGATCTCAAAAGTGGCTATTATCAAATCCGCATACAAGAGGGTGATGAATGGACAACTGCTTTCAAAACCAAAGTTGGCTTATATGAGTGGTTAGTTATGCCTATGGGTTTATCGGAGGCTCCCGGTACTTTCGTGCGTCTTATGCATTATGTGCTTCGACCTTACATTGGAGTCTTTGTTGTGGTTTACTTTGATGACATTCTTATTTTTAGCAAATCCCTGAAAGAGCATATTAATCATGTTAGGGCTGTTTTGCAAACCCTTCGCAAGGAACGTCTTTATGCAAACTTGAAAAAATGCACGTTTGGTGTTGAGAAAGTGGTTTTATTGGGTTTTGTTGTCTCTTCCAAGGGTGTCCATGTTGATGAATCCAAGATTGAGGCAATTAAAACTTGGCCCCAACCCACCAATTTGCAACAAGTGCGTAGCTTTCTTGGTCTTGCAGGATTTTATCGTCGCTTTTTGAAAGACTTTAGCACTATTGCCGCTCCTTTGCATGCTTTGAGTAAGAAGAATGCTCCTTTTGTTTGGGGATCTTTGCAATCCACCGCTTTTGATGAGCTCAAGTCTTTGCTTGCTCATGCTCCGATTCTTGCTTGGCCCAACTTTGAGAAAACTTTTGAGGTTCATTGTGATGCAAGTGGTACCGGAATTGGCAGAGTTTTGATGCAAGAAAAACGAGCCATTGCTTATTTTAGTGAAAAACTCTCTGGTGCTCAACTTAACTATCCCATCTATGACAAAGAATTGTATGCTTTAGTGCGTGTGCTACATGCTTGGGAACATTACCTTAGACCTCATGAGTTTGTCATCCATACCGATCATGAAACGCTTAAGTACTTAAAAGTACAAACTAAGTTAAACAAGCATCATGCCAAATGGAGTGAATTTATTGAATCTTTCCCACATGTGATCAAGTACATTAAGGGTAAGGAAAATGTAGTTGCAGATGCACTTTCATGCATATGCACGCTTGTAACTAAACTTGAGTTAAATGTTATTGGTTTTGAGCACATAAAAGACTTGTATGCTAATGATCCATCTTTTGCTATTCCTTATGCTAAGTGTTTGATGCATACTTCTTGGGACAAATATTATATCAAGGATGCTTATCTTATGAGAGCTGACAAATTATGCATTCCCGAGTCTTCTCTTCGTGTACTCCTTTTGCAAGAGGCTCATGGAGGCGGACTCATGGGACATTTTGGACGCGACAGACATTTGCCACGCTCTCCAAGAACTACTTTGGGCCCAAGATGTTCCGCGACGTATCATGTTTCACCAACCGATGCTCAACATGTTGCAAAGCTAAGTCTAAAGATCAATCCCATGGTCTTTACATGCCTCTTCCTAGTCCTTATCAACCTTGGGAAGACGTTAGCATGGATTTTGTACTTGGTTTGCCTAGAACTCAAAATGGAAAGGATTCTATGTTTGTTGTTGTGGATAGATTTTCTAAGATGGCACATTTCATTCCTTGCAACAAGATAGACGATGCTTCACACATTGCAAATCTCTTTTGTAGGGAAATCTTGCGACTCCATGGAGTAACAAAGACAATCGTCTCCGATCCTGACGACAAGTTCTTGAGTTACTTTTGGAAGACCCTATGCGCCAAGCTCGGAATCAAGCTCTTGTTCTCAGCTGCATAACATCCTCAAACCGACGGCCAAACGGAGGTGACGAACTGGACTCTCTCCACTCTACTTTGTTTGTTGATCAAGAAGAACATCAAGGAGTGGGAGGCATGTCTACCCATCGCCGAGTACGCCTACAACCGTGCAAGACATTCGACTACCGGCAAGTCCCCCTTCGAGGTCGTCTACGGCTTCAACCCGTTGTCACCATTGAAAATTCTACCTCTTACTCTACAAGAGCGCACCAACATGGATGCGAGTGCATGGGCAAGCTACATCAAGAAGAGGCATGAGGATACAAGGCATACCATCGAGCGCCAAGTATGACAACTAACGACCAAGCTCAACGTCAACAAGCAACCCATGATCTTCAACATTGGTGATCTCGTGTGGTTACACCTTCACAAGGACCGCTTCCCCAACAAATGCAAGTCCAAGCTTCTCCCTAGAGCCGATGGACCTTTCAAGGTGCTAGCACGCTACAACGACGACGCCTACAAGATCGACCTCCCACGAGGCAAGTACAATGTGAGCGACATCTTCAACGTCAAGGACCTCGCGCCATACCATGGAGATGAAGCTTTTCATCCGAGGTCAGATCTTTCCCAAGGGAGGGAGATGATGCGGAGCATCCTTCGCTCATCCCCATGGACATACCTATATCTCCCGCAACACCACTTGGACCCATGACAAGAGCTCGAGCTAAGGCTATTGAAGATAAGGTGAACTCGCTCCTCTCCGAACTCGCTCTTCCTACTCACGAGACATGGCTACTACCTCATTCGGAAACTCGGTGTGTGATCAGGTGCTTAGAGAAGAGCCATGGAACAGTTACATGCAAGGGCCAAGACGGAGAGGACCCCAAGCATGATGGACAAGAAGAAGAGCCGCTTTGGAAGCTACAGGCGTCGGACGACCGACCCAGTCCGGACGTCCGACAATTCCCAGGACACGGACGACCGAGCTCTCCAGACGTCTGATACCTCACCACCCAAGCCAAATCTATGGGTGTCCGAGGAGGACCGGACGACCGGGCGACTAGCGACCGAGCCGAATCTATGGAAGACCGAAGGTCATCGGACGTCCGGACCCTCCCGAAGCTCTGGACGATCGGCTCCCTTCGGACGACGACGCGTCCCCAACAGAGCCGAATCTACGGATGTCCGAGCCCTTCTGGACGTCCGGGCCCTCCCGAGCCTCCGGACGTCCGACGTCTTCTGGACTTCCGGCACCTAAGTGACCGCAGCCACGGGCTGGAGCCCTTGTACCACCCTTCACTTTGACTCCCATTTGCACTACGACTATAAATAGGTCTCTCCACCTCCTAGCTAGGGTTAGCATTGTGATAGCTCATCTTGAGATAGAGCATAGCTGATCCGTACCAGATCTACTCCACGTGAGGGACTGTGCCTCCTCGGAGAAGATCCATTCGGATTCAAGGCCTCCATCCGGAGAAGACAATCAAGACCTCCTCATGGAGAAGAACGGTTACTCTTGTATCTTCCTTTGTTGATTTTGAATCTTGTGCTACCTTATGTGTTCGGTGTTCTAGCCCTTGTGTGATCAAATACTTGTCGGTTGAGTGTTTCTCTCGTTCTCCCCGTGTTTTCCCTTGTGTTCTTCCGCGCATTCCTCGTGTTTCTCCATAGGATCAACTCCAAACATGAAAGATCGTCACCATAGGGTTCTGCCCTACAGCAGGAGGTCTTGATGGGGGTCCATCCGTGAGGGGGTCTTGATGATATCCCGCAGGATCTTCTCCAAGATGGAGGTCTTGGCCTCCAATGGAGTAGTCTCTCTCTCTCTCAAGAGAAGAGTAGGAGCAAAGCTCACATACAAATAAGCTATCACTTCGCTAACCCTAGAAAGGAGGTGGAGGTGGTCTATTTATAGTCGCCAATTGGTTCAGAAACTTGTCCAAAAAAAGCGGTGAATGACGTTCTTTGACTTTCAGGGCCAAAAAGTCCTGCTTATGGCCAAATTTGAGGGTACTCCAGGCCTCCTGGCGCAAGAGAGGAGTATTTTCTGGATTCGCACGCTGGCCGCGAGCAGTTTCAGTACTTGTGGGTCTGACACGGACTCCGAATGACAAAGTAATGACCGTTTTAGTTAACATCGTCCATTCTATGGCAGTCCTTGAAAGAACTTCATTTTCCCGTGATGCTTTTTGCCGGACCGTCCCAAAATTTCTTGTCCTCTATAGAGGAGATATCGTTCCACATATATATTAATCGATGCAAGGAATGCCTTTTGTTCTTGGCTTTCACGCGCATGAGTTAGGGCATGCCATCTGGCGAAAACAAGGAGAATAAGGCATATAGCCGGTGGATTGTCTTCAATTTAAAGCCAAATGAGATTGCCCGGATCATGAGCATCTGCATAAACCTACGTTTCTCGCTACCATATGGGCTAATGTCTATAACCCACATAATCTCTTGTATTTCCTTCAAAAGGAAGTGCCAATGGGTTCAGAAACTTGTCCGAAAAACAACGGCGAATGATGTTCTTTGACTTTCAGGGCCAAAAAGTCCTGCTTAAGGCCAAATTTGAGGGTACTCCAAGCTTCCTGGTGCAAGAGAGGAGTATTTTCTGGATTCGCACGCTCGCCGCGAGCAGTTTGAGTAGTTGTGGGTCCGACACGGACTCCGAATGACAAAGTCATGACCGTTTTAGTGAACATTGGTCCATTCTATGGAAGTCCTTGAAAGAACTTCATTTTCCCGTGACGCTTGCTTGACCGCCCCAAAATTTCTTGTCCTCTATAGTGGAGATCTTGTTTCCACATATATATTGACCGATGCCAGGAATACCCTTTTGTTCTTGGCTTTCACGCGCATGAGTTACAACATGCCATCCGGCGAAAACAACGAAAATAAGGCATATAAGGGCTAATGTCTATAAGCAACATAATATCTCGAATTTCCTTCAAAAAGAAGTGCCAATAGGTTGAGAAACTTGTCCGAAAAACAACGGCGAATGGTGTTCTTTGACTTTCAGGTCCAAAAAGTCCTGCCTAAAGCCGAATTTGAGGGTACTCTGGGCCTCCTGGCGCAAGCGGGGAGTATTTTCTGGATTCACGTGCTTGCCGCGAGCAGTTTGAGTACTTGTGGGTCCGACAGCGACTCTGAATGACAAAGTTATGACCGTTTTAGCGAACATCGGTCCATTCTATGGCAGTCCTTGAAAGAACTTCATTTTTTTGGGACGCTTTTTGCCCGACCACCCCGAAATTTCTTGTCCTCTATAGTGGAGATATTGTTTCCACATATATATTACCAATGCCAGTAATGTCTTTTGTTCTTGGCTTTCATGCGCATGAGTTACAGCATGCCATCCGGCGAAAACAAGGAGAATAAGGCATATAGACGCTGGATTTTCTTCAATTTACGGCCAAATGAGATTGCCTAGATCATAGAGCATTTGCAGAAAGCTACATTTGTCCCTACCAGGGGGCTAATGTCTATAAGCAACATAATCTCTCGAATTTCCTTCAAAAGTAAGTGTCAATGGGTTTAGAAACTTGTCCGAAAAATAGTGGCGAATGATGTTCTTTGACTTTTAGGGCCAAAAAGTCTTGCTTAAGGACAAATTTGAGGGTACTCCGGGCGTGCTGGCGCAAGTGTGGAGATTTTCTGGATTCGCACGCTCGCCGCGAGCAATTTGAGTACAGGTGGGTCCGACACGGACTCCGAATGACAAAGTTATGCCCGTTTTAGTTAACATCGGTCCATTCTATGGCAGTCCTTGAAAGAACTTCATTTCCCCGTGACGCTTTTTGCCTGACTGCACCAAAATTTCTTGTCCTCTATAGAGGAGATATTGTTTCCACATATATATTAACCAATGCCAGGAATGCCTTTTGTTCTTGGCTTTCAAGAGCATGATTTACAGCATGCCATCCGGCGAAGATGAGGAGAATAAGGCATATAGCGACTGGATTGTCTTCAATTTACGACCAAATGAGATTGCCTGGATCATGAGCATCTATAGAAACCTATGTTTGTCGCTACCACAGGGGCTAATGTCTATAACCCACATAATCACTCGTATTTCCTTCAAAAGGAAGTGCCAATAGGTTCGGAAACTTGTCCGGAAAACAACGACAAATGATGTTCTTTGACTTTCAGGGCCAAAAAGTCCTGCTTAAGGCCGAATTTGAGGGTACTCCAGGCTACCTGGCGTAAGAGGGGAGTATTTTCTGGATTCGGGCGCTCCCCGCGAGTAGTTTGAGTAGTTGTGGGTCCGATACGGACTCCGGATGAAAAAGTTATGACCGTTTTAGTGAACATCGGTCCATTCTATGGCAGTTCTTGAAAGAACTTCATTTTCCCGTGACGCTTTTTGCCTGAACGCCCCAATATTTCTAGTCCTCTATAGTGGAGATCTTGTTTCCACATATATATTGATCGATGCCAGGAATACCCTTTTGTTCTCGGCTTTCACGCACATGTGTTACAGCATGCCATCCGGCGAAAACAAGGAGAATAAGGCATGTAGTCGCTGGATTTTCTTCAATTTACGGCCAAATGAGATTCCCCGAATCGTAGAGCATCTACTGGAAGCTATGTTTGTCCCAACCAGTGGGGCTAATGTCTATAAGCCACATAATCTCTCGAATTTACTTCAAAAAGAAGTGCCAATGGGTTCAGAAACTTGTGTGAAAAACAGTGGCGAATGGTGTTCTTTGACTTTCAGGGCCAAAAAGTCTTGCTTAAGGCCAAATTTGAGGGTACTCTGGGCCTCCTAGCGCAAGCAGGGAGTATTTTCTAGATCCGCATGCTGGCCACGAGCAGTTTCAGTACTTGTGGGTCTGACACGGACTCCGAATGACAAAGTAATGACCGTTTTAGTTAACATCGTCCATTCTATGGCAGTCCTTGAAAGAACTTCATTTTCCCGTGATGCTTTTTGCCGGACCGTCCCAAAATTTCTTGTCCTCTATAGAGGAGATATCGTTTCCACATATATATTAACCGATGCAAGGAATGCCTTTTGTTCTTGGCTTTCACGCGCATGAGTTAGGGCATGCCATCTGGCGAAAACAAGGAGAATAAGGCATATAGCCGGTGGATTGTCTTCAATTTACGGCCAAATGAGATTGCCTCGATCATAGAGCATCTATAAGCAACATAATCTCTCGAATTTCCTTCTAAAAGAAGTGCCAATGGGTTCAGAAACTTGTCCGAAAAACAACGGCGAATGGAGTTCTTTGACTTTCAGGGCCAAAAAGTCCTTCTTAAGGCCGAATTTGAGGGTACTCTGGGCCTCCTAGCGCAAGCGGGGAGTATTTTCTGGATTCGCATGCTCGCTGCGAGCAATTTGAGTACTTGTGGGTCCGGCACCGAATCCGAATGACAAAGTTATGACCGTTTTAGTGAACATCGGTCCATTCTATGGCAGTCCTCGAAAGAACTTCATTTTCCCGGAACGCTTTTTGCCTGACCGTCCTGAAATTTCTTGTCCTCTATAGTGGAGATATTGTTTCCACATTATATTAACCGATGCCAGGAATGCCTTTTGTTCTTGGCTTTCACGCGCATGAGTTAGAGGATGCCATCCGGCAAAAACACGGAGAATAAGACATATAGCCGCTGGGTTGTCTTCAATTTATGGGCAAATGAGATTGCCTGGATCATAGAGCATCTGCAGAAAGCTACGTTTGTCCCTACCAGGGGGCTAATGTCTATAAGAAACATAATCTCTCGAATTTCCTTCAAAAGGAACTGCCAATGGGTTCAGAAACTTGTCCGAAAAACAGCAATGAATAATCTTCTTTGACTTTGAGGGCCAAAAAGTCCTACTTAGGGCCAAATTTGAGGGTACTCCGGGCCTCCTGGCGCAAGTGTGGAGCTTTTTTGGATTTGCACGCTCGCTGCGAGCAGTTTGAATAATTGTGGGTCCGACCCGGACTCCGAATGACAAAGTTATGACCGTTTTAGTTAATATCGGTCCATTCTATGGCAGTCCTTGAAAGAACTTCATTTTCCCATGACGCTTTTTGCCTGACCGCCCTGAAATTTCTGGTCCTCTATAGAGGAGATATTGTTTCCACATATATATTAACCGATGCCAGGAATGCCTTTTGTTCTTGGCTTTCACGCGCATGACTTACAGCATGCCATCCGGCGAAAACAAGGAGAATAAGGCATATAGCCGCTAGATTGTCTTCAATTTATGGCCAAATTAGATTACCCGGATCATGGGCATCTGCGAGAACCTACATTTGTCGCTACCAGACGGGCTAATGACTATAACCCACATAATCTCTCGTATTTCCTTCAAAAGGAAGTGCCAATGGGTTCAGAAACATGTCCGAAAAACAACGACAAATGATGTTCTTTGACTTTCAGGGCCAAAAAGTCTTGCTCAAGGCCAAATTTGAGGGTACTCCAGGCTTACTGGTGCAAGAGAGGAGTATTTTCTGGATTCGCACGCTCGCCGCGAGCAGTTTGAGTAGTTGTGCGTCCGACACGGACTCCAAATGACAAAGTCATGACCATTTTAGTGAACATCGGTCCAGTCTATGGCAGTCCTTGAAATAACTCAACTTTCCCGTGTCACTTTTTACGTGACCGCCCCAAAATTTAATGTCCTTTATAGTGGAGATCTTGTGTCCACATATATATTGACCGATCCCAGGAATACCCTTTTGTTCTTGGCTTTCACGCGCATTAGTTACAACATGCCACCCAGTGAAAATAAGGAGAATAAGGCATATAGCCGCTGGATTTTCTTCAATTTACGGCCAAATGAGATTCCCACGGATTATAGAGCATCTGCTGAAAGCTACGTTTGTCCCAACCAGGGGGGCTAATGTCTATAAGCAACATAATATCTCGAATTTCCTTCAAAAAGAAGTGCCAGTGGGTTGAGAAACTTGTCCGAAAAACAGCGGCGAATGGTGTTCTTTGACTTTCAGGGCCAAAAATTCCTGCTTAAGGCCGAATTTGAGGGTACTCTGGCCCTCCTGGCAAAAGAGGGGAGTATTTTCTGGATTGGCATGCTCGCCACGAGCAGTTTGAGTACTTGTGGGCCCGACACCGACTCCGAATGACAAAGTTATGACCGTTTTAGCGAACATCGGTCCATTCTATGGGAGTCCTTGAAAGAACTTCATTTTCCTGGGACGGTTTTTGCCCAACCACCTTGAAATTTCTTGTCCTCTGTAGTGGAGATATTGTTTCCACATATATATTACCGATGCCAGTAATGCCTTTTGTTCTTGGCTTTCACGCGCATGAGTTACAACATGCCATCCGGTGAAAACAAGGAGAATAAGGCATATAGCCGATGGATTTTCTTCAATTTACGGGCAAATGAGATTGCCTAGATCATAGAGCATCTGCAGAAAGCTATGTTTGTCCCTACCAGGGGGCTAATGTCTATATGCAACACAATCTCTCGAATTTCCTTCAAAAGGAAGTGCCAATGGGTTCAGAAACTTGTCCGAAAAACAGTAGCGAATGATGTTCTTTGACTTTTAGGGCCAAAAAGTCCTGCTTAAGGCCAAATTTGAGGGTACTCCGGGCCTGCTGGCGCAAGCGTGGAGATTTTCTGGATTCGCACGCTCGCCGCGAGTAGTTTGATTACTTGTGGGTCCGACACGGAATCCGAATGACAAAGTTACGACCGTTTTAGTTAACATGGGTCCATTCTATGGCATTCCTTGAAACACCTTCATTTTGCCATGAAGCTTTTTGCTTGACCGCCCCGAAATTTCTTGTCCTCTATAGAGGAGATATTGTTTCCACATATATATTAACCGATGCCAGGAATGCCTTTTGTTCTTCGCTTTCACGCGCATGATTTAGAGCATGCCATCCGGCGAAGACAAGGACAATAAGGCATATAGCTGCCGGATTCTCTTCAATTTACGGCCAAATGAGATTGCCCGGATCATGAGCATCTGCAGAAACCTACGTTTGTTGCTACCAGACGGGCTAATGTCTATAACCCACATAATCACTCGTATTTCCTTCAAAAGGAAGTGCTAATGGGTTCAGAAACTTGTCCGAAAAACAACAGTGAATGATGTTCTTTGACTTTTAAGGCCAAAAAGTAATGCTTAAGGCCGAATATGAGGGTACTACAGGCCGAATTTCTTGTCCTCTATAGTGGAGATCTCGTTTCCACATATATACTAACCAATGCCAGGAAGACCCTTTTGTTCTTGGATTTCATGCGCATGAGTTACAGCATGCCATTCGGCGAAAACAAGGAGAATAAGGCATATAGCCGCTGGATTTTCTTCAATTCACAGCCAAATGAGATTCTCCTGGATAATAGATCATCCGCTGAACCAGGGGGCTAATGTCTATAAGCAACATAATCTCTCGAATTTTGTTCAAAAAGAAGTGCCTATGGGTTCAGAAACTTGTCCAAAAAACAACGACAAATGGTGTTCTTTAACTTTCAGGGCCAAAAAGTTCTGCTTAAGGCCGAATTTAAGGGTACTCTAGGCCTCATGGTGCAAGCGGGGAGTATTTTCTGGATTTGCATGGTCGCCGCGAGCAGTTTGAGTACTTGTGTCTCTGACACCGATTCCGAATGACAAAGTTATGACTGTTTTAGTGAACATCGGTCCAATCTATGGCAGTCCTGGAAAGAACTTCATTTTCCCGGGACGCTTTTTGCCTGACCGCCCTTCTATTTCTTATCCTCTAGAGTGGAGATATTGTTTCCACATATATATTTACCAATGCCAGGAATGCCTTTTGTTCTTGGCTTTCACGCGCATGAGTTAGAGCATGCCATCCGGCGAAAAAAAGGAGAATGAGGCATATACCTGCTGGATTTTCTTCAATTTACAGCCAAATGAGATTGCTTGGATCATAGAGCATCTGCAGAAAGCTACGTTTGTCCCTACCAGGGAGCTAATGTCTATAAGCAACATAATCTCTTGAATTTCCTTCAAAAGGAAGTGCCAATGGGTTCAGAAACTTGTCCGAAAAACAACGGCGAATGATGTTATTTGACTTTCAGGGCCAAAAAGTCCCGCTTAAGGCCAAATTTGAGGGTACTTCGGGCCTCCTGGCGCAAGTGTGTAGATTTTCTAGATTCGCACGCTCGCTGCGAGTAGTTTGAGTACTTGTGGGTCCAACACGGACTCCGAATGACAAAGTTATGACCGTTTTAGTTAACATCGGTCCATTCTTTGGCAGTCCTTGAAAGAACTTCATTTTCCCGTGACGCTTTTTGCCTGACCGCCCCGAAATTTCTTGTCCTCTATAGAGGAGATATTTTTTCCACATATATATTAACCGATGCTAGGAATGCCTTTTGTTCTTGGCTTTCACGCGTATGAGTTACAGCATGCCATCCGGCGAAAAGAAGGAGAATAAGGCATATAGCCGTTGGATTGTCTTCAATTTACGACCAAATGAGATTGCCCGGATCATGAGCATCTGCAGAAACCTATGTTTATCGCTACCAGAGGGGCTAATGTCTATAACCCACATAATCTCTCGTATTTCCTTCAAAAGGAAGTGCCAATGGGTTCAGAAACTTGTCTGAAAAACAACGACGAATGATGTACTTTGACTTTGAGGGCCAAAAAGTCCTGCTTAAGGCCGAATTTGAGACTACTCGAGGCTTCCTGGCGCAAGAGGGGAGTATTTTCAGGATTCGCACGCTCGCCGCGAGCAGTTTGAGTAGTTGTGGGTCCGACATGGACTCTGAATGACAAAGTTATGGCCGTTTTATTGAACATTGGTCCATTCTATGATAGTCCTTGAAAGAACTTCTTTTTCCCGTGACGCTTTTTTGCCTGACCGCCCCAAAATTTCTTGTCCTCTATAGTGGAGATCTTGTTTCCACATATATATTGACCGATGCCAGGAATACCCTTTTGTTCTTAGATTTCACACGCATGAGTTACAGTATGCCATCCGGCGAAAATAAGGAGAATAAGGCATATAGCCGCTGGATTGTCTTCAATTTACGGCCAAATGAGATTACCCGGATCATGAGTGCAGAAACCTACGTTTGTCTCTACCAGAGGGGCTAATGTCTATAACCCACATAATCTCTCGTATTTCCTTCAAAAGGGAGTGCCAATGTGATAGAGGCAAAGGTGTCCGATCTTTCGATGAGATGGTGGCTATCGTTTTGGAGGAAGTCGACTTTGACGATCCGACTACGAACGTGCGAGGATGTCCTGCCTTAGCAATCGCTCAACCAACTCCGAGAGGTTATGGAACACGCCGGAGCACGATCAACCTGCCCACGAAGGTCTATTTCCTGCAGGTAAATGAAGAACAAGCAAGAAACTAAGATTGCAATCTGGATATTGTGAATATAAGAGGAAAGCTTTATTGATCAAGGTGGGGTTCTGTGACGCCTTTGTCTAGTCGTTGAACACAAACAAAGTACGTGAAGTTGCAGCTATGGCGAACTTTAATCTAAACAAAACCCAAAGTCTAAACGGTGCCCTAAGGTCTGTATATATGGAGGAAGAGGGGGGAATTTCGTGTCCCTTGGTGGAGGGGTCCGAAATCAACCCTATCTCTTGTTTCCCCACACATACGGACTCTAAAAATAGCCTATACTTATGTATTTCGAAATTATATGGGCCTGGCCCAATAATAAGGTGACGCAACACCTAGAATAGCCTCGGGACGAAATTTATGAAGTGGCATCTTGTATATTTGATCCAAGGCTTCATGCACCCATTATGGTGGCTGCAAAGTCCTGAAATCATCACTTGTAACTCCGTTCTTGTTCCCCTTGCGCATGCCATCATCTCCATTCTTGTTCTTGCTCCCTTGTTCATCCTTCTCCAAGCTAGGCCCTTAATGTAAGCAAAACAAATGTACCCAATTTAGGCAGCGTCATATTCTCATGAACATTAGAATCATTACCAAGAAAAGAAAGTAGCTGATAATTTAATTGGTGTGCGCGAGCTCTAGTAAATAGTCCAGTATATGTAGCAGTAGGGGTTGTGGGTGTAGCAATGGTATTGATGTCCTCATGGTCCTCCCCTTCTTGAAATGAAGTCATCCTCAACGGAAGCTCATCTTCCTAACCCAAATAAGGCTTCAAATCTGCAATGTTAAAAGTGGGACTAACCCCAAAATCTGTAGGCAGCTCAAGTTTATATGCATTATCATTTATTTTCTCCAAAACATTAAAAGGACCATCAGCACGAGGCATTAGCTTTGATTTGCGCAAATCAAGAAATCTATCCTTACGCAAATGTAACCAAACAAGATCTCCAGGTGCAAACACAACATGTTTTTTACCCTTATCTCCAGTAAGTTTATATTTAGCATTCATACGCTCAATGTTTTCCGTAGTTAACTCATGCATTTTTAAAATAAATTCAGCATGTTGTTTAGCATCAAAATTAACCTTCTCCGAAGATGGAAGAGGCAACAAATCAATAGGCGCACGAGGTAGGAAACCATACACAACTTCAAAAGGGCACATCTTAGTAGTAGAATGCAATGAACGATTATAAGCAAATTCAATATGAGGAAAGCATTCCTCCCACATTTTCTTATTATTCTTCAAAACAGCCCTGAGCATAGTAGACAATGTTCTATTGACTACTTCAGTTTGTCCATCAGTTTAGGGGTGACAAGTAGTACTAAAAGGCAGTTTAGTCCCCAACTTAGCCCATAGACATCTCCAAAAGTGGCTAAGAAATTTAGTATCACGATCTTAAACAATAGTATTTGGCACACCATGCGAGCAAATAATTTCACGAAAGAACAAATCAGCAACATTAATAGCATCATCGCTTTTATGACATGGTATAGAGTGTGCTATTGTCGAGAATCTATCCACGACAACAAATATGCTATCCCTCCCCTTGTTTGTTCGAGGTAAACGTAAAACAAAGTCCATAGATATAGCATCCCAAGGAACTCTAGGTATAGGCAAAGGCATATATAAACCATGAGGATTGAGTCGTGACTTAGCTTTTTGACATGTAGTGCAGCGAGCAATAAAACTCTCAACATCTCGTCTCATCTTTGGCCAAAAGAAATGTGTAGCAAGTACGTCCTCCGTCTTCTTCATGCCAAAGTGTCCCATTAATCATCCTCCATGCGCCTCCTGCAACAACAAAAGACGAACGGAGCTAGCTGGAATGCATAGCTTGTTAGCATGGAACACAAATCCATCATTAACGACGAACTTGTTCCACATTCTTCCTTCTTTACAATTCTGCATTACATCTTTTAAATCCGCATCATGCACATATTGATCTTTGATGGTCTCCAAACCAAATATTTTGAAGTCAAGTTGTGAAAGCATAGTATAGCGACAAGACAATGCATCAGCAATAACATTTTCTTTTCCCTTCTTGTGTTTAATGACATAAGGGAAAGTCTCAATGAATTCAACCCATTTAGCATGTCTATGATTCAGTTTAGCTTGACTTTTAATATGTTTCAAAGATTCATGATCAGAGGGTATAACAAATTCTTTGGGCCATAAATAATGTTGCCATGTTTCTAAAGTCCGAACAAGAGCATATAATTCTTTATCATAAGTAAAATAATTTAGACTAGGCCCACACAATTTTTCAGAAAAGTATGCAACAGGTTTGCCATCTTGTAATAACACCTCCTAATCCAATTCCACTAGCATCACATTCAAGCTCAAAAGTCTTATTAAAATTAGGAAGTTGGAGTAAAGGAGCATGTGTCAACTTATCTTTCAATACGGTGAAGGCTTCTTCCTATGCGGTACCCCAAACAAAAGGCACATCTTTCTTTGTAAGCTCATTGAGAGGTGCAGCAATGGTGCTGAAATCTCTCACAAAACGCCTATAGAATCCAGCGAGGCCAAGAAAACTCCTCACTTGTGGTAGAGGCGAGGGCCCCGATCTTTCGATGAGATGATAACTATCGATTTTGTGGAGACAACTTTGACGATCCGACTACAAACGTGCAACGACGTTGCGCCTTAGCAATCGTTAAACCAACTCCGAGAGGTTATTGACCACGCCGGAGCACGATCAACCTGACCACGAAGGTCTATTCCTGCAAGCAATCGAAGAACCAGCAAGAATATGATTAAGCAATCTCAATATTGCGAATATGGATGAAGTATTGATAAAAGTGGGGTTTCATAAGAGGCCTTGTTCTGGTCGTTGGACACAAACGAAGTACACGAAGTTGCAGCGATGGCTAACTTTTAGCTAAATAAAACCCAAGTCTAAACGATGCCTTAAGGGCTATATTTATAGGGAAAAGAGAGGGGATTTCGTCTACCCTTGGCAAGGTGGGACTAAAACACCTCCTAAGTCATTTCCCCTACAATATGGACTCTAAAAATAGATTACATGGGCCTGGCCCAAAATAAGGTGGCGTAACACCATTCGTCCATCTTCTTGTATGTCATCATGGTGGCTTCAAAGTCCAGAAAGCTCCACTTGAATCTCTGTTCTTGTTCTCTTGGCACGCACCTTCATATCCGTGCTTGACGATGCTCCAATGTTCATCCTTCTTGTCAGTGCAAGGCCCTTCAATTGCAAGAAACACAAATGTATCTAAGTTAGGCACCATCATATTCTCATGAACACTAGAAACATTACCAAGAAACGAAAGTACCTGATAATTTAATTGGCGTATGCGAGCTCTAGAAATTGTTCCAAGAGGTAAAACAACAGGGGATATGGGTGTAACTGCGGTAGCTATGTCCTCATCATCCTCCCCTTATTGAAAACAAAGCCGTCCTCGGCATTGCTTAGTCTGAAATGTGGCTAACAAAAGAGATAAGGTGTATACGTTGTATATGTATATGTCATCCATTTTTACCGATCTCAGTTGGGGCACATGTGACATGGTTATACAAGAGGACCCTTCAAAAGTCGTGAAATATAAAGCTAATATATTATCACAAGAAGTCAAAGGCATGAAAATATTGCAACTTAGTTTGCACGCATAAGTGAAGCTCTTACTCATATGAAAAGATTGACAATGCTTATCATTAAACCATCCCAATATTGATGAACCATCACCAAGATTAGAGGTCATATCAAAATGATTAAACATTAGCACAATTATTTTCAAACAAATTTGATCCAAATTTGAGTTATTCCCTGATTCACATGGTTCTTTCGCATCAATAGTTAATTCAATGGGTTCACTCGAAATTGTTTGATCACATGGAAAAGTCAAATCATCAACAGAGTCCTCTAAAATAGCTGGTTTGATCAAAGTAGTAGGTAGCTCATCGCATTGTGCATTTAAATTAACAAGGCATTCATCATACTCATGTGGAGGTGGAAGATTAATACCTTTGTCATTACCTACTATAGTTAACTCAGATGATGTAGGCACTCTAGGTGGCGACAGGTCACGTAGTGGAGGTGATGTAGTGCTCACAACAATGGATGTTGTTGTCATAGTAGGCGCAGTGGTGGAAGGAACAGCCATCGCAACTTTTGGGATTTGCACCTTCCGCTTGTTTGTCTTCTGGGCAACATGTCTTGTTATCTCCTATCCAGCTTTGCAAGCAAGACGAAACAAACGGTCCATAGGATAACACTGTTCATGAATTAGTATCTCCTGAATGTCATGGCTTAATCCTCCCAAAAATCTATCCATAAAAGCATCTTCAGTTTGTTCTAAAGAGGAATGCAACAAGGTAGTTTGTAAATCATCATAATATTTGGTTACAGTGTCACTACCTTGTTTTAAATGTTGCAAGTTTTTAATCATGTCACGAGTATAATAAGCGGGGACGAATGTATGTCGCATGGCAAGTTTCAAATTATACCAAGTAATAGGTATATAATCAGGGTAAAACCGACAATATTCACTCCACAAAACTAATCAGTGAAAGAACCAACCGCGACCTTAACTTTTATACGTTCATCAAAATTAGGGGAAGCAAATATATTATTTATGTCGAAGTCCCATTCAATATATAAAGCAGGTCTAAAACGGCCATTAAATGATGGTATAGAAACATTAACCTGATCATGTGCATTTGGTGTTTATGCACCTCTCATGATCGTTGTGGAATTTGCATAGGTGGTGGTACGTCTCCCGCGATCGACAAAGCCCATGAATTGATTCTAGATCCTGTCATGATTAGTAGAAACAAGAAACAAAATCCAAAAATAATGTTCCTATAACTACTAGGATGGGGTGGTAAAACGCTCACAGTAAGGCAAATATCAATGTCTTACAAGTTCTTACCATGCAGCAGGCGGTGATCGGCAACCCGCGGTGTTAAGTAACTCCAAAATTTGGGTAAAGCGATTGCCAGGCGAATGTATGGATACACGGTGTAGAAATATGTGGAGCTGGGTTGGCTTTATATATGTGGAAAAAAAATGCTACAACCATGTTAATTAATGCAAGCTTAAAATTCGTTCAAAGTGGTCGAGTGCTGGTCCTAGGCTAGACTGTACTAGAGACGCGAGCCTAAGACATAGAAGGATTCACGTAAACACTTGACGAATGGATGTGTATGCATAAGCAGGAAGCAACCAGAAAAAAATGGGCGTACTGAAATTGTTGATTTTTTTTTGCTGTCCTGATGATCTATCTCTCTGTAGTGCTGCACACAACCACCCTTTTTTGTTAAACCAAATGGCCTACTACTCCCAGTGCAAAACGATAGCACGTGAAACTTTTGTTTCCTTTCTTTCCTAATTCCTTTCTCTCAGAAAAAGAACTGCATGGGCTGTTTTTTTAGGAAACACAACTGAATCAGCCAAGAGACTTTTTGAACTCGAACGTGAGGACCTAGGCAAAGTCCACATGCACTTTCCTTTTTTTTCAATCTCCTTCCTTTATTCTTCCTCTACTATTTTATTTAATTTCTCCTCTCTCTTTTTTTGGCTGATTAGACTTGCCCTTTTTTCTTCTCTTTGAATACCTTCCAAACTTGGAAACAGATCTGCACTTTATTGTTAATCAATGCAAACCTGCAAAACCAGTCAGGTCTTTCCTTCTTTATTTTATTCCTTTCCTAATTGAAAACTCTCTCTCTCTCCAAAACGTACTCAACTCTTTTTTTTTTACAATATCCAAAACTTCCAACGCAAGTGTTTTTCCTTTCTCTTTTTTTTTCTCAATCAATCGTTCTTCTGCCTTTCCTTGTAGAGCACAACCGAATCAAAATAGGACTATATGTATTTTTTACTTTCTTTCCAACTACTGGCGTGATTTGTTTCTTTCAAATCATTCCTCTCAGATTTTTTTTAACTTACAAAAAATATTACCAAACAGATCTGTGGTTGCCTTTCTTCTGTGGCCGATCAAATCTTTCCTTTCTGATATCTTTTTCTTTCCAAACTCAGACGTGGCAAACAAGGAAAGAAAAATAAAATCAATAGATTTATATTGTAAACCGAACCAGATCTCAACTTTCCTCAAAACGAAATTACCACGCAATGCTTTCCTTATATTTCTCTTTCCTAGAAAACTGGACAAAGAAAAAGAAACGAACAGAATATTTGCCAACAAGATAACCCTTGATTTGTGTGCAGATTTGTTTCGAAATTGCAAAGCCCATCAGATCTGCTTTTTTCGATCAAACCCTGCTATTTTTCCTTCAATATCCAAACGTGGCAACTATCTCTCTCTTTTTTTTGGTCGATCAGAATTTGCCAAAACCGAATCCAACAAATCCAATCACAACAAGATCACCAGATGTGGCTGAACCACCTTTTTTTACTTTTTTGGGGGCCCTTCACTACTAGGAAAAGATCTACTAATGGCGCACCGGTTTTGCCTACTAATGGCGCACTACCGGTGCGCTATTAGTAGCACGCCACTAGTATTTTTTATTAATGGCTCACCACTCGTGCGCCATTAGTATGTAAGAACATGCGCCATTAGTATGCCTCCCGGGGGGCCATACGTAACCATGTGCTTTGTCATACTAATGACGCACTCTGAGGTGATGCGTCATTAGTATCCTTTGGCATACTAATGGCGCACCTAGAGGTGATGCGCCATTAGTATGAATATTTGTTTTTTTTTCCTTTTTTGATTTTTGCATAGGTTACAAAATATATTATTGGACAAAATATAGACAACAGCACACAACAACAGAAGATTCATCGAATACAATAGAAGATTAGTCTCCGAATACAATTCATCATATTAGCCTCCGAATTCAAAAGACCGAACAAAGATAAAACATTACAAGTCTCAAGACCGCGAGTATCGAATTTGTCTTCACATTACAAGTCGATATCGATCATCTAAACTACCATCACATAGAAGAGAGTTGCGGTCATCACGATAAGCATCATCGCGATCAAACTGGTCTTCATCCGGTTCCTCCAACGCTCCCTCCTCTCTCCCGCTAGATAGCGGGCGTATCTAGATTCGGCCTCCGCCCTAGTGGTGTACCCTTTGTAACTGTTACCGCTGAAAAGATGAACCTGCCTCCGACACTCCTCCCAGTCATCGTAGACTCCGGGAACCTTACCCTTGTACACGACATACGACGGCATCTCTATGCACAAGCCAAACAACGGACAATACATAAGCAATATGTAAGTATGCAACAAAAGGATCGAAAGAGAAAAGCAAGACATTAATAGCACGATTCATGGTCCTACTAATAAATAGCATCGATTACATCTAAGTTGAACGACTGTCCAAACCAAAGAGACATACGAATTCATTAAAGTTTAATTACAACATGAGCCAATAAATGTTTTAGAACTACACATCATACTTTCGACTCGACTCATCGGACAGGAGCGTGGATGAAGCCGTCGTCTGTCGTGATGGTCATGAAATCGCGGTCGTTGTCACCCTGCATTTGTAGCATTCCATCTATCTCACTGTTGGACGATTGATATCTGCGGAAGAACTACCCCGAGGTATGAAGGACATCTTGATGGATGATGTCCGCAAACTCCGACTGGATGCGAAAGAATTCTTGTCTGAGGTCCGCGTCCTGGGTTGCCGACAACCTCGCGGCCCAATCTTTGAGACTATCTGGTAGCAGAAGGTGATGATGGTCCCTTACGATCGCCCGCATGTGATGGAGGGCGTAGTAGGCATCCTTCTGACCGCCAGGCAGCTGCTTGACGCAGCAGAACTTCATATTGTGTGAGAAGGTGTGCTTGCCGTACTTACGAACTGCCCTGGTGAAGGTGCCTCCAGATTTGGCGTAGCCGGGGAGAACATAATCAAGAACTTTCTTGACATTTGTGTAGTCTATCTTGGAGTTACGGTTCGGGTCGAAATACGTGGCCATGGAATATTTCGGGCTTAGGAGGATGAGTGTGCAATGTGTGTCACTGCACAGAACACGGAATGTTAGAAAAAAAGAACGATCGAAATCTAAGAAATCATATGTTACGGGGCGGTTAAGGGATGACTTACTCGGGAAAGTAAGCCACAAGGAAGTTATCCTTATCTGGGTTTGCCAGAATGACGCCTTCGAGTTGTGAACTCGCAACTTGGCGGTCCGCAGCGCTGCTCAAGTGCTTGGCACGCATGTAGAAGGGGTCGACTATCACGATGTCCGGGGTCTTGTCTCTAATGATCCGCATCTCCACAGCCGAACAGCCGAACGAAGGTGTAGTGCAGCGGATGAAGGTTAAACATAGCAAAGATGTCATCAAACCGCAGGACGATTGTACCCCCGATGTCGCCATCCACAAAGCCCCTTGCCCTCTGGCACCTTGGCCACGAAAACCGGGTATGCCACATCATTCTCTCTGAGACACCGCTTCTCCAAAGAAAGAACACTGTCATGCAGACTCCGCATAGCGCCGGTTGCAGCATTGAGCATATTTGGCAGTAGCATCGCCCTACCCGCCACATGCACCCTCCTCGAGATATCCTTAGGTGAAGGTGGCCCGTCCTAAGCACGGATCGAACTCGGTGCCGGCTGGCTCGCACCGGCGCCCTTGTTAGTCTCTCGTTTCCGTCCCTTCTTCTTGATCTCCTGTAATGGGACCGAGTTATGCTCACAGACCGCCTTCTTGAGCGTGTTGGGGCTGATAATATTTCCACCTCAGCTATCTGAGGCTCGGTGAAGGCGGGAGCTGGAGGCATCTCCTGAGAACTGAACGCCAGACGACGCCTGTTGCAATTGGATTTCTCCGCCGTATCAACTAGATTGTGGTCGTCTTGGTTGGGTTCTTGAGAAAGAGGCCCGCAAAACTCGTCAGCGTACCCATGTTCGGCAAAGTACTTATCGACTTTGGTAAATGTACCGTCGTCGTTGTTGTCGTCATCCGGATCCTGTGCCATAGGGATGTCCGTATCCTGTGCCATAGGGATGTCCGGCATAGGGATGTCCGGCAGGTCCGGTAGCGTTGCGGCGTTCTTGCCATGGCTTGGCGCCGGCACAACTGGCGGTCTTGTCTGTGGGGTGGTGTCCCACGCCCCCAAACGAATCTGGCTCTTCGGCCAAAGCAGGGGCCAGTTTACGCAGGCACTGAGGGTCATCTCATCTTCTTCGTCGGCCCAGCAGGTCGAATCGGAGGTAATAGCTCGTCGCAGCCTGGCAGCACCCGAACCACTTCAACCCTATACACTGTGGGTGCCATCAGATTACCGTGGAACATGCGGTTGCCCAGCTGAATGATTCTGCCCTTAGCGACATCGACCAACTCGCCGCCCATGAAGTGCAGAAGAGTGCAAGGAACGTCAGTGGCGCCCTGCGAAAACATGTAGGGCGTCAGGGATGCCCAGTCAAAGGCAAGGAGATGAAGTCATCAGCCGAGAGGCTTAGTTAACGTGATGCCGTCGAGCTCGGCTAATGTCGAGGCACCACCAACGGCGGGCGTGCAACTGACGGAGGGGGCGCTTGCTGGCGAGGTGCTGGCCGGCGTACACCCGAGTGCATTAAGCTCCAATGCCCGTGCCGGCGTCGGAGACACGAATACCGCCTTCGCCGGAGACACCAATGGCGCCGCCGGAGACACCAATGGCGCCGCCTGCGCGCTGTGCGAGTTGCTGGCCGTGAAGCTGGGAACCGGGGGAGGCCCCTGTTGGCCGCCCGCAATCCACGTCGTCAGCCCATGAATCAACGTAGGCACCATGGCGTTGAGCTTCGTTCCCAGTTGTTGTTCCACTTGCTCTTGGACAAGCTCCGGAATCCGTGCCACTTGTGCCTTGAGTGCTTCAACCTCGCGCGTCTAGCTTTCCGAGCTGGTCTTTTTTTCCTTCTGCACACCAGCGGTATAGTATGACCCCCATTTTGTGGACAAGCCTTTGCCGGCCACACGACCAGCTGACGTTGGCTTAGTGAGCTTATCCTTGTTTTTCATTACGTTCAACGCCCTATTTAAAGGGGTGTCGAAAGGGGAGCTCGAGACGACCCCGTGCTACTGCTTTCAGTTTCCTGCGGAAGGAACGTGAACCATTTAGAAATATTAGGGATTAATTAGAGTGCAACCATATGGAGCTAATTACGCGGGGGTGTATTCCTTACCAGAACAAGCTCAAGCGCCCTGGTCTTCGGATCCGTGGTAAGCTCCTTTGTTATCGGGTCCTCCTTGTACCGGGCCCTGACAAAGTTCCTGGTCTACTTGTCACCGTTGTATTTCTCGAAGCGGGGCGGTAGGCCTTGCTCGGCACGCTCCGCGTCCTCCTTGTCCCATATAGGCTCCGCCACTCTGTAACCACCGGGACCGAGTTTGTGTTCCCCTAAGTTCAACTCCTGCATTTCTTTCCCCCACTGACTTGATTCAGAGGTTGCGCTGCTCTCGCACTTGATCTTGAACTCCTTGTAGTCATCTTCGCTGAACAAAGAATATTTCGCCTTGATCTTCTCATAACTATCACCTTTATCAATCATTCTCTTCACCGCGCTTCTCCAAGTAGACAGGGCCGTGCACATCCTTGTGAGGGCAGCACTGTTCACTTTATTCCCTGAGAGGCGTGTGTTTTCAAAATCGGCAGGGAACTTGTATCGTTCGTGTAGCTTCGTGAAGAGGAGGTTGCGCAAATTCCCTCGGTCCTTATGCCTAAGGTTCTCGGTGTTGATCGAGACGGTGCTCCGGAGAATGCACCCGAGCTGAAGCAAGTACCCCTTGACTATATGTTTGGGCTCCGTTGGATGCCGTCGGAGTCCACTTGAGTAAATTCCTCCTTGAGGGTGCTAAGCGCATTCGGGCGCCGGTCCTTCCTTTGCTTCTTCGGTTGGCTGCCATCTGTGTGTGCGCTGCCATCATCAGTGGTGGCATCCTCGGCGGCACCATCAGTGGTGTCATCCCTGACGCCACTAGGGGTTGTGTAGTCAGGGTCGGTGTCTTCCACGGTGTCCTCATAGTGGTGAGGTTGTTCCTCCATCTCCTGGGACAGCTCCCAGATTTGCTTGCCGCCCGAACCGCCGGCCTCATCGTTGTGGGCCATGTTTCGCTCTAAATAGGAAAAAAGTTTGGTCAAAAAGTTGGTAATTGTCAAGGAACAAGATCATGGTCTCATCATTTAGGGTTTGTCGACACCGAGGCATCCTAAAAGCTAAGCTTTTATCATTTAGGGTTTGTCGACGCCGAGGCACCCTAAAAGCCTTAGCGTACATCATTTAGATTATCATCGACATCGAGGCACCCTAAAAGCCAAGGTTTCATCATTTAGGGTTTGTCGAGGCCGAGGCACCCTAAATGCTAAGTTAAGTTTTCATCATTTAGGGTTTATCGATGCCGAGACACCCTAGGTTGGTCCTAATCACTTGGCACTAATCACTTGGCTCTATTGCCACATATGTTGGCTTTATCATCTAGGGTTTATCGATGCTGAGGAGAATTCCAAGTTGGGCCTAATCACTTGGCTCTATTGCCACCTATGGTTTAATGCAGCAAGAATAAAGGGGCAGTTGATCCTACTTAATTAAGTACTAAGATACCCCGGCCCATGCATTAGTAGCAAGTACCCCATATGTCCGATTTTTAGCAAAGTCATGCTAAAATTCACAGAAAATTTTAGCATGACCTTTGCTGAAAATAGGACATATGGAGTGCCCGAATTTGCCGGAACGGAAGTTAATCAACATTCCGGCAAACTCAAGGGCCTCTCGAGGTACCTGCAAAATCATCACGACACAATGGTCGGAGACAAAACCCAGCCACAGACCATATGGTCCTCTGCTTTCATATGGACAAAAATCAGCTCAACTTATGTGAGCTTCCATTCCAGATATAATAGGTCACCCAACAAAAAATCATCAATAGTTTAGCAAGTCTGTACAAACACAGAAAGAATAGAAAGTTTGCTGCCTATTCAAACACAGAAACAAAACACTACTTGAAACTTCTGCTACATTTGGACCATGGCAATTTACTTTCATGGAGCATGACAAATGTATTTTACAGATCATGGCATTGTTTTTACTATATGCACCATGGAAAATTTCTTTTCTTTTTGCAACATGGCAAATTTCTTTTGCTCCAGGCCATGGAAAATAGAGTCTATGCATCATGAAAATTATAGTGTATGGATAATGGCATTTTTTATTCTACATTTTTATTCTATGGATCATGCCAGGAAATTATAGTCTATGCATTTTTTTAATCTCTGGATCATGATCCAACAAAATTGCCATCTCCCATGGCAAATATAGCCTATGCATCATGGAATTTATACTGTATGGATCATGGCATTTTTTTGTCTATGGATCATGATCTATAGAACATTTTAGTCCATGTCATTTTCTGAAACATATTTTTGCCATGGCAATTTTGAATCAATAGACATACTTCTCAAAAGAGGCATGATCAAATTCGGGTGCCCTTGACTTACTAGTATTTATCTCTTATGACTGATGAATGTGCATTGAGTCCAGAAGCAAAGACTCTACAGTGAAATGAAAAAAACCTTGGAAATATATTTATGATAACTCTAAATGGATCAGAAGGTGCAAATGCACTTGTAAAAAAAAGGTATGCATTTGCAGCAGCTTTGTTCTGATTATGACACCATTCTGTTATGACACCCTACCTTCTTCTAAATTGCTCTTGTGATTTTTTGAGAGTGTGGACCAATGAGATTAGCTTAACTAAATTATCTTGCAATTCCATTAGAGACTGCAGCAGCAGCAAGAAAGCATCATGGTTCAAGTTATGCAACTACCAACCTGTGTTTTATTGAAACAGAAGAAACTTAGCTTAAGAACATCATCCTACTTTATCGAAAAAGTACATCATCCTACAACTTCCTTAGAGACTACGGAAGCAGCAAAACGCATCATGGTTTACGCTTTGCAACTACCAAAATGTGATCTCATGCGAAAAAAGGACAGTAAATTGTTCAGCTTAGCATCATGTTTCAGCTTACACAAGTACCAAAATGTAAGTGTAACCCATTGTTTAAAGGTTTCAGAAAAAGGATTACGAGAAAGGTCACCCATCGATGTGATTCAGATTGCAGATAGCAAAGCAAAGCAATTAGCTAAAGACCTTAACAATGCAGACCCTAAACCAGCAGCGCCACTAAATTAACTAGCACTATTTTCTTCCCCCAAGAAACCCACAAACATTTAACATAAGCATCAAATTGGTCGCCCAAATTACCCAAAACACATAAGAAGAGCAGTTGAGACTTCAGTCTACATGCTACAGCACCCAGGGCGCGGGAGGTGCACATGACAGTGAGGTAACGGTCCCACAAAGCATGGCTGGGCGTGGCCCGAGCATAGTGGAGGCGCGGTCGCGGTGCTGTGAGCGTGCCTGGGCGGGGCCAGGGCGCGGCCCGAGCGTAGTGGAGGCGCGGTCGCGGTGCGGTGAGCACGCCTGGGCGGGGCCAGGGAGCGACCAGGGGCCGAGGGGAGCACGACCACGGGGGGCGGCAACCAGGAGCTGGGGCGCGGTGGTGCAACAGTCTACGACGACGAAATCGAAGGGCGGGGGAAGGTGAACCGGTGCAGCTCACCGAGAGGAAGACGATGGCAAGCTCGTGCGGGGTCGGGGTTGATGAGGTGACACGGATCGACGGTGAGTCCGTGGTGGCCGGAGGTGGAAGAAGACCTCGATCCGCATGATGCAGAGTCATCGAGCTCGAACGGCTGGCCGTAGATGACGTAGAAGAACACTGCAGAGCTCCTGGACTGCTTGGTGGGGTGCGGGGACGACGGTGATCGTGGGGACGATGTGGTGTCGATGGGGACGACCTAGTCGGGTGAAGCAACGCGAGGGGAGGGGAAGTGGGGAGGTGCTAGGGTGTGGAGCGGTCGCGGGGGTCGTAGGAGCGGGCGCGGGGGAGCCGGAGCGGGTATGGAGCAGGCGCGGGGGGTCGTTGGAGCGGGCCGGGAGTCGTTGGAGCGGGCGCGGGGGAGGGAAGGGGGATCTGGCGAGGGAGAGGGAAGGGGGGATTGGGAGAAGGGGTATCCAGCTATAGCAATGGTGCACCACCCTGTGGTGTGCCATTAGTAACCTTTTTTTGACAGCAATGGCGCACCCTCCTCTCGTGCGCCATTAGTAACATTTTTTTTCATTATTTCTTGTTGCATCTAATAATCTGTTTTTTATCAAATTTGTTATTTTCATGAGGACTAGAATAGAAGATATCATCAAATATCATCAATTTTTTTTGAAAATATCATCAAATTTGTTTTTTTATTTTTAATTGAAAATATCATGAAATTTGTTATTTGAAGATATCATCAAATTTCTTATCTGAAAATATAATCAAATTTGTTATTTAAAAAAATCTTCAAAAAGTGGGGGAGGGTGCGGGTGTCAGCGGCGGCGGTGGAGCG
>NC_041393.1:303589688-303640804 GCF_002162155.2 Triticum dicoccoides | reverse complement strand
CGGTGGTGGAGCGGGGGAGGGTGCGGGGGGTCGGTGGCGGTGGTGGAGCGGCGGGAGGGTGCGGGGGAAGGGTGCGGGGGGTGCTCGGCGGCGAGGGGGATCTGGCGAGGGGGATAGCTATCGAGAGGGAGGGGATCGAGATCGAGTGTCCTCATGAATATTCAATATTTTTTTCATATTGAATATGAAAAAATATCATCAAATTTGAAAAAATATTCATGAATTCAAAAAGTGCCCATGAAATTTAAAAATATTCATGATATCAAAAAGTGCCCGAGAAATGAAGGCTACAATTTAAATACAATCGATCTTAGCTAGCTATCTGTGCACAATCTTCTTGCCCTTATTTTTCTCAAATGGAGTTCTTCTGTGGAACGGACGTCCTTTAGGTAGGGTGGTCCTGCTTCTTCTTGTGGTGTGTGCTGCTACTTCATCGTTGTCGTCATGTTCGATCTTCGGGTCGCCGTACTTGTCGAAGTCTTGCTCATTGGCTACTCCATCCATTTCGATGATCTTCCTTTTGCCTCTCCTCACGACAACACGACTGGGCTTTGGCGGGTCGGTAATGAAGAAGCATTGGTCCACTTGGGAAGCCAGTACCCATGGCTCATTTTTCGCGGTGACATTTGCGCCCGCTGTCTTGGATTTGGCTTCGGGTATAACCAAGGTGGTGAAATACTGGTCTTCTTTTAGGACACTCTTGGCCCATCTGACACGGAACATCGGGACCTTCTCTCTAGCGTAGCTCAGCTCCCAGATCTCCTCGATCCTTCCGTAGTATCTGTCCTTGTCATTGCCGGTGTAGGATTCCATCGTTACCCCGGAGTTCTGATAACCATCGCTCTTCATGTCCTTGTTCTCGGTGTAGAATGTGTAGCCGTTGATATCGTACGCCTCATAGGTCATCAGGTTGTGCTCGACGCCCTGTGACAAGGCGAATATGAGTTGTTCTTCCGCGGAAGAATCCTCATGTAAAGGGTACGACAGAAGCTTCTGCTTGAACCAACGCGTGAAACATGAGTTGTGCTCTTTGATTATATCTCCGTCCGTCCTCTGTTGGCCTTGGTCATTGTACGTCTTCTCAATAAAGGTTTTGTGCGCTACCACCCAAGGATCGACCACGTCTATGTGTTGTAGCGCGACTAGGTTTGCTCTTTCAAAGTCGGCAAGTCGACCCTCGAAGTCGACATGCATTTCGCGGCGACCCTCACGGTGACCCCATCTAGCAAGCTTGCCGAGGTGCCTGTTTACGGGCAGACCAACGGGGTTCTCGATGCCTAGATAATTCGTGCAGTAGGAGATGCACTCTTCGGTCAGAAAGCCCCTGGCTATACTTCCCTCTGGACGTGACATGTTGCGAACGTATCCTTTGATGACACCATTCATCCTTTCGAACGGCGTCATGCTGTGCAGGAACGTCGGCCCGAGTTGGATGATATCCTCCACGATATGGACCAGCAGATGCACCATAACGTCGAAGAATGCGGGCGGGAAGTACATCTCAAGCTGGCATAGTATCACCACGATCTCTTCCTGTAGCCTTCTGAGTTGCCTCACTCCAATCGACTTCCGAGAGATGACGTCGAAAAAGTTGCATAGACCAAATAGCATTTCACGGACGTGCGCACCCATGATCCCACAGATTGCAACTGGAAGTATATGTGTCATCAGCACGTGACAGTCGTGAGACTTCATCCCGCTGAACTTCTACTTCGCTGGGTCTAGGTATCTGCTTATCTTCCCCGCGTAACCGTAAGGAAGTTATACTCCTAGGAGGCAGGTGAAAAACTGCTCAATCTCCTCCTGACTTAGAGTGAAGCACGCGGGTGGGTAGTCATTTCTGGTCTTCTTGGCCTTTTTGCCTTTGCGGCGACTTTCTGTGTCCAGCTTCGCCTCATCATCATCATCATCATCATCATCATCATCATTAGCGTGAAGCTCCTGCCTAATGCCCATTGATTTCAAGTCTGCCCTTGCTTTCGGCCCATCTTTGGTCCTCTCTGGCATGTTGAGCAGGGTACCAAGCAGAATCTCGCACACGTTCTTCGTGATATGCATGACATCAAGGCTGTGAGGCACACGGTGGATCTTCTAGTACGGCAAGTCCCAGAAAACAGACCTCGTTTTCCATACCTTCAGCAGCGGCTCCGGCGCCTTTCACTTCTTTCTCGGCTCTGGCGCCTTTTGCTTCTTTCCCGGCAGTGGGCAGTCTTTCCAATTTTTCAACAGCTCGTCTATTTCCTCGCCGCTCCTCGTACACGGGCGTTTTCGAGGTTCGGTTTCACCATCGAACAGATCCTTGCATTTCCTCCACGGGTCATCGTCGCGAAGCCACCTTCGATGTCCCATGAACACGGTTTTCAAAAACCCGGGATCTCTATCTAGCTGGCGATACGTTGTGTCATCCATGCACCTTACGCATCCAGAAAATCCGTGGACTACCTGCCCCGCGATATATCCGTAACCGAGATAATCGTGCACCGTCGTGAGCAATGCGGCTCTCATAGGGAAATATTCTTTCTCTGCGGCGTCCCACGTATTGGCTGGCGTTTTCCACAGCGTGTCTAGCTCCTCCTTCAGCAGCCCCAGATACAGATTGATGCCGTTCCCTGGTTGCTTCGGCCCTTCAATTTGCATACTCATGTGAATGTACTTCCTCTTCATGCACAACCAGGGGGGAAGGTTGTACATCCACACAAACACAGGCCAGGTGCTATGTGTGCTTCTCTGGCTGCCAAACAGATTGACTCCATCGGTGCTCGCGCCCAGCACGATGTTCCTTGGATCCTTCCCAAATTCTGGGTATTCGAAGTTCAACGCTTGCCACTGGCTCGCATCCTTAGGGTGACTCAGCATCTTGTCTTTTTTATTTATCTCCGGATCATTTCCGTCATCTTCCCGCTTCTTCTCCTCCCTATCCGCGTGCCAACGTAGGAGCTTTGCTACCTTAGGGTCCGCGAAATACCGCTGCAGACGAGGAGTGATCGGAAAGTACCACACCGATTTTCGAGGAGCTTTCTTCCTCTTATTGTATCAAGTGACGCCGCACACCGGACATATGGTAGACTCCGCGTGCTCGTCCCGATAAATGATGCAATTGTTCATGCACACATGGTATTTCATGTGCGGTAAATCCAGAGGACACACGATTTTCTTCGCCTCCTCGAAACTGGTCGGGCACTTGTTCCCCTTGGGAAGACGTTCGTGCCAGAATGACATGTTCTCGTCGAAGCATGCGTCGGTCATTTTGTGTTTTACCTTCATCTCCAGAGCGATGAGCGTTACTTTTAGGCGGGTATCCTCGGGCTTGGCTATCTCCAGTTGATCCAGCTTGGCTTTCTCTCGGGTGGCAGCTCTTGCGTTATCCGTCTGCTTGAGAAGCAACTCTTGAATATGAGGGTCCTGCACCCAGCCTCCATCGTTGTCTGCTCCGGCATCTTCATCTTCATGATCATGCCCTTCGTCTTGATCTTCCTCATCATCATGTACGACATCTTCTACATGATGACTGTGTACATCATCACCATCGTGATCATGTCCTGAAGATTCTTCGTCTTCTCGCCCGCCCTCACCGTGGTGGTTGTCTCGTTGCCCTTCCTCATTTCTTGCCCGGCCTCCATGGACGACTTCATAGTCATCTTCATCACCTTGCCACCGATAGCCATCCATGAAACCACGCAAGAGCAGGTGGTCCCGCACCTGCCCGGAATCCGGGTCCGCAATAAGGCTCTTCAGCTTGCATCTTCGACACGGACATCTTATCTCCGTCTCGTTCTTTTGAAGCATCTCGGCCTTCGCGGAGCTCAAAAACCTATTCACGATGCCTTCGGTCATCGTGCGGACCATGGTCGCCTGCGGGGTAGAGCAAAATGATATTTTAGAACCAAGAAATTTTTTGGCATGACCTTCCCTAAAAATAGGACAAAAAAGAATGCATAGTGCCAAAATTCTCGCCGAAACGGAAATGAATCAACATTCCGGCAAAATATTGGCAACTATCGCATTTCAAATACCGGTACGTGCAAACACAAACATATATGCAACACCACAAACATATGCAACATCACAAACATACATAGATCTAGCTAGGCCACAAAAAGTGCATGTGCACGTTGTTGGAGCGAGCTAGGGAGAAAAAAGTAGATCTACAACGTGAAGATAGCTTTCCCCTTACTTACCTATAAAAAAGGTAATTTCACCACTTAATTTTGATGAATCTATGGTGCAAATGAGGTGAGGAGGAGGAGGCAGCCGAAAGTTTGGAGAAGGAGGTGGAGGGAATGAAGTGGGGAAAGTGAGTGGGTAGGTGTGGTTGTCCAAAATATCTTGTTGGGGTCCCAGGTTACTAATGGCGCACCACCAGCAAATGCGCCATTAGTATGCCTGCTTACTAATGACGCACCTGCAGGTGGTGCGCCATTAGTAGTTTTGCAAAAAAGTAAAAAAAAATACTAATGGCGCACTCTCTTCCTAGTGCGCCATTACTAGTTAGAACTAGTAATGGCGCACTTCGGTAGGATGCGCCATTAGTATGTATTTAAATATGAAAAAAAAACTTTATTACTAGTGGCGCACCGTTTTCCTGGTGTGCCATTAGTGTCTTCCACACTAATGGCGCATCACAAACTAATGCGCCATTAATATATAGTAGTGGCGCACTACAATCCTAATGCGTCATTAGTGTGAATCCTATCTATAGCCCTTTTCCTAGTAGTGCTTCTTTCCTTGCAAAGATACGTGCACAACTTCAAACAACAGCAGACTCTATACCTCCGTCCCTTTAGCCGGTTTTTTTAAAACCATTTCTCGTTCTCCAAGAAAAATTTGATAGGACATGTGGCAAGTCCTAGCAGTAGGAGTACTTTCCTTGGGAATCCAAACTCAACAACCAAACCAGTCAATTAGTACTACTCCTACTACGTCTTTTTTGCTAAAACTTCTCTCACGTGATGTGCACTTTCCTTGCACTCAATAATTTCCCTTAGCTAGGAGCACGTCCCAAGGCAACAGATCTGCTATTTTCTTTTTTGATTCGATCCAAACCTGCCAATGTTACACAAGATGCGCTGGTGGCTTTCCTTCTAGCATCAACCGTTTAACACAATCTCCCGTGTCAGTCGCGAGACCTCCAAACTCTAGCTTTTGTTTAGATGATCCAATGTTTCCAAACTCTTGTCCTTTTGAAGCAGGAGAAAGATCACGTCCTAAGGCAAAATAGATCTGTACTGAATGATCTCTCTCTTGTATTCTTTCTCGGTATTTCTCTTAGATTTTTTTTACACTCTCTCCAAGCTGAACCAAGATGGCTATGAACGACAACAACAGATGGGTGGTGGTGATGGCGATAGCAGTGATGACGAAAATAAGTAGCAGTGAAAGATGACAATGAAGTGAATGATGGTGTGAGCGGACGTGACGTGAACAAAACGTGATTAGAACTCGAAACTCTAAAAGTTTAGACACTAAAAACCAGCAACTCGACACACGATGCAACCGAAAATTCAAGAATGCAAAAACTAAGTGAAAATAGCAAAAAGGCTCAGACTGTCTGGGACACGGATGAACTAATCTAATTTTTTTTTGGCTTTTTCGTGGACTATAGGTGTGAATGACAGATGCGATCTAAACTATGAAAAAATGTAAAATCTCACCGAGCAACCTGAAAATTGATACCACTCTGTAGAGGCGAGGGCCCCGATCTTTCGATGAGATGATAACAATCGATTTTATGGAGACAACTTTGATGATCCGACTACAAACGTGCAACGACGGTGCGCCTTAGCTATCGCTAAACCAACTCCGAGAGGTTATTGACCACGCCGGAGCACGATCAACCTGACCACGAAGGTCTACTCCTGCAAGCAATCGAAGAACAAGCAACAATATGATTAAGTAATCTGAATATTGCGAATATGGATGAAGTATTGATAAAATTGGGGTTTCATAAGCGGCCTTGGTCTGGTCGTTGGACACAAATGAAGTACACGAAGTTGCAGTGATTGCTAACTTTTAACTAAATAAAACCCAAGTCTAAACGATGCCTTAAGGGCTATATTTATAGGGAAAAGAGAGGGGATTTCGTCCACCCTTGGCAAGGTGGGACTAAAACACCTCCTAAGTCATTTCCCCTACAATATGGACTCTAAAAATAGATTACATGAGCCTGGGCCAAAATAAGGTGGCGCAACACCATTTGTCCATCTTCTTGTATGCCATCATGGTGGCTTCAAAGTCCGGAAATCTCCACTTGAACCTCTATTCTTGTTCTCTTGGCACGCACCTTCATCTCCGTGCTTGACGATGCTCCAATGTTCATCCTTCTTGTCCGTGCTAGGCCCTTCAATTGCAAGAAACACAAATGTATCTAAGTTAGGCAGCATCATATTCTCCTGAACACTAGAAACATTACCAAGAGACGAAAGTACCTGATAATTTAATTAACGTAGGCGAGCTCTAGAAATTGTTCCAAGAGGTAAAACAGCAGGGGATATGGGTGTAATTGCGGTAGCTATGTCCTCATCAACTTGTGTGACTGTTTTGGGATGCGGCCAACTCTCAATAGCTTCAATCTTGGCTTTGTCAACTTCAATTCCCTGTGGAGAACAACATAGCCAAGAAAAGATACTCGGTCGGTGCAAAAGGTGCACTTCCCAAGGTTACCAAACAAACGTGCATCACGTAGTGTCAGGACCCCGATCCTAAGTCACACCGATCTAGCATGTAACACATCATATCACTTTGCGTCCTCACGCACGATATTCCCACGGGTGCCACCTTACCTGGCCCGGGACCGTTTGTGCCTTTTGGCCCACGTATATGATAGTGCCGCTAGCATCCATATGACAAAGAATCCGGGCTGACATGGCT
Source organism: Triticum dicoccoides (assembly GCF_002162155.2). Taxonomy (NCBI): domain Eukaryota; kingdom Viridiplantae; phylum Streptophyta; class Magnoliopsida; order Poales; family Poaceae; genus Triticum; species Triticum dicoccoides. Next base: position 303,633,937 of record NC_041393.1, on the reverse strand, counting down.
AGTCATGAATCCAAAGTGGCACTAAGTTACAGAGACATGCATACATGACCCAACAACGAACGCGTCGGTCATCAGCGAGTGAATCCGGGCTGTAGCAACTGGGCTAGCAGGACTCCGTTAAACTGGGCTATAGCAGGCTAACAGGACTCCGGTAGACACTGCGTGACATTTACCTGAAGGGACAGACACAGGAACGAAGAAGGACACATGCCGGCCAGCCTAAGTGTTCCGGAGCAGTAGCAAGCTACCAAGGCTCAGTGGAAGCACTAGGAGACATTTCCCAGTAAGAGAGGCTACCAAGGATAAACAACTAGATAGTCATATCCCACACATATCAAGCATTTCAAATCATACACGCAATATGCTCGATATGTGCAAATACAACATGGCATCACAACATAACTCTACGACTCAAAGTATTTATTCAATAGGCTCCGAGGAGCGAGATAATACAAACATGAGTCTCATGACCCAACATTCAGAGCATACAAGTCAAAGCACATGCGGAAGCTTAACATGTCTAAGTACAGACATCTAGAAATGAAAAAGGCTGAGAAGCCTGACTATCTACCAGATCCTGCCGAGGGCACAAGATCGTAGCTGAGGTAACAAGCTAAACGTCGAAGTCCACGTGGAACTACTAGGGAGACTGAAGTCTCTCTGCAAAAACATAAATTAAGCAACGTGAGTACAAATGTACCCAGCAAGACTTACATCAAAACTAACTAGATATGCATCATTATCAACAAAGGGGATGGTGGGGTTTAACTGCAGCAAGCCAGCTTTGACTCGGTGGCTATCCTAAACTACGACTGCAAGTAACTCTTTTGGGGTGGCGCACACGAGTCCACATATTCTCCAATCAATACACCACTATGGATCCGCTCCCGTCTACCTACGAGAACGCCATCCATAGCACTCATGCTTATCTTGCGTATTTTAGAGTATCCACTTTCACTTGTCTATGAACTGTACAGGCAACCCAGAAGTCCTTTACCGCGGACACGGCTATTCGAATAGATCATATTAACCCTGTAGGGGTGTACTTCTTCACACACGCTCTCACCACTTACCGCCGTTTACACGACATGTACTCGGCAACCTTCAAGCGGAAGCCCAACGAGGGTGTCGGCCACGACCTGACTAACCACACAAGTCTCTCGTCCAGGTTTATCACCTATTCAGGTTCCATCCGCAAGGAGATCCGGCCGGGGTGTCGCTCACGGCCCCAAACGATGTGTGCCGGGTTCCCAAGCCCACCTCGAAGGGTGGATCTACGCTTGGTACACCGTGCCATGGTGCCTAGTTTGTCCCAAGCCGACCTGTACCGGGTGCCACTTGGTAGACTACTAACACAACCTACAAACACCAGAAACTAGTTGCAACTCCTAGACAGAGATCAGGTTGATTAATAAGTCGAGAGGGGCACTTAAGCATTCCAATGCGTGGTAGTAGCTGTTCATGGATCACAAACACAAAACTCAGTTCCTGCGGACGGCTGCAATGAGACAACCCACCATGTACTCGTACATGGCCTCTCACCGCTACCTTTACCAAATCGTGTTCACACACTTAGACCACACAAAGTAGGACATGTTCACACACCTCTGATTCATCCCCGATGAATCAGACCTGACTCAACTCTAAGCAGTAGCAGGCATGAAAAAAAAGCATGAATGAGTAGGCACATCAGAGCTCAAACAATTCCTACTCATGCTAGTGGGTTTCATCTATTTACTGTGGCAATGACAGGTCATGCAGAGGATAAAGGGGTTCAGCTACCGCAACAAGTAACAGATGAATTGTTGTTATCCTAATGCAGTAAAAGAGAGCAGGAGCGAGAGAGTGGGATTGTATCGGAATGAACAAAGAGGTTTTGCTTGCCTGGCACTTCTGAAGATAATATAGTTCTTCATCGGTGTCATCGATCTCATCGTCAGAACACGTCTACTGAGAGGGGACAAACACCGGCAACAGAGAAAGAACACAATCAATGCAATGCAACAAAATGATGCATGAGTGTGACATGGCAATATGCTGTGGTTTGAGCTAATGCAACTAGCAACCAGATTAAATGAAGTTGGTTTGAATCCAAGATTCAAATTCAAACTCCATATGTGGATATTTAAATGCCATTTATATGTTTTGTGCTAAACAGCAGCTATAAGTTGTTCTAGCATGCATGAAAACAGTACATATGGATAGATTGGATTTTTCTGATCATTTTTCATATATAAATTATTTCATTCTGAGCTACGGTTGATTTTCTATGATTTTTAGAAGTTTTAGGACATTTTCTGGAATTTCCTGAATAAACTTAAATCCAGAAAATGCTTTATTGCGTCACAGTGACATTGTTGTGATGTCAGCAGTCAATAGGGTTGACCCAGGTCAAACCTGACCAGTGGGACCCACTGTTCAGTTACTTAGTTAGTTAACTGAGTTAATTAGAGTTAAGCTAATTCTAACTAAATGTCAGCAAGGCTGGGCCCACATGTTAGTGGCTTAATTAATCAACTAAATTAATTAGTGTTAACTAATCTAACACCTAAATAAACAGTGCCTGGCCCACACATCAGTGAGACAGAGCGGGTCAAAGTGCGGTCAAACCCAGGTCAAACTCGCCGGAGTTTAACCGGCGGCTCGTCGCCGGCGACGCCAGCGATAGCGGAAGGCGTCGGAAACGCTCCTTCGGCGACCAAATCGGCGGCTGAGAGGCTCTACGCGTTGCTGGTGCTCTTCCGCATCCAACTGGACCGGAGTTAGCGGCAGGGGTGGCCGGAGTCGAGTGCGGCATCGACCTCGGCGGCGGCCGGAGTTTGGGCGAGATGCGACCGAGAGCTAGGGGGCACGGAAAGGCGAGCTGGGGCGTGCTACGGGCTCGTGGGGAGGCATTGAGTGCAATGGTGTGATCTACTGCGAGCTTCAGCAGCCGTAGCCACGGCGGCGACATGGCCGGCAGCGAAGAGCTCTCGGGCTCGTTGCGAACGGCGTCTAGAGAGGGAGGTAGAGCACAGGGAGAGTGGGAAACGATGGCGGAGCTCACAGCGGTTGCAGAGGTGGCCTCGGCGTGCTCGGGGAAGCACCGGAGCGAGCGGGGCAGCGAGAGGGATCTCCGGCGGCCGGCGATGAACGTGATGAAGATGTCGTCGATGCAGGGCCTCCGGCGAGTCGTGGCTAGACGGAGAGGACGAGGGAGGTGCGGCGATGCTCGTGGGCATGTTGGGGAGGCGAGGGGAGCACGGAGGCTGCGGCGTTACGGTGGCGCGTTTGCGGCTGCGCTCGGGCGCGAGAGGGAGAGAGAGCAGAGGAGAGAAAAGAGGTCGGGAGAGAGTGAGAGAGGTCCAGGGGGGTGCGTGAAGTCGTCTGGAGTCGTCCAGGGCATCGGCAGAAGCAGGAGGTGGCCGCGGGTGGCTGTGCGCGCCGCACACAGGTGCTTCTCCTCCTGGCAGTGGAGGAAGACGACAGAGGGGTTGTGGTGGTGGGCTGGGCCAGATGGCTGGGCCGCCAGCTGGGCCGGCCAGGTGGGCTGCACGGTGAGGCCAGGTACTAACTCTCTCTCTCTTTTGTTTTCATTTTCTATTTTCTGTAATTGTATTTTGCTTTATTAAAAATGCCAGGGCATTTCCAAAAATCATGAAACTGCTCAATGTCACTGTTTGGAATATTTCTAACAGCAAACATTTCAGTTTGTGATTATTTGAGCATTTAAAATATTATTTAGCAATTAAATGCCCAAATGCAAATACCGTAAGATTTAATTCAAAAATCCAGAATGGCCTAGAAAAATGTGCACCATTTTTGGGAGAGGTTCTAGACCAATCCAAAAATAATGAACTTTTCTGAAGAGCATTTTGGGTTCATTGAGAATATTTTTATTTGAACCTAGTTGATTTGATCTGGTGCTAGGGTTTGAGCAATCCCCTAAATAAGATTTAAACATGATGCACACATGAAGGGCTAGTCTAGTGCATACCAGAACTAGGGATGTGACACATAGAGCAAATAAAAACAACACGTAAATGTTCCAAATGTTCTTCCAAAGATCTACTATAAATCAATATGTCATCAAAGTAAACTACCACAAATCGTCCAATGAAAGGACATAAAACTTCGTTCATTAATCTCATGAAAGTACTAGGTGAATTAGTTAACCCAAAAGGCATGACTAACCACTCATATAATTCAAACTTAGTTTTAAATGTTGTTTTCCATTCATCTCCCAATTTCATACGAATTTGATGGTATCCACTACGCAAATCAACTTTGGAGAATATTGTAGAGCCACTCAATTCATCAAGCATATCATCTAGCCTAGGAATAGGATGACGATAACGAATAGTAATATTATTAATGCCTCTACAATCAACACACATAAGTGATGTACCATCCTTTTTCGGCACTAGAATAATAGGAACAGCACAAGGACTAAGGGATTCGCGTATATAACCTTTGTCGAGCAGCTCCTGTACTTGATGCATAATCTCCTTCGTCTCCTCTGGATTGGTACATTATGGTGCACGGTTGGGTAATGATGCACCGGGAATTAAGTCAATCTGATGCTCAATCCCTCGAATGGGAGGTAATCCTGGTGGCACGTCTTGTGGAAAGACGTCAACGAACTCCTGCAAAATGTTAGTGACAGCAGGAGGCAAAGAGGAAGGCACGTCCTCGAATGAAAATAATGCCTCTTTGCAAACAAAAGCATAGCAAATAGATTTGCTAAAATCTAGCTCATCAATATCAGATTTAGTGGCAAGTAAACATGCTCTTTTCAATTTAATTTCAGAAGCAACACTAGATGGTTTACTATTAGGCTTCATTTGTTGCTCAAATTCTTTTGCCACAATCTGATTTTCACTCTTATTTTTCTCCTGTTTTGCTTTATTAGCTCTATTAATATCATCTTTCACAATGGACTCAGGAGTCATAGGAAGCAAAGTAATATTTTTATCCTTATGAACAAGAGTATACTGATTGTTTCTACCATGGTGTACATAATTTTTATCAAATTGCCATGGTCGACCAAGTATTAAGGAACATGCTTGCATAGGTACCACATCACAATCAACATAATCAGCATATGTAGAGATACTAAAATGCACACGAACAGTACGTGTTACCTTAACCTTGCCGCTGTTGTTGAAACATTGGATGTAGTAATGATGTGGATGTGGTCTTGTGATCAGAGATAGCTTCTCCACCATCTCCATGCTAGCCAAGTTGTTGCAGCTCCCTTCGTCTATGATGACGCGCACAGAACATTCTTTCACAACTCTCTTTGTATGGAACAAATTGTGCCTCTGATTTTGCTCAGTTTGTGTGACCTGCACACTCAAAACACGTTGAGCAACTAAACATTCATACCTGTCAGCGTCTTCAGGAGCCATGTATTGCATCTCATGATCAGAATCATCTCCACCATGTTCTTCACGTGTAATAAGAGCCAAAGTCTCCTCATCATAGTCACTAGCGGACTCATACCCACCATCCTCAGTAGCAATCATCACACGCTGAGATTTGCATTCTCTCGCATAATGACCTCTTCCCTTACAACGACGACAAATAATATCACTTGTGTGCCCTGTGGATGCCATGGAAGAAGAAGAACTCTGTGCAGGCCCGGCAGGTGCGCTCTTGGCAGATAATGGTGGTTGTGCCTGCTTTCTTGTATCACGGTTGGAGGTGGCACCTGATGGAGGTGCTAGTGCAGTTGAAGTAGAAGATGCACGCGGTGTCCATGATGAAGGTCGGCCTGCAGAAAAGTTAGTTTGCGCCAATGCTTGTCGATCCTGCACTTCACGTTCAGCTTTACAAGCAAGATGGAATAAACGATGTATATTAGTATACTCCTTATACTCTAGAATGGTCTGAATCTCACTATTTAATCCACCCATAAAACGTGCAAGCATAGCTTCATTCTCCTCAGCAATACCACATCTAATCATGCCAGTTTGTAATTCCTGATAATATTCTTCTACAAAATTTTTTTCTTGTCTTAAACGCTGCAATTTTTGAATTAATTCACATTGATAATATGGTGGAACCCAACGAGTACGCATAGCAGTTTTCAAAGCAGCCCAAGTAGCTGGAATAAGATATAATCTACAATGTTCAGACCACCAAACACATGCAAAGCTAGTGAAAGCACAAACAACAGCAGGAACACGTCTCTCCTCAGGATATTGTAAACATGTAAATCGTTTTTTAGTTTCTAACTCCCAAGTAAGATATATATCAGGAACATATCTACCCTCAAATGGTGGAATATTCAATTTCAGTTTAGGAAGATGGCCATGATCTCGTACCTGAGGGAGAGCCCTACCATTGTGATTATTTGCATGTGGACGACCTGGTGGTTGTGTTGCTGGTGGTTGCACGTAGTTCTGATTTTGATCAACCTCATCCTCATAATCTCCCGCATAATCATCCTCCGCATCAGCAGCAGGAGCCACAAAAGTATCAACAGCAGCACCAACAGTTTGGCCAGGCTGAAGAAGGACACGACTCGCTCGGCGGAGGGCTGTTTCGCGACGTGGAGGTAGTAGTAGTAGTTGTTGTTGTAGAGGTGCGACAGGTGCAGCCAATGGTGGAAGACACACAAGCAGTTCATTAAATCTGTTATCGAGCTTTGTTTCGAACGTCTTCTCAAGGCCAGTGATATTCTCCATGGCCTCTTCAAAATTGTTCAGCACATCTTGCACCTGTTCAGTCATCATTTGCTGAAACTTATAATGAAGCTCCTTGTTCGTTAAGTTCTCCCAGTCAATCTCGTCGGCTTGTGATCCTGGCATGGTTAGCAGCAATAGAAAAACACAAGAATATGATCCTACAGACTACTAACAAGTGGTTGTGGTGGGTGTCACAAATCTGTCAAGCAAAACTTAAATTCGTACCAGTTCTTACCCAGCAGCAGGCGGTGATCGGCAACCGTTGTAGTCAAAACTCTCAAAGCTTGGATAGAGCAATTACCAGGGAGAGTCAAAAGCACGACGTAGATGTATGTGGAGCAGGGAAGGATTATAATATGGTAGCAAAAGGGTCAGCAATAATCAATTCAGATATGCAAAGTTGAATAAACGCTCAACGACGGTACTGTGTTGGTCCTAGGCTAGACCATGCTAGAGACGCGAGCCTAGAACACTAACAAAATGACGATGCTGCATGTAAACAAGGGAAAAGCACACTCTGGAAAAAAATCACTCTGTTTTTTTTGCGCTCCTTTTTTTGCGAAAAATCACTATAATGGCGAGTGTCTCAAAACTCTTCCCAGGTCAAACTGACAGGATAGGCACAATTTTTTTTTTGACTTTTTTTCGGAAATCAGGGCAGCGACGACGAAAAAGTGCGACAAAAAGTCACTATGATGGCACGTGGCTCAAAAGACTCAGAAAAGCCTAAAAATAGGATAGGAAAAAAATATTTTTGCCTGCAAAAATATTTTTTTTCCGAAACCTACTCAGGCAAGGAGACACGAATCGGAAATTAGACGGATCTCGAAAACAAACCTAATATGAAAGTAACTCGGATTGGTGGTGGATATATGGTGGTAGGATATGGCAGCGGTGGTGGTATATGGTAGCGGTGGTGGTATATGGATACGGATCGGTGGTGGTATATGGATACAGATTGGTGGTGGTATATGGATATGGATTCAGAGCAGTGGCGGATCAGCGGTTGTGGTAGATGGCAGGAGCGATGACAATGGTGTGGCGGCGGCGTGACAACTTGTGAACAGAACTCGAAACTCTAAGGGAAACTAGACACTAAGACCAGCAACTTGACACGATGATGCAACCGCAAATTAAACAAAGCAAATACAGAAGAGATTATGCAAAGGCTCAGATTGGTTCGGATAGGATGAACTAACCCTAATTCCTTTTGGCTTTTTCGTGGACTATAGTTATGAAGAAAAGACTCGATCTAAACTACGAAAAACTATAAAATCTCATCGAGCAACCTGAAAATCTGATACCACTTGATAGAGGCAAAGGTGTCCCATCTTTCAATGAGATGGTGGCTATCGTTTTGGAGGAAGTCGACTTTGACGATCCGACTACGAACGTGCGAGGATGCCGTGCCTTAGCAATCGCTAAACCAACTCCGAGAGGTTATTGACCACGCCGGAGCATGATCAACCTGACCACGAAGGTCTGTTTCCTGCAGGCAAACAAAGAACAAGCAAGAAACTAAGATTGCAATCTGGATATTGCGAATATAAGAGGATAGCTTTATTGATCATGGTGGGGTTCTGTGACGCCTTTGTCTGGTCGTTGAACACAAACGAAGTACGCGAAGTTGCAGCTATGGCAAACTTTAATCTAAACAAAACCCAAAGTCTAAACGGTGCGCTAAGGGCTGTATATATGGAGGAAGAGGGGGGAATTTTATGGCCCTTCATGGAGGGGTCAAAAATCAACCCTATCTCTTGTTTCCCCATACATACAGACTCTAAAAATAGCCTATACTTATGTATTTCGAAATTACATGGGCCTGGCCTAATAATAAGGTGACGCAGCACCTAGAATAGCGTCGGGACGAATTTATGAAGTGGCATCTTGTATATTTCGTCCAAGGCTTCATGCACCCATTATGGTGGCTTCAAAGTCCTGAAATCATCACTTGTAACTCCGTTCTTGTTCCCCTTGCGCATGCCATCATCTCCATGCTTGTTCTTGCTCCAATGTTCATCCTTCTCCAAGCTAGGCCCTTCATTTGTAAACAAAACAAATGTATCCAATTTAGGCAGCATCATATTCTCATGAACATTAGAATCATTACCCAGAAACAAAAGTACCTGATAATTTAATTGGCATGTGCGAGCTCTAGTAAATGGTCCAGTATATGTAGTAGTAGGGGCCGTGGGTGTAACAATGGTATTGATGTCCTCATCACAATGGGTTCAGAAACTTGTCCGTAAAACAACGGCGAATGATGTTCTTTGACTTTCAGGGCCAAAAAGTCCTGCTTAAGACTGAATTTGAGGGTACTCCAGGCTTCCTAGCACAAAAGGGAAGTATTTTCTGGATTCGCATGCTCGCCGCGAGCAGTTTGATTAGTGGTGAGTCTAACACGGACTCCGAATGACAAAGTTATGACCATAGTAGTGAACATCGGTCCATTCTATGGTAGTCCTGGAAAGAACTTTATTTTCCCGTGACGCTTTTTGCCTGACTGCCCCAAAATTTCTTGTTTCCACATATATATTGACCGATGCCAGGAATACCCTTTTGTTCTTGGATTTCATGTACATGAGTTATAGCATGCCATCCGGCGAAAACGAGGAAATAAGGCATATAGCCGCTGGAGTTTCTTTAATTTACGGTCAAATGAGATTCCCCCGGATCATAGAGCATCTGCTGAAAGCTACGTTTGTCCCAACCAGGGGGGCTAATGTCTATAAGCGACATAATCTCTCGAATTTCCTTCAAAAAGAAGTGCCAATGGGTTTAGAAACTTGTCCGAAAAACAGCGGCGCATGGTGTCCTTTGACTTTCAGGGCCAAAAAGTCCTGCTTAAGGCGGAATTTGAGGGTACTCTGGGCCTCCTTGCGCAAGCGGGGAGTATTTTGTGGATCCAAATGCTCGCCGCGAGCAGTTTGAGTACTTATGGGTCCGACACCGACTTCGAATGACAAAGTTATGACCGTTTTAGTGAACATCAGTCCATTCTATGGCAGCCCTTGAAAGAACTTCATTTTCCCGGGACGCTTTTTGAGTGACCGCCCTAAAATTTCTTGTGCTCTATACTAGAGATATTGTTTCCACAAATATATTAAGCAATGCCAGGAATGCCTTTTGTTCTTGGCTTTCACGTGCATGAGTTAGAGCATGCCATCCGGCAAAAACAAGGAGAATAAGGCATATAGCCGCTAGAGTTTCTTTAATTTACGGCCAAATGAGATTCCCCCAGATCATAGAGCATCTGCTGAAAGCTACATTTGTCCCAACCAGGGGGGCTAATGTCTGTAAGCAACATAATCCCTCAAATTTCCTTGAAAAAGAAGTACCAATGGGTTTAGAAACTTGTCCGAAAAACAGCGGCGCATGGTGTTCTTTGACTTTTAGGGCCAAAAAGTCATGCTTAAAGCAGAATTTGAGGGTACTCTGGGCCTCCTTGTGCAAGCGGGGAGTATTTTGTGGATCCGCATGCTCGCCGCGAGCAGTTTGAGTACTTCTGGGTCCGACACCGACTTCGAATGCCAAATTTATGACCGTTTGAGTGAACATCAGTCCATTCTATGGCAGCCCTTGAAAGAACTTCATTTTCCCGGTACGCTTTTTGAGTGACCGCCCTGAAATTTGTTGTCCTCTATACTGGAGATATTGTTTCCACAAATATATTAACCGATGCCAGGAATGCCTTTTGTTCTTGGCTTTCACGTGCATGAGTTAGAGCATGCCATCCGGCGAAAACAAGGAGAATAAGGCATATAGCCGCTGGAGTTTCTTTAATTTACGGCCAAATGAGATTCCCCCGGATCATAGAGCATCTGCTGAAAGCTACATTTGTCCCAACCAGGGGGGCTAATGTCTGTAAGCAACATAATCTCTCAAATTTCCTTCAAAAAGAAGTACCAATGAGTTTAGAAACTTGTCCGAAAAATAGCGGCGCATGGTGTTCTTTGACTTTCAGGGCCAAAAAGTCCTGCTTAAGGCCGAATTTGAGGGTACTCTAGGCCTCCTTGTGCAAGCGGGGAGTATTTTGTGGATTCGCATGCTCGCGGCGAGCAGTTTGAGTACTTCTAGGTTGGACACCGACTTCGAATGAAAAAGTTATGACCGTTTTAGTGAACATGAGTCCATTCTATGGCGGCCCTTGAAAGAACTTCATTTTCTCGGGACGCTTTTTGCCTGACCACCCTAAAATTTCTTGTCCTCTATACTGGAGATATTGTTTCCACAAATATATTAACCGATGGCAGGAATGCCTTTTGTTCTTGGCTTTCACGTGCATGAGTTAGAGCATGCCATCCGGCGAAAACAAGGAGAATAAGGCATATAGCCGCTGGAGTTTCTTTAATTTACGGCCAAATGAGATTCCCCTGGATCATAGAGCATCTGCTGAAAGCTACATTTGTCCCAACCAGGGGGGGCTAATGTCTGTAAGCAACATAATCTCTCAAATTTCCTTCAAAAAGAAGTACCAATGGGTTTAGAAACTTGTCCGAAAAATAGCGGAGAATGGTGTTCTTTGACTTTCAGGGCAAAAAAGTCCTGCTTAAGGCAGAATTTGAGGGTACTCTAGGCCTCCTTGTGCAAGCGGGGAGTATTTTGTGGATTCGCATGCTCGCCGCGAGCAGTTTGAGTACCTCTAGGTTGGACACCGACTTCGAATGAAAAAGTTATGACCGTTTTAGTGAACATGAGTCCATTCTATGGCGGCCCTTGAAAGAACTTCATTTTCCCGGGATGCTTTTTGCCTGACCGCCCTAAAATTTCTTGTCCTCTATACTGGAGATATTGTTTCCACATATATATTAACCGATGCCAGGAATGCCTTTTGTTCTTGGCTTTCACGCGCATGAGTTAGAGCATGCCATCCGGCGAAAACAAGGAGAATAAGGCATATAGCCGCTGGATTTTCTTCAATTTACGGCCAAATGAGATTACCTGGATCATAGAGCATCTGCAGAAAGCTACATTTGTCCGTACCAGGGGGCTAATGTCTATCAGCAACATAATCTCTCGAATTTCCTTCCAAAGTTAGTGCCAATGGGTTCAGAAAGTTGTCCGAAAAACAGCGGCGAAAGTTGTCAGAAAGTGGTCAGAAAGTCGTCTATAAGCAAAAAAGTCCTGCTTAAGGCCAAATCTGAGGCTACTCCGGGCCTCCTGGTGCAAGACTGGAAATATTTTGGATTCGCACGCTCGCGGCGAGCGGTTTGAGTACTTGTGGGTCCGACACGGACTCCGAATGACAAAGTTATGACCGTTTTAGTTAACATCGGTCCATTCTATGGCAGTCCTTGAAAGAACTTCATTTTCCCTTGACGCTTTTTGCCTGACCGCCCCGAAATTTCTTGTCCTCTATAGAGGAGATATTGTTTCCACATATATATTCACCGATGCCAGGAATACTTTTTGTTCTTAGATATCACGCGTATGAGTTACAGCATGTCATCTGGTGAAAACAAGGAGAATAAGGCATATAGCTGCTGGATTGTCTTCAATTTATGGCCAAATGAGATTGCCCGGATCATGGGATCTGCAGAAACCTATGTTTGTCGCTACCAAAGGGGCTAATGTCTATAACCCACATAATCTCTCGTATTTCCTTCAAAAGGAAGTGCCAATGGGTTTAAAAACTTGTCCAAAAACTACGGCGAATGATGTTCTTTGACTTTCAGGGCCAAAAAGTCCTGCTTAAGGCCGAATTTGAGGGTACTCCAGGCTTTCTGGCACCAAAGGGGAGTGTTTTCTAGATTCGCACGCTCGCCGCGAGAAGTTTGAGTAGTTGTGGGTCCGACACAGACTCTGATTGATAAAGTTATGGCCGTTTCATTGAACATCGGTCCATTCTATGGCAGTCCTTGAAAGAACTTCATTTCCTGTGACGTTTTTTGCCTAACCGCCCCAAAATTTCTTGTCCTCTACAGTGGAGATCTTGTTTCACATATATATTGACTGATGCCAGGAATACCCTTTTGTTCTTGCATTTTACGTGCATGAGTTACAGCATGCCATCCAGCGAAAACAAGGAGAATAAGGCATATAACCATTGGATTGTCTTCAATTTACGGCCAAATTAGATTACCCGGATCATGAGTGCAGAAACCTACGTTTGTTGCTACCAGAGGGGCTAATGTCTATAACCCACATAATCTCTTGTATTTCCTTCAAAAGAAAGTGCCAATGGGTTCAGAAACTTGTCCGAAAAACAACGGCGAATGATGTTCTTTGACTTTCAGTGCCAAAAAGTCCTGCTTAAGGCCAAATTTGAGGGCACTCCAGGCTTCCTAGCACAATAGGGGAGTATTTTCTGGATTCACATGCTCGCCGCGAGCAGTTTGAGGAGTGGTGGGTCCAACACGGACTCCAAATGAAAAAATTATGATCGTTTTAGTGAACATCGGTCCATTCTATGGCAGTTCTTGAAAGAACTTCATTTTTTGCCTGACCGCCCCAAAATTTCTTGTCCTCTATAGTGGAGATATTGTTTCCACATTTATATTGACCGATGCCAGGAATACCCTTTTGTCCTTGGGTTTCACGCGCATGAGTTACAGCATGCCATCCGGCGAAAACAAGGAAATAAGGCATATAGCCGCTGGAGTTTCTTCATTTTACGGCCAAATGAGATTCCCCCGGATCATAGAGCATCTGCTGAAAGCTAAATTTGTCTCAACCATGGGGGCTAATGTCTATAAGCAACATAATCTCTCGAATTTCCTTCATAAAGAAGTGCCAATGGGTTCAGAAACTTGTCCGAAAAACAACGGCGAATGGTGCTCTTTGACTTTCAGGGCCAAAAAGTCCTGCTTAAGGCCGAATTTGAGGCAACTCTGGGCCTCCTGGTGCAAGCGGGGAGTTTTTTGTGGATTCGCATGCTCGCCGTGAGCAGTTTGAGTACTTCTAGGTCTGACACCGACTTTGAATGACAAAGTTATGACCGTTTTTGTGAACATCAGCCCATTCTATTGCAGCTCTTAAAAGAACTTCATTTTCCCGGGGCGCTTTTCGCCTGAACGCCCTGAAATTTCTTGTCCTCTATACTAGAGATATTGTTTCCACATATATAATAACCGATGCCAGGAATGCCTTTTGTACTTGGCTTTCACGCGCATGAGTTAGAGCATGCCATCCGGCGAAAACAAGGAGAATAAGGCATATAGCCGCTGGATTGTCTTCAATTTAAGGCGAAATGAGATTGCCTGGATCATAGAGCATCTGCAGAAAGGTACATTTGTCCGTACCAGGGGGTTAATGTCCGTAATCAACATAATCTCTCGAATTTACTTCCAAAGAAAGTGCCAATGGGTTCAGAAACTTGTCCGAAAATAGCGGCGAATGATGTTCTTTGACTTTCAGGGCCAAAAAGTCTTGCTTAAGGCCAAATTTGAGGGTACTCCAGGCTCCTAGCGCAAGCATGGAGATTTTCTAGATTCGCATGCTCGCTGCGAGTAGTTTGAGTACTTATGGGTCCGACACGGACTCCGAATGACAAAGTTATGACCGTTTTAGTTAACATCGGTCCATTCCATGGGAGTCCTTGAAAGAACTTCATTTTCCCGTGACGCTTTTTGCCTGACCGCCCCAAAATTTCTTGTCCTCTATAGAAGAGATACTGTTTCCACATATATATTAACCGATACCAGGAATGCCTTTTGTTCTTGGCTTTCACGCGTATGAGTTACAGCATGCCATCCGGCGAAAACATGGAGAATAAGGCATATAGCCGCTGGATTGTCTTCAATTCACGGCCAAATGAGATTGCCCGGATCATGAGCATCTGCGGAAACCTATGTTTGTTGCTACCATAGGGGCTAATGTCTATGACCCACATAATCTCCTGTATTTCCTTCAAAAGGAAGTGACAATGGGTTCAGAAACTTCTCCGAAAAACTACGATGAATGATGTTCTTTGAATTTCAGGACCAAAATGTCCTGCTTAAGGCCGAATTTGAGGGTACTCCAGGCTTCCTGGTGCAAGAGGGGAGTATTTTCTGGATTCGCACGCTCGCCGCGAGCAGTTTGAGTAGTTGTGGGTCCGACACGGACTCTGAATGACAAAGATATGGCCGTTTCATTGAACATCGGTCCATTCTATGGTAGTCCTTGAAAGAACTTCATTTTCCTGTGATGCTTTTTGCCTGACCACCCCAAGATTTCTTGTCCTCTATAGTGGAGATCTTGTTTCCACATAAATATTGACCGATGCCAGGAATACCCTTTTGTTCTTGGATTTCATGCGCATGAGTTACAGCATGCCATCCGACGAAAACAAGGAGAATAAGGCATATAGCCGCTGGATTTTCTTCAATTTACAGCCAAATGAGATTGCCCGGATCATGAGCATCTGCAGAAACCTATGTTTGTCTCTACCAGAGGGGATAATGTCTATAACCCACAAAATCTCTTGTATTTCCTTCAAAAGGAAGTGCCAATGGGTTCAGAAACTTGTCCGAAAAATAACGGCGAATGATGTTCTTTGACTTTTAGGGCCAAAAAGTCTTGATTAAGGCCGAATTTGAGGGTACTCCAGGCTTCCTGGTGCAAGAGGGGAGTATTTTCTGGATTTGCACGCTCGCCGCAAGCAGTTTGAGTAGTTGTGGGTCCAACACGGACTCCGAATGACAAAGTTATGACCGTTTTAGTGAACATCGGTCCATTCTATGGCAGTCCTTGAAAGAACTTTATTTTCCCGTGACGCTTTTTGCCTGACCGCCCCAAAATTTCTTGTCCTCTATAGTGGAGATCTTGTTTCCACATATATATTGACCGATACCAGGAATACCCTTTTGTTCTTGGATTTCACGCGCATGTGTTACAGCATGCCATCCAGCGAAAACAAGTAAATAAGGCATATAGCCGCTGGAGTTTCTTCAATTTACGGCCAAATAAGATTCCCACGGATCATAGAGCATTTGCTGAAAGCTGCGTTTGTCCCAACCAAGGGGGCTAATGTCTATAAGAAACATAACCTCTCAAATTTCCTTCAAGAAGAAGTGCCAATGGGTTCAGAAACTTGTCCGAAAATAGCGGTGAATGGTGTTCTTTGACTTTCAGGGCCAAAAAATCCTGCTTAAGGCCGAATTTGAGGGTACTCTGGGCCTCCTGGTGCAAGCGGGGAGTATTTTGTGGATTCGCATGCCCGCCGTGAGCAGTTTGAGTACTTCTGGGTCCGACACCGACTTCGAATGACAAAGTTATGACCGCTTTAGTGAACATGAGTCCATTCTATGGCATCCCTTGAGAGAACTTCATTTTCCTTGGACGCTTTTTGCCAGACCGCCCTGAAATTTCTTGTCCTCCATACTGGAGACATTGTTTCCACATATATATATTAACCAATGCCGGGAATGCCTTTTGTTCTTGGCTTTCACGCGCATGAGTTAGAGCGTGCCATCCGGCGAAAACAAGGAGAATAAGGCATATTGCTGCTAGATTTTCTTCAATTTATGGCCAAATGAGATTGCCTGGATCATAGAGCATCTGTAGCAAGCTAAGTTTGTGTGTACCAGGGGGATAATTTCTATAAGAAACATAATCTCTCGAATTTCCTTCCAAAGGAAGTGCCAATGGGTTCAGAAACTTGTCCAAAAAACAGCGGCGAATGATGTTCTTTGACACTCAGGGCCAAAAAGTCCTGCTTAAGGCCAAATTTGAGGGTACTCCAGGCCTCCTGGCGCAAGCGTGGAGATTTTGTGGATTCACATGCTCGCCGTGAGCAGTTTGAGTACTTGTGGGTCCGACACGGACTCCGAATGTCAAAGTTATGACCGTTTTAGTTAACGTCGGTCCATTCTATGGCAGTCCTTGAAAGAACTTCATTTTCCCGTGACGCTTTTTGCTTGACCGCCCCGAAATTTCTTGTCCTCTATAGTGGAGATATTGTTTCCACTTATATGTTAACCGATGCCAGGAATGCCTTTTGTTCTTGGCTTTCACGTGTATGAGTTACAGCATGCCATCCGGCAAAAACAAGGAGAATAAGGCATATAGCCGCTGGATTGTCTTCTATTTACGGCCAAATGAGATTGCCCGGATGATGAGCATCTGCAGAAACCTATGTTGGTCGCTACCAGAGAGGCTAATGTCTATAACCCACATAATCTCTCATATTGCCTTCAAAAGGAAGTGCTAATGGATTCAGAAACTTGTCCGAAAAACTACGGCAAATGCTGTTCTTTGACTTTCAGGGCCGAAAATTCCTGCTTGAGGCTGAATATGAGGGTACTCCAGGCTTCCTGGAGCAAGAGGGGGGTATTTTCTGGATTTGCACGCTCGCCGCGAGCAGTTTGAGTAGTTGTGGGTCCGACACGGACTCTGAATGACAAAGTTATGGCCGTTTTATTGAACATCGGTCCATTCTATGGCAGTCCTTGAAAGAACGTCATTTTCCCGTGACGCTTTTTGCCAGACCGCCTCGAAATTTCTTGTCCTCTATAGAGGAGATCTTGTTTCCACATATATATTGACCGATGCCAGGAATACCCTTTTGTTCTTGGATTTCACGTGCATGAGTTACAGCATGCCATCCGGCGAAAACAAGGAGAATAACGCATATAGCCGCTGGATTGTCTTCAATTTACGGCAAACTGAGATTGCCCGGATCATGAGTGCAGAAACCTACGTTTGTCGCTACCAGAGGGGCTAATGTCTATAACCCACATAATCTCTCATATTTCCTTCAAAAGGAAGTGCCAATGGGTTCAGAAACTTGTCCGAAAAACAACGGCGAATGATGTTCTTTGACTTTCAGGGCCAAAAAGTCCTGCTTAAGGCCGAATGTGAGGGTACTCCAGGCTTCCTGGCACAAGAGGGGAGTATTTTCTGGATTTGCATGCTCGCCGCGAGCAGTTTGAGTAGTGGTGGGTCCAACACGGACTCCGAATGAAAAAGTTATGACCGTTTTAGTGAACATCGGTCCATTCTATGGCAGTCCTTGAAAGAACTTCATTTTCCCGTGACGCTTTTTGCTTGACCGCCCCAAAATTTCTTGTCCTCTATAGTGGAGATCTTGTTTCCACATATATATTGACCGATACTAGGAATAACCTTTTGTTCTTGGATTTCACGCGCATGAGTTACAGCATGCCATCCGGCGAAAACAAGGACAAAAGGCATATAGCCGCTCGAGTTTCTTCAATTTACGGCCAAATGAGATTGCCCGGATCATGAGCATCTGCAGAAACCTATGTTGGTCGCTACCAGAGGGGCTAATGTCTATAACCCACATAATCTCTCGTATTCTCTTCAAAAGGAAGTGCCAATGGGTTCAGAAACTTGTCCGAAAAACTACGGCGAATGATGTTCTTTGAATTTTAGGGCCAAAAAGTCCTGCTTGAGGCCGAATATGAGGGTATTCCAGGGTTCCTGGTGCAAGAGGGGAGTATTTTCTGGATTCACACGCTCGCCGCGAGCAGTTTGAGCAGTTGTGGGTCCGACACAGACTCTGAATGACAAAGTTATGGCCGTTTTATTGAACATCGGTCCATTCTATGGCAGTCCTTGAAAGAACGTCATTTTCCCCTGACGCTTTTTGCCTGACCGCCCCGAAATTTCTTTCCTCTATAGAGGAGATCTTGTTTCCACATATATATTGACCGATGCCAGTAACACCCTTTTCTTCTTGGATTTCACGCGCATGAGTTACAGCATGCCATCATGCGAAAACAAGGAGAAAAAGGCATATAGCCGCTGGATTGTCTTCAATTTATGGCCAAATGAGATTGCCCGGATCATGAGTGCAGAAACCTACGTTTGTCGCTACCAGAGGGGCTAATGTCTATAACCCATATCTCTCATATTTCCTTCAAAAGGAAGTGCGAATGGGTACAGAAACTTGTCCGAGAAACAACGGTGAATGATGTTCTTTGACTTTCAGGGCCAAAAAGTCCCGCTTAAGGCCGAATTTGAGGGTACTCCAGGCTTCCTGGCACAAGAGGGGAGTATTTTCTGGATTTGCATGCTTGCCGCAAGCTGTTTGAGTAGTGGTGGGTCTAACACGGACCCCGAATGAAAAAGTTATGACCGTTTTAGTGATCATCGGTCCATTCTATGGCAGTCCTTGAATGAACTTCATTTTCCTGTGACGCTTTTTGCTTGACCGCCCCAAAATTTCTTGTCCTCTATAGTGGAGATCTTGTTTCCACATATATATTGACCGATACTAGGAATAACCTTTTGTTCTTGGATTTCACGCGCATGAGTTACAGCATGCCATCCGGCGAAAACAAGGACTTAAGGCATATAGCCGCTGGAGTTTCTTCAATTTACGGCCAAATGAGATTGCCCGGATCATGAGCATCTGCAGAAACCTATGTTGGTCGCTACCAGAGGGGCTAATGTCTATAACCCACATAATCTCTCATATTTCCTTCAAAAGGAAGTTCCAATGGGTTCAGAAACTTGTCCGAAAAACTACGGCGAATGATGTTCTTTGACTTTCAGGGCCAAAAAGTCCTACTTGAGGCCGAATATGAGGGTACTCCAGGCTTCCTGGCGCAAGAGGGGAGTATTTTCTGGATTCGCACGCTCGCCATGAGCAGTTTGAGCAGTTGTGGGTCCGACACGGACTCTGAATGACAAAGTTATGGCCGTTTTATTGAACATCGGTCCATTCTCTGTCAGTCCTTGAAAGAACGTCATTTTCCCGTGGCGCTTTTTGCCTGACCGCCCCGAAATTTCTTTCCTCTATAGAGGAGATCTTGTTTCCACATATATATTGACCGATGCCAGGAATACCCTTTTGTTCTTGGATTTCACGCGCATGAGTTACAGCATGCCATCCGGCGAAAACAAGGAGAATAAGGCATATAGCCGCTGGATTGTCTTCAATTCACGGCCAAATGAGATTGCCCGGATCATGAGTGCAAAAACCTACGTTTGTCGCTACCAGAGGGGCTAATGTCTATAACCCACATAATCTCTCATATTTCCTTCAAAAGGAAGTGCCAATGGGTTCAGAAACTTGTCCGAAAAACAACGGCGAATGATGTTCTTTGACTTTCAGGGCCAAAAAGTCCTGCTTAAGGCCGAATGTGAGGGTACTCCAGGCTTCCTGGCACAAGAGGGGAGTATTTTCTGGATTTGCATGCTCGCCGCGAGCAGTTTGAGTAGTGGTGGGTCCAACACGGACTCCGAATGAAAAAGTTATGACCGTTTTAGTGAACATCGGTCCATTCTATGGCAGTCCTTGAAAGAACTTCATTTTCCCGTGACGCTTTTTGCTTGACCGCCCCAAAATTTCTTTTCCTCTATAGTGGAGATCTTGTTTCCACATATATATTGACCGATACTAGGAATAACCTTTTGTTCTTGGATTTCACGCGCATGAGTTACAGCATGCCATCCGGCGAAAACAAGGACAAAAGGCATATAGCCGCTCGAGTTTCTTCAATTTACGGCCACATGAGATTGCCCGGATCATGAGCATCTGCAGAAACCTATGTTGGTCGCTACCAGAGGGGCTAATGTCTATAACCCACATAATCTCTCGTATTCTCTTCAAAAGGAAGTGCCAATGGGTTCAGAAACTTGTCCGAAAAACTACGGCGAATGATGTTCTTTGAATTTTAGGGCCAAAAAGTCCTGCTTGAGGCCGAATATGAGGGAATTCCAGGGTTCCTGGTGCAAGAGGGGAGTATTTTCTGGATTCACACGCTCGCCGCGAGCAGTTTGAGCAGTTGTGGGTCCGACACAGACTCTGAATGACAAAGTTATGGCCGTTTTATTGAACATCGGTCCATTCTATGGCAGTCCTTGAAAGAACGTCATTTTCCCCTGACGCTTTTTGCCTGACCGCCCCGAAATTTCTTTCCTCTATAGAGGAGATCTTGTTTCCACATATATATTGACCGATGCCAGTAACACCCTTTTCTTCTTGGATTTCACGCGCATGAGTTACAGCATGCCATCATGCGAAAACAAGGAGAAAAAGGCATATAGCCGCTGGATTGTCTTCAATTTATGGCCAAATGAGATTGCCCGGATCATGAGTGCAGAAACCTACGTTTGTCGCTACCAGAGGGGCTAATGTCTATAACCCATATCTCTCATATTTCCTTCAAAAGGAAGTGCGAATGGGTACAGAAACTTGTGCGAGAAACAACGGTGAATGATGTTCTTTGACTTTCAGGGCCAAAAAGTCCCGCTTAAGGCCGAATTTGAGGGTACTCCAGGCTTCCTGGCACAAGAGGGGAGTATTTTCTGGATTTGCATGCTTGCCGCAAGCTGTTTGAGTAGTGGTGGGTCTAACACGGACCCCGAATGAAAAAGTTATGACCGTTTTAGTGATCATCGGTCCATTCTATGGCAGTCCTTGAATGAACTTCATTTTCCTGTGACGCTTTTTGCTTGACCGCCCCAAAATTTCTTGTCCTCTATAGTGGAGATCTTGTTTCCACATATATATTGACCGATACTAGGAATAACCTTTTGTTCTTGGATTTCACGCGCATGAGTTACAGCATGCCATCCGGCGAAAACAAGGACTTAAGGCATATAGCCGCTGGAGTTTCTTCAATTTACGGCCAAATGAGATTGCCCGGATCATGAGCATCTGCAGAAACCTATGTTGGTCGCTACCAGAGGGGCTAATGTCTATAACCCACATAATCTCTCATATTTCCTTCAAAAGGAAGTTCCAATGGGTTCAGAAACTTGTCCGAAAAACTACGGCGAATGATGTTCTTTGACTTTCAGGGCCAAAAAGTCCTACTTGAGGCCGAATATGAGGGTACTCGAGGCTTCCTGGCGCAAGAGGGGAGTATTTTCTGGATTCGCACGCTCGCCGTGAGCAGTTTGAGCAGTTGTGGGTCCGACACGGACTCTGAATGACAAAGTTATGGCCGTTTTATTGAACATCGGTCCATTCTCTGTCAGTCCTTGAAAGAACGTCATTTTCCCGTGGCGCTTTTTGCCTGACCGCCCCGAAATTTCTTTCCTCTATAGAGGAGATCTTGTTTCCACATATATATTGACCGATGCCAGGAATACCCTTTTGTTCTTGGATTTCACGCGCATGAGTTACAGCATGCCATCCGGCGAAAACAAGGAGAATAAGGCATATAGCCGCTGGATTGTCTTCAATTCACGGCCAAATGAGATTGCCCGGATCATGAGTGCAAAAACCTACGTTTGTCGCTACCAGAGGGGCTAATGTCTATAACCCACATAATCTCTCATATTTCCTTCAAAAGGAAGTGCCAATGGGTTCAGACACTTGTCCGAAAAACAACGGCGAATGATGTTCTTTGAATTTCAGGGCCAAAAAGTCCTGCTTAAGGCCGAATTTGAGGGCACTCCAGGCTTCCTGGTGCAAGAGGGGAGTATTTTCTGGATTTGCATGCTCGCCGCGAGCAGTTTGAGTAGTGGTGGGTCTAACACGGACTCCGAATGAAAAAGTTATGACCGTCTTAGTGAACATCGGTCCATTCTATGGCAGTCCTTGAAAGAACTTCATTTTCCCGTGACGCTTTTTGCTTGACCGCCCCAAAATTTCCTGTCCTCTATAGTGGAGATCTTGTTTCCACATATATATTGACCGATACTAGGAATAACCTTTTGTTCTTGCATTTCACGCGCATGAGTTACAGCATGCCATCCGGCGAAAACAAGGACATAAGGCATATAGCCGCTGGAGTTTCTTCAATTTACGGCCAAATGAGATTGCCCGGATCATGAGCATCTACAGAAACCTATGTTGGTCGCTACCAGAGGGGCTAATGTCTATAACCCACATAACCTCTCATATTTCCTTCAAAAGGAAGTGCCAATGGGTTCAGAAACTTGTCCGAAAAACTACGACTAATGATGTTCTTTGACTTTCAGGGCCAAAAAGTCCTGCTTGAGGCCGAATATGAGGGTACTCCAGGCTTCCTGGCGCAAGAGGGGAGTATTTTCTGGATTTGCATGCTCGCCGCGAGCAGTTTGAGTAGTTGTGGGTCCGACACGGACTCTGAATGACAAAGTTATGGCCGTTTTATTGAACATCAGTCCATTCTATGGCAGTCCTTGAAAGAACGTCATTTTCCCATGACGCTTTTTGCCTGACAGCCCCGAAATTTCTTACCTCTATAGAGGAGCTCTTGTTTCCACATATATATTGACTGATGCCAGGAATACCCTTTTGTTCTTGGATTTCACGTGCATGAGTTACAGCATGCCATCCGGCGAAAACAAGGAGAATAAGGCATATAGCCGCTGGATTGTCTTCAATTTACGGCCAAATGAGATTGCCCGGATCATGAGTGCAGAAACCTACGTTTGTCGCTACCAGAGGGGCTAATGTCTATAACCCACATAATCTCTCATATTTCCTTCAAAAGGAAGTGCCAATGGGTTCAGAAACTTGTCCGAAAAACAACGGCGAATGATGTTCTTTGACTTTCAGGGCCAAAAAGTCCTGCTTAAGGCCGAATGTGAGGGTACTCCAGGCTTCCTGGCACAAGAGGGGAGTATTTTCTGGATTTGCATGCTCGCCGCGAGCAGTTTGAGTAGTGGTGGGTCCAACACGGACTCCGAATGAAAAAGTTATGACCGTTTTAGTGAACATCGGTCCATTCTATGGCAGTCCTTGAAAGAACTTCATTTTCCCGTGACGCTTTTTGCTTGACCGCCCCAAAATTTCTTGTCCTCTATAGTGGAGATCTTGTTTCCACATATATATTGACCGATACTAGGAATAACCTTTTGTTCTTGGATTTCACGCGCATGAGTTACAGCATGCCATCCGGCGAAAACAAGGACAAAAGGCATATAGCCGCTCGAGTTTCTTCAATTTACGGCCAAATGAGATTGCCCGGATCATGAGCATCTGCAGAAACCTATGTTGGTCGCTACCAGAGGGGCTAATGTCTATAACCCACATAATCTCTCGTATTCTCTTCAAAAGGAAGTGCCAATGGGTTCAGAAACTTGTCCGAAAAACTACGGCGAATGATGTTCTTTGAATTTTAGGGCCAAAAAGTCCTGCTTGAGGCCGAATATGAGGGTATTCCAGGGTTCCTGGTGCAAGAGGGGAGTATTTTCTGGATTCACACGCTCGCCGCGAGCAGTTTGAGCAGTTGTGGGTCCGACACAGACTCTGAATGACAAAGTTATGGCCGTTTTATTGAACATCGGTCCATTCTATGGCAGTCCTTGAAAGAACGTCATTTTCCCCTGACGCTTTTTGCCTGACCGCCCCGAAATTTCTTTCCTCTATAGAGGAGATCTTGTTTCCACATATATATTGACCGATGCCAGTAACACCCTTTTCTTCTTGGATTTCACGCGCATGAGTTACAGCATGCCATCATGCGAAAACAAGGAGAAAAAGGCATATAGCCGCTGGATTGTCTTCAATTTATGGCCAAATGAGATTGCCCGGATCATGAGTGCAGAAACCTACGTTTGTCGCTACCAGAGGGGCTAATGTCTATAACCCATATCTCTCATATTTCCTTCAAAAGGAAGTGCGAATGGGTACAGAAACTTGTCCGAGAAACAACGGTGAATGATGTTCTTTGACTTTCAGGGCCAAAAAGTCCCGCTTAAGGCCGAATTTGAGGGTACTCCAGGCTTCCTGGCACAAGAGGGGAGTATTTTCTGGATTTGCATGCTTGCCGCAAGCTGTTTGAGTAGTGGTGGGTCTAACACGGACCCCGAATGAAAAAGTTATGACCGTTTTAGTGATCATCGGTCCATTCTATGGCAGTCCTTGAATGAACTTCATTTTCCTGTGACGCTTTTTGCTTGACCGCCCCAAAATTTCTTGTCCTCTATAGTGGAGATCTTGTTTCCACATATATATTGACCGATACTAGGAATAACCTTTTGTTCTTGGATTTCACGCGCATGAGTTACAGCATGCCATCCGGCGAAAACAAGGACTTAAGGCATATAGCCGCTGGAGTTTCTTCAATTTACGGCCAAATGAGATTGCCCGGATCATGAGCATCTGCAGAAACCTATGTTGGTCGCTACCAGAGGGGCTAATGTCTATAACCCACATAATCTCTCATATTTCCTTCAAAAGGAAGTTCCAATGGGTTCAGAAACTTGTCCGAAAAACTACGGCGAATGATGTTCTTTGACTTTCAGGGCCAAAAAGTCCTACTTGAGGCCGAATATGAGGGTACTCCAGGCTTCCTGGCGCAAGAGGGGAGTATTTTCTGGATTCGCACGCTCGCCGTGAGCAGTTTGAGCAGTTGTGGGTCCGACACGGACTCTGAATGACAAAGTTATGGCTGTTTTATTGAACATCGGTCCATTCTCTGTCAGTCCTTGAAAGAACGTCATTTTCCCGTGGCGCTTTTTGCCTGACCGCCCCGAAATTTCTTTCCTCTATAGAGGAGATCTTGTTTCCACATATATATTGACCGATGCCAGGAATACCCTTTTGTTCTTGGATTTCACGCGCATGAGTTACAGCATGCCATCCGGCGAAAACAAGGAGAATAAGGCATATAGCCGCTGGATTGTCTTCAATTCACGGCCAAATGAGATTGCCCGGATCATGAGTGCAAAAACCTACGTTTGTCGCTACCAGAGGGGCTAATGTCTATAACCCACATAATCTCTCATATTTCCTTCAAAAGGAAGTGCCAATGGGTTCAGACACTTGTCCGAAAAACAACGGCGAATGATGTTCTTTGAATTTCAGGGCCAAAAAGTCCTGCTTAAGGCCGAATTTGAGGGCACTCTAGGCTTCCTGGTGCAAGAGCGGAGTATTTTCTGGATTTGCATGCTCGCCGCGAGCAGTTTGAGTAGTGGTGGGTCTAACACGGACTCCGAATGAAAAAGTTATGACCGTCTTAGTGAACATCGGTCCATTCTATGGCAGTCCTTGAAAGAACTTCATTTTCCCGTGACGCTTTTTGCTTGACCGCCCCAAAATTTCCTGTCCTCTATAGTGGAGATCTTGTTTCCACATATATATTG
This sequence comes from Triticum dicoccoides, assembly GCF_002162155.2. Classification (NCBI taxonomy): domain Eukaryota; kingdom Viridiplantae; phylum Streptophyta; class Magnoliopsida; order Poales; family Poaceae; genus Triticum; species Triticum dicoccoides. The sequence goes on along the minus strand of NC_041393.1, from coordinate 303,608,351 downwards.
ACCGATACTAGGAATAACCTTTTGTTCTTGCATTTCACGCGCATGAGTTACAGCATGCCATCCGGCGAAAACAAGGACATAAGGCATATAGCCGCTGGAGTTTCTTCAATTTACGGCCAAATGAGATTGCCCGGATCATGAGCATCTACAGAAACCTATGTTGGTTGCTACCAGAGGGGCTAATGTCTATAACCCACATAACCTCTCATATTTCCTTCAAAAGGAAGTGCCAATGGGTTCAGAAACTTGTCCGAAAAACTACGACTAATGATGTTCTTTGACTTTCAGGGCCAAAAAGTCCTGCTTGAGGCCGAATATGAGGGTACTCCAGGCTTCCTGGCGCAAGAGGGGAGTATATTCTGGATTTGCATGCTCGCCGCGAGCAGTTTGAGTAGTTGTGGGTCCGACACGGACTCTGAATGACAAAGTTATGGCCGTTTTATTGAACATCAGTCCATTCTATGGCAGTCCTTGAAAGAACGTCATTTTCCCATGACGCTTTTTGCCTGACAGCCCCGAAATTTCTTACCTCTATAGAGGAGCTCTTGTTTCCACATATATATTGACTGATGCCAGGAATACCCTTTTGTTCTTGGATTTCACGTGCATGAGTTACAGCATGCCATCCGGCGAAAACAAGGAGAATAAGGCATATAGCCGCTGGATTGTCTTCAATTTACGGCCAAATGAGATTGCCCGGATCATGAGTGCAGAAACCTACGTTTGTCGCTACCAGAGGGGCTAATGTCTATAACCCACATAATCTCTCATATTTCCTTCAAAAGTAAGTGTCAATGGGTTCACACACTTGTCCGAAAAACAATGGCGAATGATGTTCTTTGACTTTCAGGGCCAAAAAGTCCTGCTTAAGGCCGAATTTGAGGGTACTCCAGGCTTCCTGGCAAAAGAGGGGAGTATTTTCTGGATATTTATGCTCGCCGCAAGCTGTTTGAGTAGTGGTGGTTCTAACACGGACCCCGAATGAAAAGGTTATGACCGTTTTAGTGAACATCGGTCCATTCTATGGCAGTCATCGAAAGAACTTCATTTTCCCGTGACGCTTTTTGCTTGACCGCCCCAAAATTTCTTGTCCTCTATAGTGGAGATCTTGTTTCCACATATATATTGACCGATACTAGAAATAACCTTTTGTTATTGGATTTCACGCGCATGAGTTACAGGATGCCATCCGACGAAAACAAGGACATAAGGGATATAGCCGCTGGAGTTTCTTCAATTTACGGCCAAATGAGATTGCCCGGATCATGAGCATCTGCAGAAACCTATGTTGGTCGCTACCAGAGGGGCTAATGTCTATAACCCACATAATCTCTCATATTTCCTTCAAAAGGAAGTGCCAATGGGTTCAGAAACTTGTCCGAAAAACTACGGCGAATGATGTTCTTTGACTTTCAGGGCCAAAAAGTCCTGCTTGATGCCGAATATGAGGGTACTCCAGGCTTCCTGGTGCAAGAGGGGAGTATTTTCGGGATTCGCACGCTCGCCGCGAGCAGTTTGAGCCGTTGTGGGTCCGGCACGGACTCTGAATGACAAAGTTATGGCCGTTTTATTGAACATCGGTCCATTCTATGGCAGTCCTTGAAAGAACGTCATTTTCCCGTGACACTTTTTGCCTGACCGCCCCGAAATTTCTTTCCTCTATAGAGGAGATCTTGTTTCCAGATATATATTGACCGATGCCAGGAATACCCTTTTGTTCTTGGATTTCACGCGCATGAGTTACAGCATGCCATCCGGCGAAAACAAGGAGAATAAGGCATATAGCCGTTGGATTGTCTTCAATTTACGGCCAAATGTGATTGCCCGGATCATGAGTGCAGAAACCTACGTTTGTCATTACCAGAGGGGCTAATGTTTATAACCCACATAATCTCTCATATTTCCTTCAAAAGGAAGTGCCAATGGGTTCAGACACTTGTCCGAAAAACAATGGCGAATGATGTTCTTTGACTTTCGGGCAAAAAAGTCCTTCTTAAGGCCGAATTTGAGGGTACTCCAGGCTTCCTGGCGCAAGAGGGGAGTATTTTCTGGATTTGCATGCTTGCCGCGAGCAGTTTGAGTAGTGGTGGGTCTAACACAGACTCCGAATGAAAAAGTTATGACCGTTTTAGTGAACATCGGTCCATTCTATGGCAGTCCTTGAAAGAACTTCATTTTCCCGTGACGCTTTTTGCTTGACCGCCCCAAAATTTCCCGTCCTCTATAGTGGAGATCTTGTTTCCACATATATATTGACCGATACTAGGAATAACCTTTTGTTCTTGGATTTCACGCGCATGAGTTACAGCATGCCATCCGGCGAAAACAAGGACATAAGGCATATATCCGTTGGAGTTTCTTCAATTTATGGCCAAATGAGATTGCCTGGATCATGAGCATCTGCAGAAACCTATGTTGGTTGCTACCAGAGGGGCTAATGTCTATAACCCACATAATCTCTCGTATTTCCTTCAAAAGGAAGTGCCAATGGGTTCAGAAACTTGTCCGAAAAATAACGGCGAATGAAGTTGTTTGACTTTCAGGGCCAAAAAGTCCTGCTTAAGGCCGAATTTGAGGGTACTCCAGGCTTCCTGGCACAAGAGGGGAGTATTTTCTTGATTTGCATGCTCGCCGCGAGCAGTTTGAGTAGTGCTGGGTCCAACACGGACTCCGAATGAAAAAGTTATGACCGTTTTAGTGAACATCGGTCCATTCTATGGCAGTCCTTGAAAGAACTTCATTTTCCCGTGACGCTTTTTGCTTGACTGCCCCAAAATTTCTTGTCCTCTATAGTGGAGATCTTGTTTCCACATATATATTGACCGATACTAGGAATAACCTTTTGTTCTTGGATTTCACGTGCATGAGTTACAACATGCCATCCGGTGAAAACCAGGACATAAGGCATATAGCCGCTGGAGTTTCTTCAATTTACGGCCAAATGAGATTGCCCGGATCATGAGCATCTGCAGAAACCTATGTTGATCGCTACCAGCGGGGCTGATGTCTATAACCCACATAATCTCTCATATTTCCTTCAAAAGGAAGTGCCAATGGGTTCAGAAACTTGTCCGCAAAACTACGGCAAATGATGTTCTTTAACTTGCAGGGCCAAAAAGTCCTGCTTGAGGCCGAATATGAGGGTACTCCAGGCTTCCTGGCGCAAGAGGGGAGTATATTCTGGATTCGCACGCTCGCCACGAGCAGTTTGAGTAGTTGTGAGTCCGACACGGACTCTGAATGACAAAGTTATGGCCCTTTTATTGAACATCGGTCCATTCTATGGCAGTCCTTGAAAGAACGTCATTTTCCTATGACGCTTTTTGCCTGACTGCCCCGAAATTTCTTTCCTCTATAGAGGAGATCTTGTTTCCACATATATATTGACCGATGCCAGGAATACCCTTTTGTTCTTGGATTTCACGCGCATGAGTTACAGCATGCCATCCGGCGAAAACAAGGAGAATAAGGCATATAGCCGTTGGATTGTCTTCAATTTACGGCCAAATGTGATTGCCCGGATCATGAGTGCAGAAACCTACGTTTGTCATTACCAGAGGGGCTAATGTTTATAACCCACATAATCTCTCATATTTCCTTCAAAAGGAAGTGCCAATGGGTTCAGACACTTGTCCGAAAAACAACGGCGAATGATGTTCTTTGACTTTCGGGCAAAAAAGTCCTGCTTAAGGCCGAATTTGAGGGTACTCCAGGCTTCCTGGCACAAGAGGGGAGTATTTTCTGGATTTGCATGCTCGCCGCGAGCAGTTTGAGTAGTGGTGGGTCCAACACGGACTCCGAATGAAAAAGTTATGACTGTTTTAGTGAACATCGGTCCATTCTATGGCAGTCCTTGAAAGAACATTTTCCCGTGACGCTTTTTGCTTGACCGCCCCAAAATTTCTTGTCCTCTATAGTGGAGATCTTGTTTCCACATATATATTGACCGATACTAGGAATAACCTTTTGTTCTTGGATTTTACGCGCATGAGTTACAACATGCCATCCAGCGAAAACAAGGACATAAGGCATATAGCCGCTGGAGTTTCTTTAATTTACGGCCAAATGAGATTGCACGGATCATGAGTGTCTGCAGAAACCTATGTTGGTCGCTACCAGAGGGGCTAATGTCTATAACCCACATAATCTCTCATATTTCCTTTAAAAGGAAGTGCCAATGGGTTCAGAAACTTGTCCGAAAAACTACGGCGAATGATGTTCTTTGACTTTCAGGGCCAAAAAGTCATGCTTAAGGCCGAATTTGAGGGTACTCCAGGCTTCCTGGCACAAGAGGGGATTATTTTCTGGATTTGCATGCTCGCCGCGAGTAGTTTGAGTAGTGGTGGTCCAACACGGACTCCGAATGAAAAAGTTATGACTGTTTTAGTGAACATCGGTCCATTCTATGGCAGTCCTTGAAAGAACTTCATTTTCTCGTGACGCTTTTTGCTTGACTGCCCCAAAATTTCTTGTCCTCTATAGTGGAGATCTTGTTTCCACATATATATTGACCGATACTAGGAATAACCTTTTGTTCTTGGATTTCACGCGCATGAGTTACAACATGCCATCCGGTGAAAACAAGGACATAAGGCATATAGCCGCTGGAGTTTCTTCAATTTACGGCCAAATGAGATTGCCCGGATCATGAGTGCAGAAACCTACGTTTGTTGCTACCAGAGGGGATAATGTCTATAACCCACATAATCTGTCATAGTTCCTTCAAAAGGAAGTGCCAATGGGTTGAGACACTTGTCCGAAAAACAACGGCGAATGATGTTCTTTGACTTTCAGGGCCAAAAAGTCCTCCTTAAAGCCGAATTTGAGGGTACTCCAGGCTTCCTAGTGCAAGAGGGGAGTATTTTCTGGATTTGCATGCTCGCCGCGAGCAGTTTGAGTAGTGGTGGGTCTAACACGGACTCCGAATGAAAAAGTTATGACCGTTTTAGTGAACATCGGTCCATTCTATGGCAGTCCTTGAAAGAACTTCATTTTCCCGTGACGCTTTTTGCTTGACCGCCCCAAAATTTCTAGTCCTCTACAGTGGAGATCTTGTTTCCACATATATATTGACCGATACTAGGAATAACCTTTTGTTCTTGGATTTCACGTGCATGAGTTACAGCATGCCATCCGGTGAAAACAAAGACATAAGGCATATAGCCGCTGTAGTTTCTTCAATTTACGGCCAAATGAGATTGCCCAGATCATGAGCATCTGCAGAAGCCTATGTTGGTCGCTACCCAAGGGGCTAATGTCTATAACCCACATATTCTCTCATATTTCCTTCAAAAGGAAGTGCCAATGGGTTCAGAAACTTGTCCGAAAAACTACGGCGAATGATGTTCTTTGACTTTCAGGGCCAAAAAGTCCTGCTTGAGGCCTAATATGAGGGTACTCCAGGCTTCCTGGTGCAAGAGGGGAGTATTTTTTGGATTTGCACGCTCGCCGCGAGCAGTTTGAGCAGTTGTGGGTCCGACATGGACTCTGAATGACAAAGTTATGGCCGTTTTACTGAACATCGGTCCATTCTAGGGCAGTCCTTGAAAGAACGTCATTTTCCCGTGACGCTTTTTGCCTGACCGCCCCGAAATTTCTTTCCTCCATAGAGGAGGTCTTGTTTCCAAATATATATTGACCGATGCCAGGAATACCCTTTTGTTCTTGGATTTCACGCGCATGAGTTACAACATGCCATCCGACGAAAACAAGGAGAATAAGGCATATAGCCGCTGGATTGTCTTCAATTTACGGCCAAATGAGATTGCCCGGATCATGAGTGCAGAAACCTACATTTGTCGCTACCAGAGGGGATAATGTCTATAACCCACATAATCTCTCATATTTCCTTCAAAAGGAAGTGCCAATGGGTTGAGACACTTGTCCGAAAAACAACGGCGAATGATGTTCTTTGACTTTCAGGGCCAAAAAGTCCTCCTTAAAGCCGAATTTGAGGATACTCCAGGCTTCCTGGCGCAAGAGGGGAGTATTTTCTGGATTTGCATGCTCGCCGCGAGCAGTTTGAGTAGTGGTGGGTCTAACACGGACTCCGAATGAAAAAGTTATGAACATTTTAGTGAACATCGGTCCATTCTATGGCAGTCCTTGAAAGAACTTCATTTTCCCGTGACGCTTTTTGCTTGACCGCCCCAAAATTTCTTGTCCTCTATAGTGGAGATCTTGTTTCCACATATATATTGACCGATACTAGGAATAACCTTTTGTTCTTGGATTTCACGTGCATGAGTTACAGCATGCCATCCGGTGAAAACAAAGACATAAGGCATATAGCCGCTGGAGTTTCTTCAATTTATGGCCAAATGAGATTGCCCGGATCATGAGCATCTGCAGAAGCCTATGTTGGTCGCTACCAGAGGGGCTAATGTCTATAACCCACATAATCTCTCATATTTCCTTCAAAAGGAAGTGCCAATGGGTTCAGAAACTTTTCCGAAAAACTACGGCGAATTATGTTCTTTGATTTTCAGGGCCAAAAAGTCCTGCTTGAGGCCGAATATGAGGGTACTCCAGGCTTCCTGGTGCAAGAGGGGAGTATTTTTTGGATTCGCACGCTCGCCGCGAGCAGTTTGAGCAGTTGTGGGTCCGACATGGACTCTGAATGACAAAGTTATGGCCGTTTTATTGAACATCGGTCCATTCTAGGGCAGTCCTTGAAAGAACGTCATTTTCCCGTGACGCTTTTTGCCTGACCGCCCCGAAATTTCTTTCCTCCATAGAGGAGGTCTTGTTTCCAAATATATATTGACCGATGCCAGGAATACCCTTTTGTTCTTGGATTTCACGCGCATGAGTTACAGCATGCCATCCGACGAAAACAAGGAGAATAAGGCATATAGCCGCTGGATTGTCTTCAATTTACGGCCAAATGAGATTGCCCGGATCATGAGTGCAGAAACCTACATTTGTCTCTACCAGAGGGGATAATGTCTATAACCCACATAATCTCTCATATTTCCTTCAAAAGGAAGTGCCAATGGGTTGAGACACTTGTCCGAAAAACAACGACGAATGATGTTCTTTGACTTTCAGGGCCAAAAAGTCCTCCTTAAAGCCGAATTTGAGGGTACTCCAGGCTTCCTGGCACAAGAGGGGAGTATTTTATGGATTTGCATGCTCGCCGCGAGCAGTTTGAGTAGTTGTGGGTTTAACACGGACTCCGAATGAAAAAGTTATGACCGTTTTAGTGAACATCGGTCCATTCTATGGCAGTCCTTGAAAGAACTTCATTTTCCCGTGACGATTTTTGCTTGACCGCCGCAAAATTTCTTGTCCACTATAGTGGAGATCTTGTTTCCACATATATATTGACCAATACTAGGAATAACCTTTTGTTGTTGGATTTCACGCGCATGAGTTACAGCATGCCATCCGGCCAAAACAAGGACATAAGGCATATAGCCGCTGGAGTTTCTTCAATTTACGGCCAAATGAGATTGCCCGAATCATGAGCTTCTGCAGAAACCTATGTTGGTCGCTACCAGAGGGGCTAATGTCTATAACCCACATAATCTCTCATATTTCCTTCAAAAGGAAGTGCCAATGGGTTCAGAAACTTGTCCGAAATACTACGGCGAATGATGTTCTTTGACTTTGAGGGCCAAAAAGTCCTGCTTGAGGCCGAATATGAGGGTACTCCAGGCTTCCTGGTGCAAGAGGGGAGTATTTTCTGGATTCACACGCTCGCCGCGAGCAGTTTTAGTAGTTGTGGGTCCGACAGGGACTCTGAATGCAAAGTTATGGCCGTTTTATTGAACATCGGTCCATTCTATGGCAGTCCTTGAAAGAACGTCATTTTCCCGTGACGCTTTTTGCCTGACTGCCCCGAAATTTCTTTCCTCTATAGAGGAGATCTTGTTGCTACATATATATTGACCGATGCCAGGAATACCCTTTTGTTCTTGGATTTCACGCGCATGAGTTACAACATGCCATCCGGCGAAAACAAGGAGAATAAGGCATATAGCCGCTGGATTGTCTTCAATTTACGGCCAAATGAGATTGCCCGGATCATGAGTGCAGAAACCTACATTTGTCGCTACCAGAGGGGATAATGTCTATAAGCCACATAATCTCTCATATTTCCTTCAAAAGGAAGTGCCAATAGGTTTAGAAACTTGTCCGAAAAACAACGGGGAATGATGTTCTTTGACTTTCAGGGCCAAAAAGTCCTGCTTAAGGCCGAATTTGAGGGTATTCCAGGCTTCCTGGCACAAGAGGGGAGTATTTTCTAGATTTGCATGCTCGCCGCGAGCAGTTTGAATAGTGGTGGGTCCAACACGGACTCCGAATGAAAATGTTATGACTGTTTTCGTGAACATCGGTCCATTCTATGGCAGTCCTTGAAAGAACTTCATTTTCCCGTGACGCATTTTGCTTGACCGCCCCAAAATTTCTTGTCCTCTATAGTGGAGATCTTGTTTCCATATATATATTGACCGATACTAGGAATGACCTTTTGTTCTTGGATTTCACGCGCATGAGTTACAGCATGCCATCCAGCGAAAACAAGGACATAAGGCATATAGCCGCTGGAGTTTCTTCAATTTACGGCCAAATGAGATTGCCCGGATCAATTGCATCTGCAGAAACCTATGTTGGTCGCTACCAGAGGGGCTAATGTCTATAACCCACATAATCTCTCATATTTCCTTCAAAATGAAGTGCCAATGGGTTCAGAAACTTGTCCGAAAAACTACGGCAAATGATGTTCTTTGACTTTCAGGGCCAAAAAGTCCTGCTTGAGGCCGAATATGAGGGTACTCCAGGCTTCCTGGCGCAAGAGGGGAGTATTTTCTGGATTCACACGCTCGCTGCGAGCAGTTTGAGTAGTTGTGGGTCCGACACAGACTCTGAATGACAAAGTTATGGCCATTTTATTGAACATCGGTCCATTCTATGGCAGTCCTTGAAAGAACGTCATTTTCCCGTGACGCTTTTTGCCTGACCACCCCGAAATTTCTTTCCTCTATAGAGGAGATCTTGTTTCCACATATATATGAACCGATGCTAGGAATACCCTTTTGTTCTTGGATTTCACGCGCATGAGTTACAGCTTGCCATCCGATGAAAACAAGGAGAATAAGGCATATAGCCGCTGGATTAACTTCAATTTACAGCCAAATGAGATTGCCCGGATCATGAGTACAGAAACCGACATTTGTCGCTACCAGAGGGGCTAATGTCTATAACCCACATAATCTCTCATATTTCCTTCAAAAGGAAGTGCCAATGGGTTTAGAAACTTGTCCGAAAACAACGGGGAATGATGTTCTTTGACTTTCAGTGCCAAAAAGTCCTGCTTAAGGCCGAATTTGAGGGTACTCCAGGCTTCCTGGCACAAGAGGGGAGTATCTTCTGGATTTGCATGCTCGCCGCGAGCAGTTTGAGTAGTGGTGGGTCCAACACGGACTCTGAATGAAAAAGTTATGACCGTTTAAGTGAACATCGGTCCATTCTATGGCAGTCCTTGAAAGAACTTCATTTTCCCGTGATGCTTTTTGCCTGACAGCCCCAAAATTTCTTGTCCTCTATAGTGGAGATCTTGTGTCCACATATATATTGACCGATACTAGGAATAACCTTTTGTTCTTGGATTTCACGCGCATGAGTTACAGCATGTCATCTGGTGAAAACAAGGAAATAAGGCATATAGCTGCTGGAGTTTCTTCAAATTATGACCAAATGACACTGCCCGGATCAATTGCATCTACAGAAACCTATGTTGGTCGCTACCGGAGGGGCTAATGTCTATAACCCACATAACCTCTCATATTTCCTTCAAAAGGAAGTGCCAATGGGTTCAGAAACTTGTCCGAAAAACTACGGCGAATGATGTTCTTTGACTTACAGGGCCAAAAAGTCCTGCTTGAGGCCGAATATGAGGGTATTCGAGGCTTCCTGGTGCAAGATGGGAGTATTTTCTGGATTCGCACGCTCCCCGCGAGCAGTTTGAGTAGTTGTGGGTCCGACACGGACTCTGAATGACAAAGTAATGGCCGTTTTATTGAACATCGTTCCATTCTATGGCAGTCCTTGAAAGAACGTAATTTTCCCGTGACGCTTTTTGCCTGACGGCCCCGAAATTTCTTGTCCTCTATAGAGGAGATCTTGTTTCCAGATATATATTGACCGATGCCAGGAATACGCTTTTGTTCTTGGATTTCACGCGCATGAGTTACAGCATGCCATCCGGCAAAAACAAGGAGAATAAGGCATATAGCCGCTGGATTGTCTTCAATTTACGGCCAAATGAGATTGCCCGGATCATGAGTGCAGAAACCTACGTTTGTCGCTACCAGAGGGGCGAATGTCTATAACCCACATAATCTCTCATATTTCCTTCAAAAGGAAGTGCCAATGGGTTCAGAAACTTGTCCGAAAAACAACGGCGAATGATGTTCTTTGACTTTCAGGGCCAAAAAGTCCTGCTTAAGGCCGAATTTGAGGGTACTCCAGGCTTCCTCGCACAAGAGGGGAGTATTTTATGGATTTTCATGCTCGCCGCGAGCAGTTTGAGTAGTGGTGGGTCCAACACGGACTCCAAATGAAAAAGTTATGACCGTTTAAGGGAACATCGGTCCATTCTATGCAGTCCTTGAAAGAACTTCATTTTCCCGTGGCGCTTTTTGCCTGACCGCCCCAAATTCTTGTCCTCTATAGTGGAGATCTTGTGTCCACATATATATTGACCGATACTAGGAATGACCTTTTGTTCTTGGATTTCACGCGCATGAGTTACAGCATGCCATCCGGTGAAAACAAGGAAATAAGGCATATAGCCGCTGGAGTTTCTTCAATTTACGGCCAAATGAGATTGCCCGGATCAATTGCATCTACAAAAACCTATGTTGGTCGCTACCAGAGGGGCTAATGTCTATAACCCACATAATCTCTCATATTTCCTTCAAAAGGAAGTGCCAATGGGTTCAGAAACTTGTCCGAAAAACTACGGCGAATGATGTTCTTTGACTTACAGGGCCAAAAAGTCCTGCTTGAGGCCGAATATGAGGGTATTCGAGGCTTCCTGGTGCAAGAGGGGAGTATTTTCTGGATTCGCACGCTCGCCGCGAGCAGTTTGAGTAGTTGTAGGTCCTACACGGACTCTGAATGACAAAGTTATGGTCGTTTTATTGAACATCGTTCCATTCTACGGCAGTCCTTGAAAGAACGTCATTTTCCCGTGATGCTTTTTGCCTAACCGCCCCGAAATTTCTTGTCCTCTATAGAGGAGATCTTGTTTCCAGATATATATTGACCGATGCCAGGAATACGCTTTTGTTCTTGGATTTCACGCGCATGAGTTACAGCATGCCATCCGGCGAAAACAAGGAGAATAAGGCATATAGCCACTGGATTGTCTTCAATTTACGGCCAAATGAGATTGCCCGGATCATGAGTGCAGAAACCTATGTTTGTCTAATGTCTATAACCCACATAATCTCTCATATTTCCTTCAAAAGGAAGTGCCAATGGGTTCAGAAACTTGTCTGAAAAACAACGACGAATGATGTTCTTTGACTTTCAGGGCCAAAAAGTCCTGCTTAAGGCCGAATTTGAGGGTACTCCAGGCTTCCTCGAACAAGAGGGGAGTATTTTATGGATTTGCATGCTCGCCGCGAGCAGTTTGAGTAGTGGTGGGTCCAACACGGACTCCGAATGAAAAAGTTATGACCGTTTAAGTGAACATTGGTCCATTCTATGGCAGTCCTTGAAGGAACTTCATTTTCCCGTGACGCTTTTTGCCTGACCGCCCCAAAATTTCTTGTCCTCTATAGTGGAGATCTTGTGTCCACATATATATTGACTGATACTAGGAATAACCTTTTGTTCTTGGATTTCACGCGCATGAGTTACAGCATGCCATCCGGTGAAACAAGGAAATGAGGCATATAGCCGCTGGAGTTTCTTCAATTTACGGCCAAATGAGATTGCCCGGATCAATTGCATCTGCAGAAACCTATGTTGGTCACTACCAGAGGGGCTAATGTCTATAACCCACATAATCTCTTGTATTTCCTTCAAAAGGAAGTGCCAATGGGTTCAGAAACTGGTCCGAAAAACTACGGTGAATGATGTTCTTTGACTTTCAGGGCCAAAAAGTCCTGCTTAAGGCTGAATTTGAGGGTACTTGAGGCTTCCTGGCGCAACAGGGGAGTATTTTCTAGATTCGCACGCTCGCCGCGAGCAGTTTGAGTAGTTGTGGGTCCGACACGGACTCTCAATGACAAAGTTATGGTCGTTTTATTGAACATCGGTCCATTCTATTGCAGTCCTTGAAAGTACTTCATTTTCCTGTGACGCTTTTTGCCTGACCGCCCCAAAATTTCTTGTCCTCTATAGTGGAGATCTTGTTTCCACACATATATTGACCGATGCTAGGAATACCCATTTGTTCTTGGATTTCACGCGCATGAGTTACAACATGCCATACTGCGAAAACAAGGAGAATAAGGCATATAGCCGCTGGATTGTCATCAATTTACGGCCAAATGAGATTGCCCAGATCATGAGTGCAGAAACCCATGTTTGTCGCTACCAGAGGGGCTAATGTCTATAACCCACATAATCTCTCATATTTCCTGCCAATGGGTTCAGGAACTTGTCCGAAAACAACAGCGAATGATGTTCTTTGACTTTCAGGGCCAAAAAGTACTGCTTATGTGCAAATTTGAGGGTACTCCAGGCTTCCTGGCACAAGAGGGGAGTATTTTTTGGATTCGCATGCTCGCCGTGAGCAATTTGAGTATTGGTGGGTCCAACAGTAACTCCGAATGACAAAGTTATGACCGTTTTAGTGAACATCGGTCCATTCTATGGCAGTCCTTGAAAGAACTTCATTTTCCTGTGATGCTTTTTGCCTGACCGCCCCAAAATTTCTTGTCCTCTATAGTGGAGACCTTGTTTCCACATATGTATTGACTGATACTAGGAATAACCTTTTGTTCTTGGATTTCATGCGCATGAGTTACAGCATGCCATCCGGCGAAAACAAGGAAATAAGGCATATATCCTCTGGAGTTTCTTCAATATACGGCCAAATGAGATTCCCCCGGATCATAGAGCATCTGCTGAAAGCTACTTTGTCCCAACTAGGGGGCCTAATGTCTATAAGCAACATAATCTCTCGAATTTCCTTCAAAAAGAAGCTCAACGGCGGCGAATGGTGTTCTTTGACTTTCAGGGCCAAAAAGTCTTGCTTAAGGCCGAATTTGAGGGTACTCTGGGCCTCCTGGTGCAAGCGGGGAGTATTTTGTGGATTTGCATGCTCGCCGCGAGCAATTTGAGTACTTCTGGGTCCGACACCGACTTCGAATGTCAAAGTGATGACTTGGTTTTGTGAACGTCAGTCCATTCTATGGCAGCCCTTGAAAGAACTTCATTTTCCCGGGATGCTTTTTGCCTGACCGCCCTGATATTTCTTGTCCTCTCTACTGGAGATATTGTTTCCACATATATATTAACCGATGCCAGGAATGCCTTTTGTTCTTGGCTTTCACGCACATGAGTTAGAGCATGCCATCTGGCGAAAACAAGGAGAATAAGGCATATAGCCGATGGATTTTCTTCAATTTACGGCCAAATGAGATTGCCTGGATCATAGAGCATCTGCAGCAAGCTACGTTTGTCCGTACCAGGGGGCTAATGTCTATAAGCAACATAATCTCTCGAATTTCCTTCCGAAAAACTACGGCGAATGATGCTCTTTGACTTTCAGGGCCAAAAAGTCCTGCTTAAGGCCAAATTTGAGGGTACTCCGGGCCTCCTGGCGCAAGCGTGGAGATTTTGTGGATTCGCATGCTCGCCGCGAGCAGTTTCAGTACTTGTGGGTCCAACACGGACTCCGAATGACAAAGTTATGACTGTTTTAGTTAACATCCACTACTAGGAAAAGGGCTATAGATGGAATGGCCACTAATGGCACACCTGTCATGTGGTGCGCCACTACTATATAGCAGTGGCGCACCATGTGCAGGTGTGCCATTAGTGTGGAAGACACTAATGGCGCACCAGGCACACGGTACGCCACTAGTAAAAAAAATTCTTCTTATTTTTTCCAAACATACTAATGGCGCATCATGGCAAGGTGCGCCATTACTAGTGCTAACTAGTAATGGCGCACCGACCACATAGTGCGCCACTACTGTTTTATTTAATTCTTTTTTTGCAAAACTACTAATGGCGCACCGTAGCGTAGTGCGTCATTACTAGTTTAAACTAGTAATGGCGCACCGTGCCACGGTGCGCCATTAGAATATATACATTTTTTTATTTTTTTGCAAAACTTCTAGTGGCGCACCAGCAGCAGGTGCACCATTAGTAACCACGGTTACTAATGGCGCATTTGCAGGTGGTGCGCCATTAGTAACCTGGGACCAACAAGATATTTTGGATAGCCCACCTACCCATTCACTTTTCATTCTCTCCACCTCCTCCTCCAAGCTTGTCTTGGCTGCCTCCTCCTCCTCACCTCATTTGCACCATAGATTCATCCAAATTAAGTGGTTAAATTACCTTTTTTTGATAGGTAAGTAAGGGGGAAGCTATCTTTATGTTGTTCTCCTTCTCCAACAACGTGCACATGCACTTTTTGTGGCCTAGCTAGATCTATGTATGTTCGTGGTGTTGCATATGTTTGTGGTGTTGCATATATGTTTGTGTTTGCAGGTACCAGTATTTGAAATGCGATAGTTGCCAATATTTTGCCGGAATGTTGATTCATTTCCGTTTCGGCGAGAATTTTGGCACTATGCATTCTTTTTGGTCCTATTTTTAGGGAAAGTCATGCCAAATTTTTTCTTGGTTCTAAAATATCGTTTTACTCTACCCCGCAGGCGACCATGGTCCGCACGATGACCGAAGGCATCGTGAATAGGTTTTTGAGCTCCACAAAGGACGAGATGCTTGAAAAGAACGAGACGGAGATAAGATGTTCGTGTCGAAGATGCAAGCTGAAGAGCCTTATTGCGGACCCAGATTCCAGGCAGTGCGGGGCCACCTGCTCTTGCGTGGTTTCATGGATGGCTATCGGTGGCAAGGTGATGAAGATGACTATGAAGTCGTCCATGGGGGTCGGGCAAGAAATGAGGAAGCGCAGCAAGACAACCACCGCGGCTCGGGCGGGCGAGAAGACCAAGAATCTCTAGGACATGATCACGATGGTGATGCTGTACACAGTCATCATGTAGAAGATGAAGGACATGATGATGAGGAAGATGCCGGAGCAAACGAAGGGCATGATCATCAAGATGAAGATGCCGGCAGAGCAGACGACGATGGACCATCGATGGGCTGGGTGCAGGACCCTCATGTTCAAGAGCTACTTCTCAAGCAGACGGATAATGCAAGAGCTGCTGCCCGAGAGAAAGCCAAGCTGGATCAACTGGAGATAGACGCGGTTACTCCATTGTATGAAGAATGCAGGCCCGAGGATACTCGCCTGAAAGTAACGCTCATGGCTCTGGAGATGAAGGTAAGACACAAAATGACCGACGCATGCTTCGACGAGAACATGTCATTCTGGCGTGAACGTCTTCCCAAGGGGAACCAGTGCCTGACCAGTTTCGAGGAGGCGAAGAAAATCGTGTGTCCTCCGGATTTACCGCACATGAAATACCATGTGTGCATGAACAATTGCATCATTTATCGGGACGAGCACGCGGAGTCTACCATATGTCCGGTGTGCGATGTCACTTGATACAAGAAGAGGAGGAAAGCTCCTCAAAAAGTGGTGTGGTACTTTCCGATCACTCCTCGTCTGCAGTGGTATTTCACGGACCCTAAGGTAGCAAAGCTCTTGCGTTGGCATGCGGATAGGGAGGAGAAGAAGAGAGAAGATGACGCAAATGATCTGGAGATAAATAAAAAAGACAAGATGCTGAGTCACCCTAGGGATGGGAGCCAGTGGCAAGCGTTGAACTTCGAACACCCAGAATTTGGGAAGGATCCAAGGAACATCGTGCTGGGCGCGAGCACCGATGAAGTCAATCCGTTTGGCAGCCAGAGAAGCACACATAGCACCTGGCCTGTGTTTGTGTGGATGTACAACCTTCCCCCTGGTTGTGCATGAAGAGGAAGTACATTCACATGAGTATGCTAATTGAAGGGCTGAAACAACCAGGGAACGACATCAATCTGTATCTGGGGCTGCTGAAAGAGGAGCTAGACACGCTGTGGTAAACGCCAGCCAATACGTGGGACGCCACAGAGAAAGAATATTTCCCTATGAGAGCCGCACTGCTCACGACAGTGCACGACTATCTCGATTATGGATATGTCGCGGGGCAGGTGGTCCACGGATTTTCTGGATGCGTTAGGTGCATGGATGACACAACGTATCGCCAGCTAGATAGAGATCCCGGGTCTTCGAAAACCGTGTTCATGGGACATCGAAGGTGGCTTCGCGACGATGACCCATGGAGGAAACGCAAGGATCTGTTCGATGGTGAAACCGAACCCCGAAGACGCCCGCGTACGAGGCGCGTCGAGGAAATAGAAGAGCTGTTGAAAAATTGGAAAGATTGCCCATTGTCGGGAAAGAAGCAAAAGGCGCCAGAGCCGGGAAAGAAGCGAAAGGCGCCAGAGCCGCTGCTAAAGGTATGGAAAACGAGGTCTGTTTTCTGGGACTTGTCGTACTGGAAGATCGACCGTGTGCCTCACAGCCTTGATGTCATGCATATCACGAAGAATGTGTGCGAGAGTCTGCTTGGTACCCTGCTCAACATGCCAGAGAGGACCAAAGATGGGCCAAAAGCAAGGGTAGACTTGAAATCAATGGGCATCAGGGAGGAGCTTCACGCTAATGATGATGATGATGAGGCGAAGCAGGACACGGAAAGTCGTCGCAAAGGCAAGAAGGACAAGAAGACCAGAAATGACTACCCTCCCGTGTGCTTCACTCTAAGTCAGGAGGAGATCGATTAGTTTTTCACCTGCCTCATAGGAGTAAAACTTCCTTACGGTTACGCGGGGAAGATAAGCAGATACCTAGACCCAGCGAAGCAGAAGTTCAGCGGGATGAAGTCTCACGACTGTCACGTGCTGATGACGCAGATACTTCTAGTTGTAATCCGTGGGATCATGGATGTGCGCGTCCGTGAAACGCAATTTGGCCTATGCAACTTTTTCGATGTCATCTCTCGGAAGTCGGTTGGCGTGAGGCAACTCAGAAGGCTACAGGAAGAGATCATGGTGATACTATGCGAGCTTGAGATGTACTTCCCGCCCACATCCTTCAAATCTGCTGGTCCATATCGTGGAGGATATCATCCAACTCGGGCCGACGTTCCTGCACAGCATGATGCCGTTCGAAAGGATCAATGGTGTCATCAAAGGATACGTTCACAACATGTCACGTCCAGAGGGAAGCATAGCCAGGGGCTTTCTGACCGAAGAGTGCATCTCCTACTGCACAAGTTATCTAGGCATCAAGGACCCCGTTGGTCTGCCCATCAACAGGCACCTCGGCAGGCTCGCTGGATGGGGTCACCGTGAGGGTCGCCGAGAAATGCATGTCGACTTCGAGGGTCGACTCGCCGACTTTGAAAGAGCAAACCTAGTCGCGCTACAACACATAGACGTGGTCGATCCTTGGGTGGTAGAGCACAAAACCTTTATTGAGAAGACGTACAATGAACGAGGCCAACAGAGGACGGACGGAGATATAATCAAAGAGCACAACTCATGTTTCACACATTGGTTCAAGCAGAAGCTTCTGTCGTACCCTTTACATGAGGATTCTTCCGCGGAAGAACAACTCATTTTCGCCTTGTCACAGGGCGTCGAGCACAACCTGATGACCTATGAGGCGTACGATATCAACGGCTACACATTCTACACCGAGGACAAGGACATGAAGAGCGATGGTTATCAGAACTCCAGGGTAACGATGGAATCCTACACCAGTAACGACAAGGACAGATACTACGGAAGGATCGAGGAGATCTGGGAGCTGAGCTACGCTAGAGAGAAGGTGCTGATGTTCCGTGTCAGATGGGCCAAGAGCGTCATAAAAGAAGACCGGTATTTCACCACCATGGTTATACCCGAAGCCAAATCCAAGACCGCGGGTGCAAACGTCACCGCGAAAATGAGCCATGGGTACTGGCTTCCCAAGTGGACCAATGCTTCTTCATTACCGACCCGCCAAAGCCCAGACGTGTTGTCGTGAGGAGAGGCAAAAGGAAGATCATCGGAATGGATGGAGTCGCCAATGAGCAAGACTTCGACAAGTACGGCGACCCAAAGATGGAACATGATGACGACGATGAAGTATCAGCATACACCACAAGAAGAAGCAGGACCACCCTACCTAAAGGACGTCCATTCAAGAGAAGAACTCCATTTACGAAAATAAGGGCAAGAAGATTGTGAACAGATAGCTAGCTAAGATCGATTGTATTTGAATTGTAGCCTTCATTTCTCGATTGTATTTCATGGGCACTTTTTGAACTCATGAATGTTTTTAAATTTCATGGACACTTGATCTCGATCCCCCTCCATCTCGATCGCTATCCCACCTCGCCAGATCCGGTCCCCCTCGCCACCGAGCACCCCCCGCACCATCTCCCCCATTCCACCGGCTGCCGCCACCGACCCCCGCACCCTCCCCCACTCCACCGCCGCCGCCGACCCACCGCACCCTCC
>NC_041393.1:303545125-303589300 GCF_002162155.2 Triticum dicoccoides | reverse complement strand
CGTCGCCGACCCCCCGCACCCTCCCCGGCCCGCTCCACCGTCACAAATGAATGCAACTAAAATTGCAAAAAAAACAAATTTGATGATATTTTTTTAAAAAAATTATTACTGTTATGATTTAAACAAGTTTGAACATATTTAAACACAAATAAATATCAAACAACATTTTAAATGCATAAAAACAAAAATTGGGGAACTTGGGAATCGAACCCAGGACCTCCTAGTGTGTGTGCTGCGTGCTGACCAGTCGGGCTAGTGGGCGTGTTCTGATGGCGCCATTAGAATCGTCGTACTTATGGCGCACTAGGGGGAGGTGCGCCATTAGAACCCTCCCCCACTCCACCTATTCCCCTCGCACTGTGGCCTCCCTTCCTCCCTCGTCAGATCCCCCACTCGCGACCCCAACCGTAGGTTGCCGCCCCCTTGCTCCGCCCCCTCCGTCCGCCGCGCCTGCACGCCATCGGTGACGCCACCGCCGCCGCTGTGGTCTTGCGCTGCCCCGACGCTGCTGCCCCGACCCCCGCGGGACTCCACCCCCGCCGCCGCCACCCCCGCGCCCCCACACCCCTGCCGCCTCCCCCGCTCCAATGACTGCCACGCCCGCTCCAACGAGCAGGGCCAGCGCTAGGGTTCCAGGGCCGCCGCCAGATCAATGCCCCGCCTCAACAAGGAGAGGAGGAGCCTCGCCACCGCCACCGAGGGGAAGAGGTCACCGCCGCCACCGAGGGGAGGAGCCCCGCCGCCACCGAGAGGAGGAACCTCGCCGCCAGGTCTTCAACGCCCCACCGCCGCCAGGTATTATCTTCTCTAGCGTATATCCTCCCTTTCTTCTGTCCATTTGTTGCCCTTGTCCTCCGGCCATGGTGATTGCATGGTGATTTACTTAAGCAAAAGCTGGAATTGTGGCTAGGGTTAGTTGTAACCTTTGAATATTCTTGTTGTGTCTGATTTGGCGATAGCAAGCTACTGCATACTTTAATAAAGACTCTCCCATCAATTTTGGTGTGTGTCCACACTGTTTTTTGGAACTATGGTTTGTGTCTCATTGTATGATACTTCTAGGCTTTTAGCAGTAATATACCTTAGGTATTCTAAGAAGACCTATATCATATTTGCCTAGGGATATAAGTAAAGTTTATGTGTTGTCCATGTCTGAAGCTTGAACTTAAAAGTTGAAGCTGAACAAAACATTGTTAGCCAATATATTTAGCAGACCTGAAATGTTGCAGCATAGATGTGTCATGCAATATATACATCAGTATTTTGACCAAACAATGAAAAGCAAGTTGCAGAACTATCATATATTATTATGATAATTTAGCCAATATATTCCTTCTAGATATTAACTGTGATAGTAACTAAAGAGTTAGTATATTATTATGAACTGGCCATGTATTCTTGGTCTTGGTGTTATGCATCTCATGCTGTCGTTGGCCTCTGTGTGTTTGCTCTATGCAGTTGATGTTCTGATACATGTGGTGTTATGTTGTGTAAATTGGGAATTCCCCAATTCTAGAGTTTCTTACTACTGAAGATGTTCATCTGCTACTGTGGTTAGTTAACTGATGTTAACTGGTTGTGTTGCATACGCCCAGGAGGACCGCCACCGCTCGACGCCGAATTCGCGCCGTCTCGACTAGCTCCGGCTGCCCCAAGTCGCCCTCGACCTCCCTAGTGAGCACCGGAGCCGCTTCCCCCTCTTCCCCCTCTTGATTTCCTTCTGATGTGTTCTAGGGTTGGTGGTTGGAGAAATTTGGACAAGGAAAGGGGGTTGGAGAATTAAGTAGCTAGGGTTTGCCAAATGTTCAAATCTCTGAGCTTGCTGCAGTGCAACCAAGATGATATTTAGATGCATTTTAGAGGATACTAGTCTCAACTAAGCATCCACCTAGAGATTCTTTCTTTAAGTAGCTAGGCTCAATTAGTTAATGTTCCAGTGAGTTTGGATTCATGCAACAATATGAAACATTAATTACTATTCTTTCTGGCCACTAACGAAGTAGAAAGAAGGGATCGTCTCTTTCTTTCGTTGTCAGGTTGCGAAATCCACCCAAAACTCTGAGATTGCCCATGATAGATGTAACATGTAAGAAGTCCATAATTGATTAATGGATCTATTAGTTTGATAGTTTTTTTAGTGTTGCACCTTTTCCTTCTACAACTTGCAGATGTGCACACAGTTTTTTGTGTTTAGTTTAGGAGTTGGTCCTTGGGAAGCATAAATAAAACATTATTGGCAAGTGCAGTCTTGTTACTCCTAGGTATCTACAAATGAGTAGATGAATATTTGTTACCAGGAGGGGTTATAATATCTTTCAAACTGATGTTGTTCTCATGATCATGCTTTCTACTGGTTTTATATCACCCAAAGTTTGGCATGGAAACTACAGAGGTACTATGTAGTGTTGTATTACTTCTTCCGGATTCAGGGTGTTTAAATGTGCATTAGTTCTTCTGATAATTAATGGTTAAAGTCCTTTGACAAGAATGTGAACAATAAGAGATGTAACCAATCCCAGAAGTAGAACCATGTATCTTTTCTCTCTACAATTCTCATGCAACAATATGAAACTAATTCTTTAAGTAGTTAATGAGAACACTTGGTCCATATTCATTTGAAGTGAACATACATTTTCACTATTCTTATAATATTTGCTTGATGTCAGATTATGCTATGAGGATATTAGTCTAAGCCCAGTCTTGGATGCATTGTTTTATCCTGCGGTGGTTAAACCGGTTCTGAAAATTATCTACTTTGACCTGTACTTGTCTAGCTATCATAATCTATTCTTTGACCATGGCAGTAGCTAGCATTTTGTTATGATAATTTCAGTATATATCTTACTGTCCTTTGCTGATCTCGTTGTATTTTCAATTCACAGGCAACTCTCTGATGAAGTCTCCTCCAGGTAATATATGTCTCATGCTTCCTAAAGAGTACTAGTATACTGACTAAACTAGCCACTTACTATGCTTAGCTGCTCTATTGTCTGAATCGTGACACTTTGCCAGCTGAAACTTTCCTGTCACACTGTCGTTGTATTGCTCAACTAAAAACACAAATATTTGTAGTTTTTGCCTGTCATAATGCAACTAAGCATACTAGTCTCAACTAAGCATACTAGTTTTTTGTAGTGAGACAGTAAGATTGTGAGACAGTAAGAAGGAAACTTCCCAGATTATGTAGAAAGAAAATACTTGGTTTGACAGCAAGTACCATGACATGAATCAAAAAACATATACGGTGGGAAAAATAAAATGGCAGAAACCTGGGAGGTTCAGAAATGCCATTACGAAGCGAGGTTGCTTGTTACTTTCCTAAGATGTGCATCTCATTTATTTGTGTTTTTATTTGTAGCTGTATTGCTCAACTAAGCATACTAGTGTTGCAATACACTATTTTGCAGGTAATAGTGTCGCAATATTTGCCTGTAATACCAGCTGAAACTTGATAGTGTTTCCTAAAAACACTGTCACTGCCACTAAAAGCATGACAGTATAATTTCTAGTTTGTGTTTTTATTTGTTCACACTTCGCTGTATTGCTCAACTAGACAATTAGTGTTTATGAAGAAGAAGAATAAACCTGATGTTGTTGTTGTTATGCCTGTATTCACTGTTGTTGCTGCTATACTTGTGATGATGTTGTACTTGTGATGATGTTGTACTTGTGATGATGTTACTTGTGATCTTCTGAAATGACCCATTGGCGACTTCACTTCTGCTGCTGCTGTACTTGTGATGATGTTGTACTTGGGATAATGATTTTGCAGGTACCCCAAGAGGCCCTTGAGTTTGCCGGAATGTCCATTAACTTCTGTTTCGGAAAATTCGGGTACTCCATATGTCCTATTTTCAGCAAAGGCCATGCTGAAATTTTCTGTGAATTTTAGCATGACTTTGCTAAAAATAGGACATATGGGGTACTTGCGACTAATGCATGGGCCGGGGTATCTTAGTACTTAGTTAAGTAGGATCAACTGCCCCGCCATTCTTGATGCATAGGTGGCAATAGAGCCAAGTGATTAGTGCCAAGTGATTAGGCCCAACCTAGGGTGCCTCGGCATCGTAAACCCTAAATGATGAAAACTTAACTTAGCATTTAGGGTGCCTTGGCGTCGACAAACCCTAAATGATGAAACCTTGGCTTCTATAGGGTGCCTCGGTGTCGATGAGAACCTAAATGATGTACGCTTAGGCTTTTAGGGTGCCTCGGCATCGACAAACCCTAAATGATAAAAGCTTAGCTTTTAGGATGCCTCGGTGTCGAGAAACCCTAAATGATGAGACCATGATCTTGTTCCTTGACAATAACCAACTTTTTGACGAAACTTTTTTCCTATTTAGAGCGAAACATGGCCAACAACGATGAGGCCGGCGATTCGGGCGGCAAGCAATTCTGGGAGCTGTCCCATGAGATGGAGGAACAACCTCACCGCTATGAGGACGCCGCAGAAGACACTGATCTTGACTACACAACCCCTAGTGGCATTGGGGATGACACCACTGACGGTGCTGCCGAGGATGCCACCACTGATGGTGCCACCGAGGATGCCACCACTGATGATGGCAGTACACGCACAGATGGCAACCAACCGAAGAAGCAACGGAAGAACCGGCGCCCGAACGCGCCTCGCACCATCAAGGAGGAATTTACTCAAGTGGACCCCGACGGGCATCCAACGGAGCCCAAACATATAGTCAAGGGGTACTCAGTTCAGCTCGGGTTCATTCTCCGGAGCACCGTCTCGATCAACACCGAGAACCTTAGGCATAAGGACCGAGGGAATTTGCGCAACCTCCTCTTCACAAAGCTGCACGAACGATACAAGTTCCCCTCTGAATTTAAAAACACACGCCTCTCAGGGAATAAAGTGAATAGTGCCGCCCTCACAAGGATGAGCACGGCCCTGTCTACTTGGAGAAGCGCGGTGAAGAGAATGATTGAGAAAGGTGGTAGTTATGAGAAGATCAAGGCGAAAAATCCTTCGATCAGCGAAGATGACTACAAGGAGTTCAAGATCAAGTGCGAGAGCAGTGCAACCTCTGAATCAAGTCAGTGGGGGAAAGAAATGTGGGAGTTGAACTTAGGGGAACACAAACTCGGTCCCGGCGGTTACAGAGTGGCGGAGCCTATATGGGACAAGGAGGACGCGGAGCGTGCCGAGCAAGGCCTACCGCCCCGCTTTGAGAAATACAACAGTGACAAGCAGACTAGGAACTTTGTCAGGGCCCGGTACAAGGAGGACCCGATAACAAAGGAGCTTACCACGGATCCGAAGACCAGGGCGCTTGAGCTTGTTCTGGCGAAGGAGACTGAAAGCAGTAGCGCGGGGTCGTCTCAGAGCACCCCTGCTTGGGATAGCACTCTAAATAGGGCGTTTAACATAATGAAAAACAAGGATAAGCTTAGTAAGCCGTCATCAGCTGGTCGTTTGGCCGGCAAAGGCTTGTCCACAAAATGGTCGTCATACTATACCGCTGGTGGGCGAAAGGAGAAAAAGACCAGCTCGGAAAGCCAGTCGCGCGAGGTTGAAGAACACAAGGCACAAGTGGCACGGATTCCGGAGATTATCCAAGAGCAAGTGCAACAACAACTGGGAACGATGCTCACCGGCATTTTGCCTACCTTGATTCATGGGCTGACGACGTGGATTGCGGGTGGCCAACAGGGGCCGCCCTGATTCCCAGCTTCACGGCCAGCAACTCGCACAATGCGCAGGCGGCGCCATTAGTGTCTCCGACGGCGCCATTGGTGTCACCGGCGGCGGCGGTATTGGTGTCTCCGGTGCCGGCACGGGCATTGGAACTTAATGCACCCGGGTGTACGCCGGCCGGTACCTCGCCAGCAAGCGGCCCCTCCGCCAGTTGCATGCCCGCCGTTGGCGGTGCCTGGACATTAGCCGAGCTCGACGCCATCATCATGGTAACTAATTAAGCCTCTCGGCTGAGGACTTCATCTCCTTTTGCCTTTGACCGGGCATCCCTGACGCCCTACATGTTTTTGCAGGGCACCGCCGACATTCCGTGCACTCTCCTGCACTTCGTGAACGACAAGTTGGTCGATGTCGCCAAGGGAAAAATCGTTCAACCAGGCAACCCCGTGTTCCACGGTAAACCGATGCCACCCACCGTGTATAGGGTTCAACTGGTTCGGGTGCTGCTAGGCTGCGATGAGTTGCTACCTCCGATTCGAACCGCCAGGGCCGACGAAGAAGATCTGATGACCCTCAGCGCCTGCCTAAGCTGGCCCTTGCTTTGGCCGAAGAGCCATATTTGTTTGGTGGCGGGGGACATCACCCCACAGACAAGACCGCAAGTCGTGCCGGCGCCGCGCCATGGCAAGAACGCCGCAACGCTACCGGACATGCCGGACATGCATATGGCACAGGATCCGTACATGCATATGGCACAGGATCCGGACGATGATGACAACGACAACGGTACATTTACAAACGTTGATAAGTACTTTGCGGCAATCCAGGACGCGGACCTCCGACAAGAATTCTTTCGCATCCAGTCGGAGTTTGCAGAAATCATCCATCAAGATGTCCTTCATACCTCGAGGCAGTTCTACCTCAGCGAGCAACCATCCAACAGTGAGATAGACACAACACTTCAAATGCAGGCTGCCAATGCCCGCGACTTCATGACCATCATGAAAGACGGCGGCTTCATCCACACTCCGGTCCCATGAGTCGAGTCGAAAGTAGTGATGCTATTTGTAGTTCTGAAACATCGATTAGCTCATGTTGTAATTAAACTTTAATGAACTTGTACGTCTCTTTGGTTTAGACAGTCGTTCAACTTAGATGTAATCGATGCTATTTATTAGTAGGACCATGAATCGTGCTATTAATGTCTTGCTTTTCTCTTCCGATCCTTTTGTTGCATACTTATATATTGCTTATGTATTGTCTGTTGTTTGGCTTGTGCATAGAGATGTCGTCGTATGTCGTGTACAAGGGTAAGGTTCCCGGAGTCTACGACGACTGGGAGGAGTGTCGGAGACAGGTTCACTGTTTCAGCGGTAATAGTTACAAAGGGTACACCACTAGGGCGGAGGCGGAATCTAGATACACCCTCTATCTAGCGGGAGAGTGGAGGGAGCGTTGGAGGAACCGGATGAAGACCAGTTTTATCGCGATGATGCTCATCATGATGACCGCAACTCTCTTCTATGTGATGGTAGTTTAGATGATCGATATCGACTTGTAATGTGAAGACAAACTCGCTACTCGCGGTCTCGAGACTTGTAATGTTCTATCTTTGTTCGGTCTTTTGAATTCAGAGACTAATATGATGAATTGTATTTGGAGACTAATCTTCTATTGTATTCGATGAATCTGTTGTTGCTGTGTGGTGTTGTCTAAATTATGTTCAATAATATATTTTGTAACCTGTGAAAATATCAGAAAAGAAAAAAATCCCTAATATTCATACTAGTGGCGCACCACACAAGACACTAATGGCGCACTGTGATAATCACACTAATGGCGCATCACCCATTGGTGCGCCATTAGTAAGCCAAAGCACATGGGTACATATGGCCCCCTGGGAGGCATTCTAATGGCACACTGTGGGCTATACTAATGGCGCACTGCGTGGTGCGCCATTAGAACACTAGATACTAATGGCGCACCAGTGGTGCGCCATTAGAACTTAATTCTAATGGCGTGATGCTAGTGGCGCACCAGTAGTGCGCCATTAGTAGGCAAAACTGGTGTGCCACTAGCATGCCTTTTCCTAGTAGTGATCGGTCCATTCTATGGCAGTCCTTGGAAGAACTTCATTTTCCCGTGACGCTTTTTGCCTGAACCCCCGAAATTTCTTGTCGTCTATAGAGGAGATATTTTTTCCACATATATATTAACCGATGCCAGGAATGCCTTTTGTTCTTGGCTTTCACGCATATGAGTTACAGCATGCCATCCGGCGAAAACAAGGAGAATAAGGCATATAGCCGCTGGATTGTCTTCAATTTATGGCCAAATGAGATTGCCCGGATCATGAGCATCTGCAGAAACCTATGTTTGTCGCTACCAGAGGGGCTAATGTCTAAAACCCACATAATCTCTTGTATTTCCTTCAAAAGGAAGTGCCAATGGGTTCAGAAACTTGTCCGAAAAACTACGGCGAATGATGTTCTTTGACTTTCAGGGCCAAAAAGTCCTGCTTAAGGCCGAATTTGAGGGTACTCCAGGCTTCCTGGTGCAAGAGGGGAGTATTTTCTCGATTCGCACGCTCGTCGCGAGCAGTTTGAGTAGTTGTGGGTCCGACACGGACTCCGAATGACAAAGTTATGGCCGTTTTATTGAACATCGGTCCATTCCTTGGCAGTCCTTGAAATAACTTCATTTTCCCGTGACGCTTTTTGCCTGACCGCCCCAAAATTTCTTGTCCTCTATAGTGGAGATCTTGTTTCCACATATATATTGACTGATACTAGGAATAACCTTTTGTTCTTGGATTTCACGCGCATGAGTTACAGCATGCCATCCGGCTAAAACAAGGAAATAAGGCATATATCCGCTGGAGTTTCTTCAATTTACGGCCAAATGAGATTCCCCCGGATCATAGAGCATCTGCTGAAAGCTACGTTTGTCCCAACCAGGGGGCCTAATGTCTATAAGCAAGATAATCTCTCGAATTACCTTAAAAGAAGTGCAACAACGGCGAATGGTGTTCTTTGAATTTCAGGGCCAAAAAGTCCTTCTTAAGGCCGAATTTAAGGGTACTCTGGGCCTCCTGGTGCAAAAGGGGAGTATTTTTTGGATTCGCATGCTCGCAGGGAGCAGTTTGAGTACTTCTGGGTCCGACACCGACTTTGAATGACAAAGTTATGACTGCTTTTGTGAACATCAGTCCGTTCTATGGCAGCCCTTGAAAGAACTTCATTTTCTTGGGACGCTTTTTGCCTGACCGCCCTGAACTTTCTTGTCCTCTGTACTGGAGATATTATTTCCACATATATATTAACCAATGCCAGGAATGCCTTTTGTTCTCGGCTTTCACGCGCATGTGTTAGAGCATGCCATCCGGCGAAAACAAGGAGAATAAGGCATATAGCTGATGGATTTTCTTCAATTTACAGCCAAATGAGATTGCCTGGATCATAGAGCATCTGCAGCAAGCTACGTTTGTCCGTACCAGGCGGCTAATGTCCATAAGCAAAATAATCCCTCGAATTTCCTTCCAAAGGAAGTGCCAATGGGTTCAGAAACTTGTCCGAGAAACAGCGGCGAATGATGTTCTTTGACTTTCAGGGCCAAAAAGTCCTGCTTACGGCCAAATTTGAGGGTACTCCGGGCCTCCTGGCGCAAGCGTGGAGATTTTGTGGATTCGCATGCTCACCGCGAGCAGTTTGAGTACTTGTGGGTCCGACACGGACTCCGAATGACAAAGTTATGACCCTTTTAGTTAACATCGGTCCATTCTATGGCAGTCCTTGGAAGAACTTCTTTTTCCCGTGACGCTTTTTGCCTGACCGCCTCGAAATTTCTTGTCCTGTATAGAGGAGATATTGTTTCCACATATATATTAACCACCGCCAGGAATACCTTTTGTCCTTGGCTTTCACGCATATGAGTTATAGCATGCCATCCGGCGAAAACAAGGAGAATAAGGCGTATAGCCGCTGGATTGTCTTCAATTTACGGCCAAATGAGATTTCCCGGAACATGAGCATCTGCAGAAACCTATGTTTGTCGCTACCAGAGGGGCTAATGTCTATAACCCACATAATCTCTTGTATTTCCTTCAAAAGGAAGTGCCAATGGGTTCAGAAACTTGTCCGAAAAACTACGGCGAATGATGTTCTTTGACTTTCAGGGCCAAAAAGTCCTGCTTAATACCAAATTAGAGGGTACTTGAGGCTTCCTGGCGCAAGAGGGGAGTATTTTCTTGATTCGCATGCTCGCCGCGAGCAGTTTGAGTAGTTGTGGGTCCGACACGGACTCCGAATGACAAAGTTATGGCCGCTTTATTTAACATTGGTCCATTCTATGGCAGTTCTTGAAAGAACTTCATTTTCCTGTGACGCTTTTTGCTTGACCGCACCAAAATTTCATGTCCTCTATAGTGGAGATCTTGTTTCCACATATATATTGACCGATGCCAGGAATACCCTTTTGTTCATGGATTTCACGTGCATGAGTTACAGCATGCCATCCGGTGAAAACAAGGATAATAAGGCATATAGCCGCTGGATTATCTTCAATTTACGGCCAAATAGATTGCCCGGATCATGACTGCAGAAACCTACGTTTGTTACTAGCAGAGGGGCTAATGTCTATAACCCAGATAATCTCTCGTATTTCCTTCAAAAGGAAGTGCCAATGGGTTCATAAACTTGTCCGAAAAACAACGGCGAATGATGTTCTTTGACTTTCAGAGCCAAAAAGTCCTGCTTAAGGCCGAATTAGAGGTTACTCCATGCTTCCTGGCACAAGAGGGGAGTATTTTATGGATTCGCACGCTCGCCGCGAGCAGTTTGAGTAGTGGTGGGTCTAACACAGACTTCGAATGACAAAGTTATGACCGTTTTAGTGAACATCGGTCCATTCTATGGCAGTCCTTGAAAGAACTTCATTTTCCTGTGATGCATTTTGCCTGACCGCCCCAAACTTTCTTGTCCTCTATAGTGGAGATCTTGTTTCCATATATATATTGACCGATGCCAGGAATACCCTTTTGTTATTGTATTTCACGCACATGAGTTACAGCATGCCATCCGACGAAAACAAGGAAATAAGGCATATAGCCGCTGGAGTTTCTTCAATTTACGGCCAAATGAGATTCCCCCAGATCATAGAGCATCTGCTGAATGCTACGTTTGTCCCAACCAGGGGGGCTAATGTCTATAAGGAACATAATCTCTCGAATTTCCTTCAAAATACACTGCCAATGGGTTCAGAAACTTGTCCGAAAAACAGTGGCGAATGGTGTTCTTTGACTTTCACGGCCACAAAACTCCCGCTTAAGGCCGAATTTGAGGGTACTCTGGGCCTCCTGGTGCAAGTGGGGAGCATTTTGTGGATTTGCATGCTCGCCGCGAGCAGTTTGAGTACTTCTGGGTCCGACATCGAATTCGAATGACAAAGTTATGACCGCTTTTGTGAACATCAGTCCATTCTATGGCAGCCCTTGAAAGAACTTCATTTTCCTGCGATGCTTTTTGCCTGACCGCCCTGAAATTTCTTGTCCTCTATACTGGAGATATTGTTTCCACATATATATTAACCGATGCCAGGAATGCCTTTTGTTCTTCACTTTCACGCGCATGACTTAGAGCATGCCATCCGGCGAAAACAAGCAGAATAACGCATATAGCCGCTGGATTTTCTTCAATTTACGGCCAAATGAGATTGCGTGGATCATAGAGCATCTGCGCAAGCTACGTTTGTTCGTACCAGGGGGCTAATCTCTATAAGCAACATAATCTCTCGAATTTCCTTCCAAAGAAGTGCCAATGGGTTCAGAAACTTGTCCGAAAAACAACGGCGAATGGTGTTCTTTGACTTTCAGGGCCAAAGAGTCCTGCTTAAGGCCGAATTTGAGGGTACTCTCGGCCTCCTAGTGCAAGCGGGGAGTATTTTTTGGATTCGCATGCTCGCTGCGAGAAGTTTGAGTACTTCTGGGTCCGACATCGACTTCGAATGACAAAGTTATGACCGCATTTGTGAACATCAGTCCATTCTATGGCAGCCCTTGAAAGAACTTCTTTTTCCCGGGACGCTTTTTGCCTGACCACCATGAAATTTCTTGTCCTCTATACTGGAGATATTGTTTCCACATATATATTAACCGATGCCAGGAATGCCTTTTGTTCTTCGCTTTCACGCGCATGAGTTACAGCCAAAACAAGGAGAATAAGGCATATAGCCGCTGGATTTTCTTCAATTTACGGCCAAATGAGATTGCCTAGACCATATAGCATCTGCAGCAAGCTACGTTTGTCCGTACAAGGGGCTAATGTCTATAAGCAACATAACCTCTTGAATTTCCTTCCATAGGAAGTGCCAATGGGTTTAGAAAGTTGTCCAAAAAACAGCGGCGAATAATGTTCTTTGACTTTCAGGGCCAAAAAGTCCCGCTTAAGGCCAAATTTGAGGGTACTCTAGGCCTCCTAGTGCAAGTGGGGAGTATTTTTTGGATTCGCATGCTCGCCGCGAGAAGTTTGAGTACTTGTGGGTCCGACATCGACTTCGAATGACAAAGTTATGACCGCTTTTGTGAACATCAGTCCATTCTATGGCAGCCCTTGAAAGAACTTTTTCCCGGGACGCTTTTTGCCTGACCACCATGAAATTTCTTGTCGTATATACTGGAGATATTGTTTCCACATATATATTAACCGATGCCAGGAATGCCTTTTGTTCTTCGCTTTCACGCGCATGAGTTAGAGCATGCCATCCGGCGAAAACAAGGAGAATAAGGCATATAGCCGCTGGATTTTCTTCAATTTACGGCCAAATGAGATTGCCTAGATCATATAGCATCTGCAGCAAGCTACGTTTGTCCGTACAAGGGGCTAATGTCTATAAGCAACATAACCTCTCGAATTTCCTTCCAAAGGAAGAGCCAATGGGTTTAGAAACTTGTCCAAAAAACAGCGGCGAATAATGTTCTTTGACTTTCAGGGCCAAAAAGTCCAGCTTAAGGCCAAATTTGAGGGTACTCTGGGCCTCCTGGCGCAAGCGTGGAGATTTTCTAGATTCGCATGCTCACCGCGAGCAGTTTGAGTACTTGTGGGTCCGACACGGACTCCGAATGACAAAGTTATGTCCGTTTTAGTTAACATCGGTCCATTCTTTGGCAGTCGTTGAAAGAACGTCATTTTCCCGTGACGCTTTTTGCCTAACCGCCCCAAAATTTCTTGTCCTCTATATAGGAGATATTGTTTCAACATATATATTAACCGATGCCAGGAATGCCTTTTGTTCTTGGCTTTCATGCATATGAGTTACAGCATGTCATCCGGAGAAAACAAGGAGAATAAGGCATATAGCCGCTGGATTGTCTTCAATTTACGGCCAAATGAGATTTCTCGAATCATGAGCATCTGCAGAGACCTATGTTTGTCGCTACCATAGGGGATAATGTCTATAACCCACATAATCTCTCGTATTTTCTTCAAAAGGAAGTGCCAATGGGTTCAGAAACTTGTCCAAAAAACTATGGCAAATGATGTTCCTTGACTTTCAGGGCCAAAAAGTACTGCTTAAGGCCGAATTTGAAGGTACTCCAAGCTTCCTGGCGCAAGAGGAGAGTATTTTCTGGATTCGCACGCTCGCCGCGAGCAATTTGAGTAGTTGTGGGTCCGACACGGACTCTGAATGACAAAGTTATGGCCGTTTTATTGAACATCGGTCCATTCTATGGCAGTCCTTGAAAGAACTTCATTTTCCTGTGACACTTTTTGCCTGACCGCCCCAGAATTTCTTGTCCTCTATAGTGGAGATCTTGTTTCCACATATATATTGAACGATGCCAGGAATACCCTTTTGTTCTTGTATTTCACGCGCATGAGTTACAGCATGCCATCCCGTGAAAACAAGGAGAATAAGGCATATAGCCGCTGGATTGTCTTCAATTTACGGCCAAATTAGATTGTCCGGATCATGAGTGCAGAAACCTACGTTTGTCGCTTCTAGAGGGGCTAATGTCTATAACCCACATAATCTCTCGTATTTCCTTCAAAAGGAAGTGCCAATGGGTTCAGAAACTTGTCCGAAAACAACGACGAATGATGTTCTTTGACTTTCAGGGCCAAAAAGTCCTGCTTAAGGCCGAATTTGAGGGGACTCCAGGCTTTCTGGCACAAGAGGGGAGTATTTTCTGGATTCTCATGCTCGCCGCGAGCAGTTTGAGTAGTGGTGGGTCTAGCACGGACTCCGAATGACAAAGTTATGACCGTTTTAGTGAACATCGGTCCATTCTATGGGTGTCCTTGAAAGAACTTTATTTTCCCACGATGCTTTTTGCCTGACTGCCCCAAAATTTCTTGTCCCCTATAGTGGAGATGATGTTTCCACATATATATTGACCGATGCCAGGAATACCCTTTTGTACTTGGATTTCACGCGCATGAGTTACAGCATGCCATCCGGCGAAAACAAGGAAATAAGGCATATAGCCGCTGGAGTTTCTTCAATTTACGGATAAATGAGATTCCCCCGGATCATAGAGCATCTGCCGAAAGCTACGTTTGTCCCAACCAGGCGGGCTAATGTCTATAAGCAACATAATCTCTCGAATTTCCTTCAAAATGAAATGCCAATGGGTTTAGAAACTTGTCCGAAAAACAGCGGCGAATGGTGTTCTTTGACTTTCAGGGCCAAAAAGTCCTGCTTAAGGCCGAATTTGAGGGTACTCTGGGCCTCCTGGTGCAAGCGGGGAGTATTTTGTGGATTTGCATGATCGCCGCGAGCAGTTTCAGTACTTCTGGGTCCGACACAGACTTCGAATGACAAAGTTATGAACGTTTTTGTGAACATCAGTCCATTCTATGGCAACCCTTGAGAGCACTTCATTTTCTCGGGGCGCTTTTGCCCAGACCGCCCTGAAAATTCTTATCCTCTATACTGGAGATATTGTTTCCACATATATATTAACCAATGCCAGGAATGCCTTTTGTTCTTGGCTTTCACGTGCATGAGTTAGAGCATGCCATCCGGTGAAAACAAGGAGAATAAAGCATATAGCAGCTGGATTTTCTTCAATTTACGGCCAAATGAGATTGCTTGGATCATAGATTATCTGCAGAAAGCTACGTTTGTCCGAACCAGGAGGCTAATGTCAATAAGCAACATAATCTCTCGAATTTCCTTCCAAAGGAAGTGCCGATGGGTTCAGAAACTTGTCCGAAAAACATCCGCGAATGATGTTCTTTGACTTTCAGGGCCAAAAATTCCTGCTTAAGGAGAAATTTGAGGGTACTCCAGGTCTCCTGCCGCAAGCGTGGAGATTTTCTAGATTCGCATGCTCGCCGCGAGTAGTTTGAGTACTTGTGAGTCCGACATGGACTCCGAATGACAAAGTTATGACCGTTTTAGTTAACATCGGTCCATTCTATGGCAATCCTTGAAAGAACATCATTTTCCCGTGACGCTTTTTGCCTGACCGCCCCGAAATTTCTTGTCTTCCGTAGAGGAGATATTGTTTCCACATACATATTAACCGATGCTAGGAAAGCCTTTTGTTCTTGGCTTTCACGTGTATGAGTTACAACATGCTATCCGGCGAAAACAAGGAGAATAAGGCATATAGCTGCTGGATTGTCTTCAATTTACGGCCAAATGAGATTGCCCGGATCATGAGCATCTGCAGAAACCTATGTTTGTTGCTACCAGAGGGGCTAATGTCTCTAACCCACATAATCTCTCGTATTTCCTTCAAAAGGAAGTCCCAATGGGTTCAGAAACTTGTCCGAAAAACAACGGCGAATAATGTTGTTTGACTTTCAAGGCCAAAAAGTCCTGCTTAAGGCCGAATTTGAGGGTACTTCAGGCTTCCTGGCGCAAGAGGGGAGTATTTTCTGGATTCGCACGCTCGCCGCGAGCAGTTTGAGTAGTTGTGGGTCCGACACGGACTCTGAATGACAATGTTATGGCCATTTTATTGAACATCGGTCCATTCCATGGCAGTCCTTGAAATAACTTCATTTTCCTGTGACGCTTTTGCCTCACCGCCCCAAAATTTCTTGTCCTATATAGTGGAGATCTTGTTTCCACCTATATATTGACCGATCCCAGGAATACCCTTTTATTCTTGGATTTCACGCGCATGAGTTACAACATGCCATCCGGCGAAAACAAGGAGAATAAGGCATATAGCCACTTGATTTTCTTCCATTTACGGCCAAATGAGATTGCTCGGATTATGAGCATCTACTGAAACCTACGTTTGTCGCAACCAGAGGGGCTAATGTCTATAACCCGCATAATATCTCGTATTTCCTTCAAAAGGAAGTGCCAATGGGTTCAGAAACTTGTCCGAAAAACAACGACAAATGAAGTTCTTTGACTTTCAGGGCCAAAAAGTCTTGCTTAAGGCCAAATTTGAGGGTACACCAGCCTTCCTGGCACAAGATGGGAGTATTTTCTGGATTCGCATGCTCGCCGCAAGAAGTTTGAGTAGTGGTGGGTCCAACATGGACTCCGAATGACAAAGTTATGATCGTTTTAGTGAACATTGGTCCATCTATGGCAGTCCTTGAAAGAACTTCATTCTCCCGTGACGCTTTTTGCCTAACTGCCCCAAAATTTCTTGTCCTCTATAGTGAAGATCTGGTTTCCACATATATATTGACCGATACCAAGAATACCCTTTTGTTCTTGGATTTCACGCGCATGAGTTACAACATGCCATCCGGTGAAAACAAGGAAATAAGGCATATAGCCGCTGGAGTTTCTTCAATTTACGGCTAAATGAGATTCCCCCAGATCATAGAGCATCTGCTGAAAGCTACATTTGTCCCAACCAGGGGGCTAATGTCTATAAGCAACATAATCTCTCGAATTTCCTTCAAAAGGAAGTGCCAATGGGTTCAGAAACTTGTCCGAAAAACTACGGCAAATGATGTTCTTTGACTTTCAGGGCCAAAAACTCCTGCTTAATGCCGAATTTGAGGGTACTCCAGGCTTCCTGGCGCAAGAGGGGAGTATTTTTAGGATTCAAATGCTCGCCGTGAGCAGTTTGAGTAGTTGTGGGTCCGACACGGACGCTGAATGACAATGTTATGGCCATTCTATTGAACATCGGTCCAATCTATGGCAGTCCTTGAAAGAACTTCATTTTCCTGTGACGCTTTTTGCCTGACCGCCCCAAAATTTCTTGTCCTCTATAGTGGAGATCTTGTTTCCACATATATGTTGAGCAATGCCAGGAATACCCTTTTGTTCTGGGATTTCACATGCATGAGTTACAGCATGCCATCCGGCAAAAAAAAGGAGAATACGGCATATAGCTGCTGGATTGTCTTCAATTTACGGCCAAATGAGACTGCCCGGATCATGAGTGCATAAACCTACATTTGTTGCTACCAGAGGGGATAATGACTATAACCCACATAATCTCTCATATTTTCTTCAAAAGGAAGTGCCAATGGGTTCAGAAACTTGTCCGAAAAACAACCGCGAA
This sequence comes from Triticum dicoccoides, assembly GCF_002162155.2. Lineage (NCBI taxonomy): Eukaryota > Viridiplantae > Streptophyta > Magnoliopsida > Poales > Poaceae > Triticum > Triticum dicoccoides. The sequence goes on along the minus strand of NC_041393.1, from coordinate 303,572,159 downwards.
TGATGTTCTTTGACTTTCTGGGCCAAAAAGTCATGCTTAAGGCCGAATTTGAGGGTACTGCAGGCTTCCTGGCACAATAGGTCAGTATTTTCTGGATTCACATGCTCGCCGCGAGCAGTTTGTGTAGTGGTGGGTCCAACACGGACTTTGAATGGCAAAGTTATGACCGTTTTAGTGAACATCGGTCAATTCTATGGCAGTCCTTGAAAGAACTTCATTTTCCCGTGACGCTTTTTGCCTGACCGCCCCAAAATTTCTTGTCCTCTATAGTGGAGATCTTTTTTACACATATATATTGACCGATGCCAGGAATACCCTTTTGTTCTTGGATTTCACGTGCATGAGTTACAGCATGCCATCCGGCGAAAACAAGGAAATAAGGCATATAGCCGCTGGAGTTTCTTCAATTTACGGCCAAATGAGATTCCCCCGGGTCATAGAGCATCTGCTGAAAGCTAAGTTTGTCCCAACCAGGGGAGCTAATGTCTACAAGCAACCTAATCTCCCGAATTTCCTTCAAAATGAAGTGCCAATGGGTTCAGAAACTTGTCTGAAAAACAGCGGCGAATGGTGTTCTTTGACTTTCAGGGCCAAAAAGTCCTGCTTAATGCCGAATTTGAGGGTACTCTCGGCCTCCTGGTGCAAGTGGGGAGTATTTTGTGGATTCGCATGCTCGCCGCGAGCAGTTTCAGTACTTCTGGGTCCGACACCGACTTCGAATGAAAAAGTTATGACCGTTTTTGTGAACATGAGTCCATTCTATGGCAACCCTTGAAAGAACTTCATTTTCCCGGGGCGCTTTTTGCCTGACCGCCCTGAAATTTCTTGTCCTCTATACTGGAGATATTGTTTCCACATATATATGTTAACCGATGCCAGGAATGCCTTTTGTTCTTGGCTTTCACGCGCATGAGTTAGAGCATGCCATCCGGTGAAAACAAGGAGAATAAAGCATATAGCCGATGGATATTTTTCAATTTACTGCCAAATGAGATTGCCTGGGTCATAGAGCATCTGCAGAAAGCAACGTTTGTCCGTACCAGGGGCTAATGTCTATAAGCAACATAATCTCTCGAATTTCCTTCCAAAGGAAGTGCCAATGGGTTCAGAAACTTGTCCGAAAACAGCGACGAATGATGTTCTTTGACTTTCAGGGCCAAAAAGTCCTACTTAAGGCCAAATTTGAGGGTACTCCAGGCCTCCTGGCGCAAGCGTTTAGATTTTCTAGATTCGCAAGCTCGCCACGAGCAGTTTGAGTACTTGTGGGTCCGACACGGACTCCGAATGACAAAGTAATGACCTTTTTAGTTAACATCGGTCCATTCTATGGCAGTCCTTGAAAGAACGTCATTTTCCCGTGACGCTTTTTGCCTGACCGCCCCGAAATTTCTTGTCCTTCATAAAGGAGATATTGTTTCCACATATATATTAACCGATGCCAGGAATGCCTTTTGTTCTTGGCTTTCACGCGTATGAGTTACAACATGCTATCCGGCGAAAACAAGTAGAATAGGGCATATAGCCGCTGGATTGTCTTCAATTTACGGCCAAATGAGATTGCCCGGATCATGAGCATCTGCAAAAACCTATGTTTGTTGCTACCGGAGGGGCTAATGTCTATAACCCACATAATCTCTCGTATATCCTTCAAAAGGAAGTCCCAATGGGTTTAGAAACTTGTCTGAAAACAACGACGAATAATGTTCTTTGACTCTCAGGGCCAAAAAGTCCTGATTTAGACCGAATTTGAGGGTACTCCAGGCTTCCTGGCGTAAGAGGGGAGTATTTCAGGATTCGCGCACTCGCCGTGAGCAGTTTGAGTAGTTGTGGGTCTGACACGGACTCTGAATGAAATTGTTATGGCCATTTTATTGAACATTGGTCCATTCTATGACAGTCCTTGAAAGAACTTCATTTTCCTGAGACGCTTTTTGCCTGACCGCCCCAAAATTTCTTGTCCTATATAGTGAAGATCTTGTTTACACATATATATTAACCGATGCCAGGAATACCTTTTTGTTCTTGGATTTCACGCGCATGAGTTACAGCATGCCATCCGACGAAAACAAGGATAATAAGGCATATAGCCACTTGATTGTCTTCAATTTACGGCCAAATGAGATTGCTCGGATCATGAGCATCTGCTAAAACCTATGTTTGTTGCTACCATAGGGGCTAATGTCTATAAACCACATAACCTCTCGTATTTCCTTCAAAAGGAAGTGCCAATGGGTTCAGAAACTTGTCCGAAAAACAATGGCGAATGATGTTCTTTGACTTTCAGGGCCAAAAAGTCCTGGTTAAGGCCGAATTTGAGGGTAATCGAGGCTTCTTGGCACAAGAGGGGGGTATTTTCTGGATTCGCATGCTCGCCGCGAGCAGTTTGAGTAGTGGTGGGTCCAACACGGACTTCAGATGACAAAGTTAGGACCGTTTTAGTGAACATCGGTCAATTCTATGGCAGTCCTTCAAAGAACTTCATTTTCCCCATACGCTTTTTTCCTGACCGCCCCAAAATTTCTTTTCCTCTATAGTGAAGATCTTGTTTCCACATATATATTGACCGATGCCAGGAATACCCTTTTGTTCTTGGATTTCACGCGCATGAGTTACAGCATGCCATCCGGTGAAAACAAGGAAATAAGGCATATAGCCGCTGGAGTTTCTTCAATTTACGGCCAAATGAGATTCCCCTGGATCATAGAGCATCTGCTGAAAGCTACGTTTGTCCCAACCAAGGGGGCTAATGTCTATAAGCAACATAATCTCTCAAATTCCCTTCAAAATGAAGTGCCAATGGGATCAGAAACTTGTCCGAAAAACAGCGGCCAATGGTGCTCTTTGAATTTCAGGGCCAAAAAGTCCTGCTTAAGGCCGAATTTAAGGGTACTTTGGGCCTCCTGGTGCAAGCGGGGAGTATTTTGTGGATTCGCATGCTCGCCGCGAGTAGTTTCAGTACTTCTGGGTCCGACACCTACTTCGAATGACAAAGTTATGACCGTTTTTGTGAACATCAGTCCATTCTATGGCAACCCTTGAAAGAATTTCATTTTCCCGGGGCGCTTTTTGCCTGACCGCCCTGCAATTTCTTGTCCTCTATACTGGAGATATTGTTTCCACATATATATTAACCGATGCCAGGAATGCCTTTTGTTCTTGGCTTTCACGCGCATGAGTTAGAGCATGCCATCCGGCGAAAACAACGAGAATAAAGCATATAGCCCCTGGATTTTCTTCAATTTACGGCCAAATGAGATTGCCCGGATCATGAGCATCTGTAGAAACCTATATTTGTTGCTAGCAGAGGGGCTAATGTCTATAACACACATAATCTCTCGTATTTCCTTCAAAAGGAAGTGCCAATAGGTTCAGAAACTTGTCCGAAAAACAACGGCGAATAATGTTCTTTGACTTTCAGGGCCAAAAAGTCCTGCTTAAGGATGAATTTGAGGGTACTCCAGGCTTCCTGGCGCAAGAGGGGAGTATTTTCAGGATTCGCACGCTCGCTGCGAGCAGTTTGAGTAGTTGTGGGTCCGACACGGACTCTGAATGACAATGTTATGGCCATTTTATTGAACATCGGTCCATTCTATGGCAGTCCTTGAAAGAAATTCATTTTCCTGTGACGCTTTTTGCCTAACCGCCCCAAAATTTCTTGCCCTCTATAGTGGAGATCTTGTTTCCACATATATATTGACTGATGCCAGGAATACCCTTTTGTTCTTGGATTTCACGCGCATGAGGTACAGCATGCCATCCGGCGAAAACAAGGAGAATAAGGCATATAGCCGCTGGATTGTCTTCAATTTACGGCCAAATAAGATTGCTCGGATCATGAGCATCTGCTGAAACCTACGTTTGTCGCTACCAGAGGGGCTAATGTCTATAACACACATAATCTCTCGTATTTCCTTCATAAGGAAGTGCCAATGGTTTCAGAAACTTGTCAGAAAACAACGGCGAATGATGTCCTTTCACTTTCAGGGCTAAAAAGTCCTACTTAAGGCCGAATTTGAGGGTACTGCAGGCTTCCAGGCACAAGAGGGGAGTATTTTCCGGATTCGCATGCTTGCTGCGAGCAGTTTCATTAGTGGTGGGTCCAACACGGACTCCGAATGACAAAGTTATGACCGTGTTAGTGAACATTGGTCCATCTATGGCAGTCCTTGAAAGAACTTCATTTTCCCGTGACGCTTTTTGCCTGACCGCCCCAAAATTTCTTGTCCTCTATAGTGGAGATCTTGTTTCCACATATATACTGACTGATACCAGGAATACCCTTTTGTTCTTGGATTTCACGTGCATGAGTTACAACATGCCATCCAGCGAAAACAAGGAAATAAGGCATATAGCCGCTGGAGTTTCTTCAATTTACGGCTAAATGAGATTCCCCCAGATCATAGAGCATCTACGAAAGCTACATTTGTCCCAACCAAGGGTGCTAATGTCTATAAGCAACATAATATCTCAAATTCCCTTCAAAATGAAGTGCCAATGGGTTCAGAAACTTGTCCGAAAAACAGTGGCGAATGGTGTTCTTTGACTTTCAGGGACAAAAATTCCTGCTTAAGGCCGAATTTGAGGGTACTCTGGGCCTCCTGGTGCAAGTGGGGAGTATTTTCTGGATTCGCATGCTTGCGGCGAGTAGTTTCAGTACTTCTGGGTCTGACACCGACTTTGAATGACAAAGTTATGACCGTTTTTGTGAACATCAGTCCATTCATTGGCAACCCTTGAAAGAATTTCATTTTCCTGGGGCGCTTTTTGCCAGACCGCCCTGCAATTTCTTGTCCTCTATACTCGAGATATTGTTTCCACATATATATTAACCGATGCCAGGAATGCCTTTTGTTCTTGGCTTTCACGCGCATGAGTTAGAGCATGCCATCCGGCGAAAACAAGGAGAATAAAGCATATAGTCGCTGCATTTTCTTCAATTTACGGCCAAATGAGATTGCCCGGATCATGAGCATCTGCAGAAACCTATATTTGTTGCTTGCAGAGGGGCTAATGTCTATAACACACATAATCTCTCGTATTTCCTTCAAAAGGAAGTGCCAATGGGTTCAGAAACTTGTCCGAAAAACAACGGCGAATAATGTTCTTTGACTTTCTGGGCCAAAAAGTCCTGCTTATGGCCGAATTTGAGGGTACTCCAGGCTGCCTGGCGCAAGAGGGGAGTATTTTCAGGATTCGCACGCTTGCTACGAGCAGTTTGAGTAGTTGTGGGTCCGACACGGACTCTGAATGACAATGTTATGGCCATTTTCTTCAACAACGGTCCATTCTATGGCAGTCCTTGAAAGAACTTCATTTTCCTATGACACTTTTTGCCTGACTGCCCCAAAATTTCTTGCCCTCTATAGTGGAGATCTTGTTTCCACATATATATTGACCGATGCCAGGAATACCCTTTTGTTCTTGGATTTCACGCGCATGAGTTACCGCATGCCATCCGGCGAAAACAAGGAGAATAAGGCATATAGCCACTAGATTGTCTTCAATTTATGGCCAAATAAGATTGCTCGGATCATGAGCATCTGCTGAAACCTACGTTTGTCGCTACCAGAGAGGCTAATGTCTATAACCCACATAATCTCTCGTATTTCCTTCAAAAGGAAGTGCCAATCGGTTCAGAAACTTGTCCGAAAACAACAGCGAATGATGTCCTTTGACTTTCAGGGCTAAATAGTCCTGCTTAAGGCCGAATTTGACGGTACTGCAAGCTTCCTGGCACAAGAGGGGAGTATTTTTTGGATTCGCATGCTTGCTGCGAGAAGTTTCATTAGTGGTGGGTCCAACACGGACTCCGAATGACAAAGTTATGACCGTTTTAGTGAACATTGGTCCATCTATGGTAGTCCTTGAAAGAACTTCATTTTCCCGTGATGCTTTTTGCCTGACCGCCCCAAAATTTCTTGTCCTGTATAGTGGAGATCTTGTTTCCACATATATACTGACTGATACAACGAATACCCTTTTGTTCTTGGATTTCACACGCATGAGTTACAACATGCCATCCACCGAAAACAAGAAAATAAGGCATATAGCCGCTGGAGTTTCTTCAATTTGCAGCTAAATGAGATTCCCCCGGATCATAGAGCATCTGGAAAGCTACGTTTGTCCCAACCAAGGGGGCTAATGTCTATAAGCAACATAATCTCTCAAATTCCCTTCAAAATGAAGTGCCTAAGGGTTTAGAAACTTGTCCGAAAAACAGCGGCGAATGGTGTTCTTTCACTTTCAGGGACAAAAAGTCATGCTTAAGGCCGAATTTGAGGACACTCTGGGCCTCCTGGTGCAAGTGGGGAGTATTTTGTCGATTCGCATGCTTGTCGCGAGTAGTTTCATTACTTCTGGGTCTGACACCGACTTCGAATGACAAAGTTATGACCATTTTTGTGAACATCAGTCCATTCTATGGCAACCCTTGAAAGAACTTCATTTTCCCAGGGCGCTTTTTGCCTGATTGCCCTGCAATTTCTTGTCCTCTATACTGGAGATATTGTTTCCACATATATATTAACCGATGCCAGGAATGCCTTTTGTTCTTGGCTTTCACACACATGAGTTAGAGCATGCCATCCGGCGAAAACAAGGAGAATAAAGCATATAACCGCTGGATTTTCTTCAATTTACGGCCAAATGAGATTGCCTGGATCATAGAGCATCTGCAGAAAGCTACGTTTGTCTGTACCAGGGGGCTAATGTCTATAAGCAACATAATCTCTCGAATTTCCTTCCAAAGGAAGTGCCAATGGGTTTAGAAACTTGTGCGAAAAACATCGGCGAATGATGTTCTTTGACTTTCATGGCCAAAAAGTCTTGCTTAAGGCTAAATTTGAGGGTACTCCGGGCCTCCTGTGGCAAGCTTGTAGATTTTCTAGATTCGCATGCTCACCACGAGCAGTTTGAGTACTTCTGGTTCCGACACAGACTCCGAATGATAAAGTTATGACCGTTTTAGTTAACATCGGTCCATTCTATGGCAGTGCTTGAAAGAACGTCATTTTCCCGTGACGCTTTTTGCCTGACCGCCCCGAATTTTCTTGTCCTCTATAGAGGAGATATTGTTTCCACATATATATTAAACGATGCCAGGATTGCCTTTTGTTCTTGGCTTTCACGCGTATGAGTTACAGCATGCCATCCGGCGAAAACAAGGAGAATAAGGCATATAGCCGCTGGATTGTCTTAAATTTACGGCCAAATGAGATTGCACGGATCATGAGCATCTGCAGAAACCTATGTTTGTTGCTACCAGAGGGGCTAACGTCTATAACCCACATAATCTCTCGTATTTCATTCAAAAGGAAGTGAATGGGTTCAGAAACTTGTCCGAAAAACAACGGCGAATGATGTTCTTTGACTCTCATGGCCAAAAAGTCCTGCTTAAGTCCGAATTTGAGGGTACTCCAGGCTGCCTGGCGCAAGAGGGGAGTATTTTCAGGATTCGCACGCTCGCCACGAGTAGTTTGAGTAGTTGTGGGTCCGACACGGACTCTGAATGACAATGTTATGGCCATTTTATTGAAAATCAGTCCATTCTATGGCAGTCCTTGAAAGAACTTCATTTTCCTGTGATGCTTTTTGCCTGACCGCCCCAAAATTTCTTGCTCTCTATAGTGGAGATCTTGTTTCCACATATATATTGACCGATGCCAGGAATACCCTTTTGTTCTTGGATTTCACGCGCATGAGTTACCGCGTGCCATCCGATGAAAACAAGGAGAATAAGGCATATAGCCGCTGGATTCTCTTCAATTTACGGCCAAATGAGATTGCTCGGATCATGAGCATCTGCTGAAACCTACGTTTGTCGCTACCAGAGGGGCTAATGTCTATAACCCACATAATCTCTCGTATTTCCTTCAAAAGGAAGTGCCAATGGGTTCAGAAACTTGTCCGAAAAACAACGGTGGATGATGTTCTTTGACTTTAAGGGCTAAAAAGTCCTGCTTAAGGCTGAATTTGAGGGTAATCCAGTCTTCCTGGCACAAGAGGGGAGTATTTTCTGGATTCACATGGTTGCCGTGAGCAGTTTCAGTAGTGGTGGGTCCAACACGGACTCCGAATGACAAAGTTATGACCGTTTTAGTGAACATTGGTCCATCTATGGTAGTCCTTGAAAGAACTTCATTTTCCCGTGACGCTTTTTGCCTGACCGCCCCAAAATTTCTTGTCATCTCTAGTGGAGATCTGGTTTCCACATATATATTGACCGATACCAGGAATACCCTTTTGTTCTTGGATTTCACGCGCATGAGTTACAACATGCCATCCGGCGAAAACAAGGAAATAAGGCATATAGCGGCTGGAGTTTCTTCAAATTACGGCTAAATGAGATTGCTCCGGATCATAGAGCATGTGCTGAAAGCTATGTTTGTTCCAACCAGGGGGGCTAATGTCTATAAGCAACATAATCTATCGAATTTCCGTCAAAAAGGAGTGCCAATGGGTTCAGAAACTTGTCCGAAAATAGCGGCGAATGGTGTTCTTTGACTTTCAGGGCCAAAAAGTCCTACTTAAGGCCCAATTTGAGGGTACTCTGGGCCTCCTGGTGCAAGCAGGGAGTATTTTGTGGATTCGCATGCTCGTCGCGAGCAGTTTGAGTACTTCTGGGTCCGACACCGACTTCGAATGACAAAGTTATGACCGCTTTTGTGAACATCAGTCCATTCTATGGCATCCCTTGAAAGAATTTCATTTTCCCGGGACGCTTTTTGCCTGACCGCCCTGAAATTTCTTCTCCTCTATACTGGAGATATTGTTTCCACATAGATATTAAACGATGCCAGGAATGCGTTTTGTTCTTGGCCTTCACGCGTATGAGTTACAGCATGCCATCCGGCGAAAACAAGGAGAATAAGGTATATAGCCGTTGGATTGTCTTCAATTTACGACCAAATGAGCATGTGCAGAAACCTATGTTTTTTGCTACCAGAGGGGCTAATGTCTATAACCCACATAATCTCTCGTATTTGCTTCAAAAGTAAGTGCCAATGGGTTCAGAAACTTGTCCGAAAAACAATGGCGAATAATGTTCTTTGACTTTTAGGGCCAAAAAGTCCTGCTTAAGGCCGAATTTGAGGGTACTCCAAGCTTCCTGGTGCAAGAGGGGAGTATTTTCAGGATTCGCATGCTCGCTGCGAGCAGTTTGAGTAGTTGTGGGTCCGACAGGAACTCTGAATGACAATGTTATGGCCATTTTATTGAACATCGGTCCATTCTATGGCAGTCCTTGAAAGAACTTCATTTTCCTGTGACGCTTTTTGCCTGACCGCCCCAAAATTTCTTGTCCTCTATAGTGGAGATCTTGTTTCCACATATATATTGACCGATGCCAGGAATGCCCTTTTGTTCTTGGATTTAACACGCATGAGTTACAGCATGCCATCCGGCGAAAACAAGGAGAATAAGGCATATATCCACTGGATTGTCTTCAATTTACGGCCAAACAAGATTGCTCGGATTATGAGCATCTGTTGAAACCTACGTTTGTCGCTACCAGAGAGGCTAATGTCTATAACCCACATAATCTCTCATATTTCCTTCAAAAGAAGTGCCAATCGGTTCAGAAACTTGTCCGAAAAACAACGGCGAATGATGTTCTTTGACTTTCAGGGGCAAAAAGTCCTGCTTAAGGCCGAATTTGAGGGTAATCTAGGCTTCCTGGCACAAGAGGGGAGTATTTTCTGGATTCGCAGGCTTGCCGCGAGCAAATTGAGTAGTGGTGGGTCCAACACGGACTCCAAATGACAAAGTTATGACCGTTTTAGTGAACATCGGTCCATCTATGGCAGTCCTTGAAAGAACTTCATTTTCCCATGACGCTTTTTGCCTGACCGCCCCAAAATTTCTTGTCCTCTATAGTGGAGATCTGGTTTCCACATATATATTGACCGATACCAGGAATACCCTTGTGTTCTTGGATTTCACGCGCATGAGTTACAACATGCCATCCGGCGAAAATAAGGAAATAAGGCATATAGCCGCTGGAGTTTCTTCAATTTACGGCTAAATGAGATTCCCCGGGATCATAGAGCATCTGCTGAAAGCTACGTTTGTCCCAACCAGGGGGGCTAATGTCTATAAGCAACATAATCTTTTGAATTTCCTTGAAAAAGAAGTGCCAATGGGTTCAGAAACTTGTCTGAAAACAGCGGCGAATGGTGTTCTTTGACTTTCAGGACCAAAAAGTCCTGCTTAAGGCCGATTTTGAGGGTACTCTGGGCCTCCTGGTGCAAGCGGGGAGTATTTTGTGGATTCGCATGCTTCTGGGCCTGACACCGACTTCAAATGAAAAAGGTATGAACGCTTTTGTGAACATCAGTCCATTCTATGGCAGCCCTTGAAAGAACTTCTTTTTCCCGGGAAGTTTTTTGCCTGACCGCCCTAAAATTTCATGTCCTCTATACTGGAGTTATTGTTTCCACATATATATTAACCAATGCCAGGTATGCCTTTTGTTCTTGGCTTTCAGGTGCATGAGTTAGAGCGTGCCATCCGGCGAAAACAAGGAGAATAAGGCATATAGCCGCTGGATTTTCTTCAATTTACGGCCAAATGTGATTGCCTAGATGATAGAGCATCTCCAACAAGCTACATTTGTCTTTACCAGGGGGCTAATGTCTATAACAACATAATCTCTCAAATTTTCTTCCAAAGGAAGTGCCAATGGGTTCAAAACCTTGTCCGAAAAGTAGTGGCGAATGATGTTCTTTGACTTTCAGGGCCAAAAAGCCCTGCTTAAGGCCAAATTTGAGGGTACTCTGGGCCTCCTAGCGCAAGCGTGTAGATTTTCTAGATTCGCATGCTCGCTGCGAGCAGTTTGAGTACTTGTGGGTCCGACACAGACTCTGAATGACAAAGTTATGACCATTTTAGTTAACATCGGTCCATTCTATGGCAGTCCTTGAAAGAACGTCATTTTCCGTGACGCTTTTTGCCTGATCGCCCCGAAGTTTCTTGTCCTCTATAGAGGAGATATTGTTTCCACATATATATTAACTGATGCTAGGAATGCCTTTTGTTCTTGGCTTTCACACGTATGAGTTACAACAAGGAAAATAAGGCATATAGCCGCTGGATTGTCTTCAATTTACGGCCAAATGAGATTGCCCGGATCATGAGCATCTGCAGAAACCTATGTTTGTTGCTACCAGAGGGGATAATGTATATAACCCACATAATCTCTCGTATTTCCTTCAAAAGGAAGTCCCAATGGGTTCAGAAACTTGTCCGAAAAACAACGGCGAATCATGTTCTTTGACTTTCAGGGCCAAAAAGTCCTGCTTAAGGCCGAATTTGAGGGTACTCTAGGCTTCCTGGCGCAAGAGGGGAGTATTTCCTGGATTCGCACGCTCGCTGTGAGCAGTTTGAGTAGTTGTGGGTCTGACACGGACTCTGAATGACAAAGTTATTGCCGTTTTATTGAACATCGGTCCATTCTATGGCAGTCCTTGAAAGAACTTCATTTTCCTGTGACGCTTTTTGCCTGACCGCCCCAAAATTTCTTGTCCTCTATAGTGGACATGTTGTTTCCACATATATATTGTCCGATGCCAGGAATACCCTTTTGTTCTTGGATTTCACGCGCATGAGTTACAGCATGCCATCCAGCGAAAACAAGGAGAATAAGGCATATAGCCGCTGGAGTTTCTTCAATTTACGGCCAAATGAGATTCCCCCGGATCATAGAGCATCTGCTGAAAGCTACGTTTGTCGCTACCAGAGGGGCTAATGTCTATAACCCACATAATCTCTCGTATTTCCTTCAAAAGGAAGTGCCAATGGGTTCAGAAACTTGTCCAAAAAACAATGGTGAATGATGTTCTCTGACTTTCAGGGCCAAAAAGTCCTGCTTCAGGCCGAATTTGAGAGTAATCCAAGCTTCCTGGCACAAGAGGGGAGTATTTTCTGGATTTGCATGCTCGCCCCGAGCAATTTGAGTAGTAGTGGGTCCAACACGGACTCCGAATGACAAAGTTATGACTGTTTTAGTGAACATTGGTCCATCTATGGCAGTCCTTGAAAGAACTTCATTTTCCCGTGACGCTTTTTGCCTGACCGCCCCAAAATTTCTTGTCCTCTATAGTGGAGATCTTATTTCCACATATATATTGACCGATACCAGGAATACCCTTTTGTTCTTGGATTTCACACGCATGAGTTACAGCATGCCATCCGGCGAAAACAAGGAAATAAGGCATATAGTCGCTGGAGTTTCTTCAATTTACGGCCAAATGAGATTCCCCCGGATCATAGAGCATCTGCTGAAAGCTACGTTTGTCCCAACCAGGGGGGCTAATGTCTATAAGCAACATAATCTATCGAATTTCCGTCAAAAAGAAGTAACAATGGGTTCAGAAACTTGTCCGAAACAGCGACGCATGGTGTTCTTTTACTTTCAAGGCCAAAAAGTCATGCTTAAGGCCGAATTTGAGGGTACTTTGGGCCTCCTGGTGCAAGAAGGGAGTATTTTGTGGATTCCCATGCTCGCTGCGACCAGTTCGAGTACTTCTGGGTCCGACACCGACTTCGAATGACAAAGTTATGACCGCTTTTGTGAACATCAGTCCATTCTATGGCAGCCCTTGAAAGAACTTCATTTCCCCGGGACGCTTTTTGCCTGACCGCCCTGAAATTTCTTGTCCTCTATACTGGAGATATTGTGTCCACATATATATTAACCGATGCCAGGAATACCATTTGTTCTTGGCTTTCACGCGTATGAGTTACAGCATGCCATCCGGCAAAAACAAGGAGAATAAGGCATATAGCCGCTGGATTGTCTTCAATTTACGGTCAATTGAGATTGCCCGGATCATGAGCATCTACAGAAACCTATGTTTGTTGCTACCAGAGGGGCTAATGTCTATAACCCACATAATATCCCGTATTTCCTTCAAAAGGAAGTGCCAATGGGTTCAGAAACTTGTCCGAAAAACAACGGCGAATAATGTTCTTTGACTTTCAGGGCCAAAAAGTCCTGCTTAAGGCCGAATTTGAGGGTACTTCAGGCTTCCTTGCGCAAGAGGGGAGTATTTTCAGGATTCGCACGCTTGCCGCGAGCAGTTTGAGTAGTTGTGGGTCCGACACAGACTCTGAATGACAATGTTATGGCCATTTTATTGAACATCGGTCCATTCTATGGGAGTCCTTGAAAGAACTTCATTTTCCTGTGATGCTTTTCCTCTGACCACCCCAAAATTTCTTGTCCTCTAGAGTGGAGATCTTATTTCCACATATATATTGACCAATGCCAGGAATACCCTTTTGGTTTTGGATATCACGCGCATGAGTTACAGCATGCCATCCGGCGAAAACAAGGAGAAGAAGTCATATAGCCGCTGGATTGGCTTCAATTTACGGCCAAATGAGATTCCTCGGTTCATGAGCATATGCTGAAACCTAAGTTTGTCGCTACCAGAGGGGCTAATGTCTATAACCCACATAATCTCTCGTATTTCCTTCAAAAGGAAGTGTAAATGGGTTTAGAAACTTGTTCGAAAAACAACGGCGAATGATGTTCTTTGACTTTCTGGGCCAAAAAGTCCTGCATAAGGCCGAATTTGAGGGTAATCCAGGCTTCCTGGCACAAGAGGGGAGTATATTCTGGATTTGCAGCCTCGCCACGAGCAGTTTGAGTAGTGGTGGGACCAACACGGACTCTGAATGACAAAGTTATGACAGTGACGCTTTTTTCCTGACCGCCCCAAAATTTCTTGTGCTCTATAGTGGAGATCTGGTTTCCACATATATATTGACCGATACCAGGAATACCCTTTTGTTCTTGGATTTCACACGCATGAGTTACAACATGCCATCCGGCAAAAACAAGGAAATAAGGCATATAGCCGCTGGAGTTTCTTCAATTTACGGCCAAATGAGATTCCCCCGGATCATAGAGCATCTGCTGAAAGCTATGTTTGACCCAACCAGGGAGGCTAATGTCTATAAGCAACATAATCTCTTGAATTTCCTTCAAAAAGAAGTGCCAATGGGTTCAGAAACTTGTCTGAAAACAACGGCGAATGGTGTTCTTTGACTTTTAGGGCCAAAAAGTCCTGCTTAAGGCCGAATTTGAGGGTACTCTGGGCCTCCTAGTGCAAGCGGAGAGTATTTTGTGGATTCGCATGCTCGCCGCGAGCAGCTTGCGTACTTCTGGGTCCGACACCGACTTCAAATGACAAAGTTATGACCGCTTTTTTGAACATCAGTCCATTCTATGGCAGCCCTTGAAAGAACTTCATTTTCCCGGGACGCTTTTTGCCTGACCGCCCTCAAATTTCTTGTCCTCTATACTGGAGATATTGTTTCCACATATGTATTAACCGATGCCAGGAATGCCTTTTATTCTTGGCTTTCACGCGCATGAGTTAGAGCATGCCATGCGGCGAAGACAAGGAGAATAAGGCATATAGCCGCTGGATTTTCTTCAATTTACGGCCAAATGAGATTGCCTGGATCATAGAGCATCTGCAGAAAGCTACGTTTGTCCGTACCAGGGGGCTAATGTCCATAAGCAACATAATCTCTCGAATTTCCTTCCAAAGGAATTGCCAATGGGTTCAAAAACTCGTCCGAAAAACTGCGGTGAATGATGTTCTTTGACTTTCAGGGCCAAAAAGTCCTGCTTAAGGCCAAATTTGAGGGTACTCCGGGCCTCCTGGCACAAGCGTGGAGATTTTCTAGATTGCCATGCTCACCGTGAGCAGTTTGAGTACTTGTGGGTCCAACACGGACTCCGAATGACAGAGTTATGACCGTTTTAGTTAATATCGGTCCATTCTATGGCAGTCCTTGAAAGAACATCATTTTCCCGTGACGCTTTTTGCCTTACCGCACCGAAGTTTCTTGTCCTCTATAGAGGAGATATTGTTTCCACATATATATTAAACGATGCCAGGAATGCCTTTTGTTCTTGGCTTTCACGCGTATTAGTTACAGCATGCTATCCGGCGAAAACACGGAGAATAAGGCATATAGCCACTGGATTGTCCTCAGTTTACGGCCAAATGACATTGCCCTTATCATGAGCATCTGCAGAAACCTATGTTTGCTGCTACCTGAGGGGCTAATGTCTATAACCCACATAATCTCTCGTATTTCCTTCAAAAGGAAGTGCCAATGGGTTCAGAAACTTGTCTGAAAAACAACGGCGAATAATGTTCTTTAACTTTCTGGGCAAAAAAGTCCTGCTTAAGGCCGAATTCGAGGGTACTCCAGGCTTCCTTGCGCAAGAAGGGAGTATTTTCAGGATTCGCACGCTCTCCGCGAGCAGTTTGAGTAGTTGTGGGTCCGACACGGACTCTGAATGACAATGTTATGGCTGTTTTACTGAACATCGATCCATTCTATGGCAGTCCTTGAAAGAACTTCATTTTCCTGTGACGCGTTTTGCCTGACCGCCCTAAAATTTCTTGCCCTCTATAGTGGAGATCTTGCTTCCACATATATATTGACCGATGCCAGGAATACCCTTTTGTTCTTGGATTTCACGCGCATGAGGTACAGCATGCCATCCGGCGAAAACAAGGAGAATAAGGCATATAGCCGTTGGATTGTCTTCAATTTACAGCCAAATGAGATTGCTCGGATCAAGAGCATCTGCTGAAACCTACGTTTGTCGCTACCAGAGGGGCTAATGTTTATAACCCACATAATCTCTCATATTTCCTTCAAAAGGAAGTGCCAATGGGTTCAGAAACTTGTCCGAAAAACAACGGCAAATGATGTTCTCTGACTTTCAGGGCCAAAAAGTCCTGCTTAAGGCCGAATTTGAGGGTAATCCGGGCTTCCTGGCACAAGAGGGGAGTATTTTCTGGATTCGCATGCTTTCCGCGAGCAGTTTCAGTAGTGGTGGGTCCAACACGGACTCTGAATGACAAAGTTATGAACGTTTTAGTGAACATTGGTCCATCTATGGGAGTCCTTGAAAGAACTTCATTTCCTCGTGCCGCTTTTTGCCTTACCGCCCCAAAATATCTTGTCCTCTATAGTGGAGATCTGGTTTCCACATATATATTGACCGATACCAGGAATACCCTTTTGTTCTTGGATTTCACGCGCATGAGTTACAACATGCCATCCGGCGAAAACAAGGAAATAAGGCATATAGCCGCTGGAGTTTCTTCAATTTATGGCTAAATGAGACTCCCCGGGATCATAGAGCATCTGCTGAAAGCTATGTTTGTCCCAACCAGGGGGGCTAATGTCTATAAGCAAGATAATCTCTCGATTTTCCTTCAAAAATAAGTGCCAATGGGTTCAGAAACTTGTCCAAAAAACAGCGGCGAATGGTGTTCTTTGACTTTTAGGGCCAAAAAGTCATGCTTAAGGCCGAATTTGAGGGTACTCTGGGCCTCCTGGTGCAAGCAGGGAGTATTTTGTGGATTCGCATGCTCGCCGCGAGTAGTTTCAGTACTTCTGGGTCCTACACCAACTTCAAATGACAAAGTTATGACCGTTTTTGTGAACATCAGTCCATTCTATGGCAACCCTTCAAATAACTTCATTTTCCCGGGGAGCCTTTTGCCTGACCGCCCTGCAATTTCTTTTGCTCTATACTGGAGATATTGTTTCCACATATATATTAACCGATGCCAAGAATGCCTTTTGTTCTTGGCTTTCACGTGCATGAGTTAGAGCATGCCATCCAGCGAAAACAAGGAGAATAAAGCATATAGTCGTTGGATTTTCTTCAATTTATGGCCAAATGAGATTGCCTGGATCATAGAGCATATGCAGAAAGCTACGTTTGGCCATACCAGGGGGCTAATGTCTATAAGCAACATAATCTCTCAAATTTCCTTTTGAAGGAAGTGCCAATTGGTTCAGAAACTTGTGCGAAAAACAGCGGCGAATGATGTTCTTTGACTTTCAGGGCCAAAAAGTCCTACTTAAGGCCAAATTTGAGGGTACTCCGGGCCTCCTGGCGCAAGCGTGGAGATTTTCTAGATTCGCATGCTCTGCGTGAGCAGTTTGAGTACTTGTGGGTCCGACACGGACTCCGAATGACAAAGTTATGACCGTTTTAGTTAACATCGGTCCATTCTATGGCAGTCCTTGCAACAACGTCATTTTCCCGTGACGCTTTTTGCCTGACCGCCCCGAAATTTCTTGTCCTCTATAGAGGAGATATTGTTTCCGCATATATATTAAATGATGCCATGAATGCCTTTTGTTCTTGGCTTTCATGCGTTTGAGTTACAGCATGCCATCCGACGAAAACAAGGAGAATAAGGCATATAGCCGCTGGATTGTCTTCAATTTACAACCAAATGAGATTGCCCATATCATGAGCATCTGCAGAAGCCTATGTTTGTTGCTACCAGAGGGGCTAATGTCTATAACCCACATAATCTCTCGTATTTCCTTCAAAAGGTAGTGCGAATGGGTTCAGAAACTTGTCCGAAAAACAACGGCGAATAATGTTCGTTGACTTTTAGGGCCAAAAAGTCCTGCTTAAGGCCGAATTTGAGGGTACTCCAGGCTTCCTAGTGCAAGAGGTTTGTATTTTCAGGATTCGCATGCTCGCCGCGAGTAGTTTGAGTAGTTGTGGGTCCGACACGGACTCTGAAGGACAATGTTATGGCCATTTTATTGAACATCGGTCCATTCTATGGCAGTCCTTGAAAGAAATTCATTTTCCTGTGATGCTTTTTGCCTGAACGCCCCGAAATTTCTTGTCCTCTACAGTGGAGATCTTGTTTCCTCATATAAATTGACTGACGCCAGGAATACCCTTTTGTTATTGGATTTCACGCGCATGAGTTACATCATGCCATCCAGCGAAAACAAGGAGAATAAGGCCTATAGCCGCTGGAGTTTCTTCAATTTACGGTCAAATGAGATTCCCCCGGATCATAGAGCATCTGCTAAAAGCTATGTTGATCGCTACCAGAGGGGCTAATGTCTATAACCTACATAATCTCTTGTATTTCCTTCAAAAGGAAGTGCGAATGGATTCAGAAACTTGTCCGAAAAACAACGGCGAATGATGTTCTTTGACTTTCAGGGCCGAAAAGTCCTACTTAAGGCCGAAATTGAGGGTAATCCAAACTTCCTGGCACAAGAGGGGAGTATTTTCTGGATTCGCATGCTCGCCGCGAGCAGTTTGAGTAGTGGTGGGTCCAACACGGACTCCGAATGACAATGTTATCACCGTTTTAGTGAACATTGGTCCATCTATGGGTGTCCTTGAAAGAACTTCATTTTCCCGTGAGACTTTTTGCTGACTGCCCCAAAATTTCTTGTCCTCAATAGTGGAGATCTTATTTCCACATATATATTGACCTATACCAGTAATACCCTTTTGTTCTTGGATTTCACGCGCATGAGTTACATCATGTCATCCGGCGAAAACAAGGAAATAAGGCTTATAGCCGCTGTAGTTTCATCAATTTACGGCTAAATGAGATTCCCCCGGATCATAGAGGATCTGCTGAAAGCTACGTTTGTCCCAACCAGGGGGCTAATGTCTATAAGCAACATAATCTATCGAATTTCCGTCAAAAAGAAGTGCTAATGGGTTCAGAAACTTGTCCAAAAACAGCGGCGAATGGTGTTCTTTGACTTTCAGGGCCAAAAAGTCATGCTTGAGGCCGAATTTGAGGGTACTCCAGGCCTCCTGGTACAAGCAGGGAGTATTTTGTGGATTCGCATGCTTGCCGCGAGCAGTTTGAGTACTTCTGGGTCCAACACCGACTTTGAATGACAAAGTTATGACCGCTTTTGTGAACATCAGTCCATTCTATGGCAACCCTTGAAAGAACTTCATTTTCCCGGGACGCTTTTTGCCTGACCGCCCTGAAATTTCTTGTCCTCTATACTGGAGATATTGTTTACACATATATATGAACCGATGCCGGGAATGCCTTTTGTTCTTGGCTTTCACGTGTATGAGTTAAAGCATGCCATCCGGCGAAAACAAGGAGAATAAGGCATCTAGCCGCTGGATTGTCTCGAATTTACGGCCAAATGAGATTGCCCGGATCATGAGCATCTGCAGAAACCTATGTTTGTTGCTACCAGAGGGGCTAATGTCTATAACCCACATAATCTCTCGTATTTCCTTCAAAAGGAAGTGCTAATGGATTCAAAAACTTGTCCGGAAAACAACGGCGAATGATGTTCTTTGACTTTCAGGGCCAAAAAGTCCCGCTTGAGGCCGAATTTGAGGGTAATCCAGGCTTCCTGGAACAAGAGGGGAGTATTTTCTGGATTCGAAGGCTCGCCGCGAGCAGTTTGAGTAGTGGTGGGTCCAACACAGACTCCGAATGACGAAGTTATGACCGTTTTAGTGAACATTGGTCCATCTATGGCAGCCCTTGAAAGAACTTCATTTTCCCGTGACGCTTTTTGCCTGACCGCCCCAAAATTTGTTGTCCTCTACAGTGGAGATCTGGTTTCCACATATATATTGACCGATACCAGGAATACCCTTTTGTTCTTGGATTTCATGCGCATGAGTTACAACAGGCCATCCGGAGAAAACAAGGAAATAAGGCATATAGCCGCTGGAGTTTCTTCAGTTTACGGCTAAATGAGATTCCCCAGGATCATAGAGCATCTGCTGAAAGCTACGTTTGTCCCAACCAGGGGGGCTAATGTCTATAAGCAACATAATCTCTAGAATTTCCTTAAAAAAGAAGTGTCAATGGGTTCAGAAACTTGTCCAAAAACAACGGCGAATGGTGTTCTTTGACTTTCAGGGCCAAAAAGTCCTGCTTAAGGCCGAATTTGAGGCTACTCTGGACCTCCTGGTGCAAGCGGGGAGTATTTTGTGGATTTGCATGCTGGGCCCGACACCGACTTCAAATGACAAAGTTATGACCGCTTTTGTGTACATCAGCCCATTCTATGGCAGCCCTTGAAAGAACTTCATTGTCCGAAAAACAACGACGAATGATGTTCTTTGACTTTCAGGGCCAAAAAGTCCTGCTTAAGGCCGAATTTGAGGGTACTCCAGGCTTCCTCGCACAAGAGGGGAGTATTTTATGGATTTGCATACTCGCCGCGAGCAGTTTGAGTAGTGGTGGGTCCAACACGGACTCCGAATGAAAAAGTTATGACCGTTTAAGTGAACATCGGTCCATTCTATGGCAATCCTTGAAAGAAACTCATTTTCCTGTGACGTTTTTTGCCTGACCGCCCTGAAATTTCTTGTCCTCTATACTGGAGATATTGTTTCCACATATATATTCACCGATGGCAGGAATGCCTTTTGCTCTTCGCTTTCACGCGCATGAGTTAGAGCATGCCATCCAGCGAAAACAAGGAGAATAAGGCATGTAGCCGCTGGATTTTCTTCAATTTACGGCCAAATGAGATTGCCTGGATCATAGAGCATCTGCAGCAAGCTACGTTTGTCCGTTCCAGGGGCTAATGTCTATAAGCAACATAATCTCTCAAATTTCCTTCCAAATGAAGTGCCAATGGGTTCAAAAACTTCTCCGAAAAACAGCGGCGAATGATGTTATTTGACTTTCAGGGCCAAAAAGTCCTGCTTAAGGGCAAATTTGAGGGTACTCCTGGCCTCCTGGTGCAAGTGTGCACATTTTTTAGATTCGCATGCTCGCCGCGAGCAGTTTGAGTACTTGTGGGTCCGACACGGACTCCGAATGACAAAGTTATGACCGTTTTAGTTAACATCGGTCCATTCTATGGCAGTCCTTCAAAGAACGTCATTTGCCCGTGACGCTTTTTGCCTGACCGCCCCGAAGTTTCTTGTCCTCTATAGAGGAGATATTGTTTCCACATATATATATTAACCGATGACAGGAATGCCTTTTGTTCCTGGCTTTCATGCGTATGAGTTACAGCATGCCATCCGGCGAAAACAAGGAGAATAAGGCATATAGCCGCTGGATTGTCTTCAATTTACGGCCAAATGAGATTGCCTGGATCATGAGCATCTGCAGAAACCTATGTTTGTTGCTACCAGAGGGGATAATGTCTATAACCCACATAATCTCTCGTATTTCCTTCAAAAGGAAGTGCCAATGGGTTCAGAAACTTGTCCGAAAAACAACGGGGAATGATGTTCTTTGACTTTCAGGGTCAAAAGTCCTACTTAAGGCCGAATTTGAGGGTACTCTAGGCTTCCTGGCACAATAGGGGAGTATTTTCTGGATTTGCACACTCGCCGCGAGCAGTTTGAGTAGTGGTGGTGATGTAGGGCGGAACCTTATGTGGACGATCTTTCACGTTTGGAGATGATCCTACGGGGAAACAAGAGGAACACGCGGAAGAACTCGAGTGAAATCACGGGGGAGAACGAGGAGAAACCACTCAACCGACAAGTAATCAATCACACGAGTGCTAGATCACCGAAAGCATAAGGTAATACATGATCCTAAATCAACAAGGGGAGGATACAAAGGGAACCGTTCTTCTCCGTTAGGAGGTCTTGGGGGTGTTCCCTTGAAGGGGTCTTGAATCCGCTTGGGGGATCTTCTCCGAAGAGGTTGTGAGCTCCGAGGAGAAGTAACCAAGTGGATGAGCAAGGCTAACCAATGCTAACCCTAGATAGGAGGTGGGAGAGACCTATTTATAGTCGTAGTGCAAATGGGAGTCAAAGTGAAGGGGTACAAGGGCATAAGCCCGTGGTTGCAGCCACATAGGTATCGAGCGTCTGGAGGATGTCGGTCATCCGGAGCTTCAGAACGGTCCGGACGTCCGGAGATGTCGAGCTTCCATAGTTTCGACTCGGGTGCTGGTCGTTCGGTCCTCTGGTGGTGTCGGTCGTCCGTGGCCCTGGGAGTCGTCGGACGTCCGGGCCGGGCCGGTCGTCCGTGGCCGGTAGCTCTGTCCTGCCTTCCTTCCCTCGTTGTTGCATCTCCCAGGGCTCGGACGTCCGGGGCCGACCGGTCGTCCGGTGCCTGTAGCTTCCCAAATGGCTCTTCTTCTTGATGTCCATGCTTGGTGTCCTTGCTAGCTCTTTCGTTGGATGTGGTGGCTTCGTGGCTTTCTCCAAGTACTTGATCATGCATAGAACACACGTTGGAGGTAGTAGCCATGTCTCCCATGTAGAAAGTGAAGGTTCGGAAAGGAGCGAGTTCACCTTGTGTCCCATGGTGTATGTTCGAGGTCTCGTCATATGTCCACTTGGGGTTCGGAGAGTAGTCGGAGTGTACATGGGGATGAACGTGGGATGCTCCGCATCATCTCCCCCCCCCCCTTGGGAAAGATCCGACCTCGGATCGTGATCCTCATCACCATGGAAACGGTTATCATGGACGGACTTGTAGTTGGACATCGATGAAGGCATTGCACAATCCAAGTAGTCCAAGGTGTCGCCGGAGTGTTAGACATGCAAAAAGAGCAAACACAAGCAACACTCGGAAATACAATGGTTAGCGCACACAAAGTGTCCATCATGCAAGAATGAGTCTGTGAGGAAAGATTGGTCGTGACAAAGCACATGAAGCTTATCAAGATGATCTAGAATGAGATGCAAAGCATTCATGGAAGGAAATGCAATCATTGTGCACACAAATGTGTTGTAAATATGATCAATGCAACCACGGTGCAAAATGATGTCATAGTGAGACAGTTTATCAATAGTATGAATATGGCAATGGATTCTCAATATGTGTAAGCTATCATGCAATCGATGGTCGACAATATGATCATGATGTATGAATATGCCATCAAGGAAGATCACAACAAATTTGCTAAGGAAGTGCACAAGCTCATATATCATGGATGACATGGAAATAGATGCAACAAGACAAGCATAATGTGAGTCAATCCATGCATGGGGTGCAAACTTGTGGTGATTATGATATGTCCATCGAGCATGACATGTATGAGCACAATCAACAAATATGGAGGTGTTGGTGTACCAAAGCTCGATGTCGAGGCATGAGTGGAGTTTCAAAGGTGCATCCAATAAGTGCGAGCGCTCCTCAATGTGAAGGTCAATGTAGCCAATCTCCAATGTCGCTCCTCCGTTCACGACATGTAACATGTAGACAACAAGAGGGAAACAACAATGAGAGAGTGACCCATCCAATATGCGTATTTGAGGATGGCCCAAATAGAAGGAGTTCACCTCAAGAAAGTTCCCAAAGATGTTGGAGTTGTACATCATGTATGCCTTCACATAACCAATATGTTGCATAATGGCACCGCCTTGTGAATCCTCCAAAATGAAAGAACATGATAAACACTCAGAAAAACAAATGAGGTTAGCGGAAATGCAAAACCTATTATTCGAGTGGTAAGATACCCAACAAGTGTATGCATCATGCTCATCATAAGAAAGTACAAGGGAGCATTTCATAGTATGGAGGCATATGATGCAAGAACAAACAAATACAATAGGCTCAAGTAAACAAGCATGCATCACAAGTAAGTTGTCAAAGTCTCTAGGATCAATAAGTATAGTATGGTTGCACCCAATACAAGTGGATATGAACGAGGCAACTAATGGACACAAGAGACAATGATCAAGATATATCACATGAGAGGCATGAACATATATGTCATCAACCCAAGAAAGCGAGTAAGAGTGGAACATGGGTGATGCAACCAAGCAAGAAATCATAGCAATCAAGTCAAGCAAGCTAGTAGTGTGAAGATGCAACTTACTAGAAGGAATCATGGAAATCATGTCATGTGTGCAAATAGTGGGCATGAATAATTCACATGTCATAGCACAAGCATGCAAGCAAGATATGAGGAAACTAGGTTCATGGTGTTGGCAAAAAGTCCTATGTAAATAGCAATGTAACATCATGACTCTCCCAACACAAGAATCAAAAATAGCATGAGGCACATGATAAACATGGAAAAAGCAACAAGGATCTCCACCAAGCATGCAAATACACATAGGAATATCATAATGGTGCATCATGGGTAAATGCAAGCAAGGGTCACAATTGCATGGCAAAGTCATGTAAAGAGGCATAACATGCAAAGTGAACACGATAGTATGGGCGTAAGGTGACAAGTGGTAGATAGCCCACAGCCATGTGAGTGCCAAGTAAAAGAGATGTGCGTAGTCCTTGCACAAAGGGAACGGTGGTAAGGATAGTCCACGGGATCCCAAGTCATCGTTGCTCTCAAGAGCTCGTTCCGTCAATGATGTCTACTACTCAACCTTCTTCTTGTAGACGTTGTTGGGCCTGCAAGTGCACAGGTTTGTAGGACAGTAGCAAATTTCCTTCAAGTGGATGACCTAAGGTTTATCAATTCGTAGGAGGTGTAGGATGAAGATGGTCTCTCTCAAGCAACCCTGCAACCAAATAACAAAGAGTCTCTTGTGTCCCCAACACACCCAACACAATGGTAAATTGTATAGGTGCACTAGTTCGGCGAAGAGATGGTAATACAAGTGCAAAATAGATAGTAGATAAAGGTTTTTGTAATCTGAAATAATAAAAACAGCAAGGTAACTAATGATAAATGTGAGCGTAAACGGTATTGCAATGATAGGAAACAAGGCCTAGGGTTCATACTTTCACTAGTGCAAGTTCTCTCAACAATAATAACATAGATATATCATATAACAATCCCTCAACATGCAACAAAGAGTCACTCCAAAGACACTAATAGCGGAGAGCAAACGAAGAGATTATGGTAGGGTACGAAACCACCTCAAAGTTATTCTTCCGGATCAATCTATTCAAGAGTTCGTACTAGAATAACACCTTAAGACACAAATCAACCAAAACCCTAATGTCACCTAGATACTCCATTGTCACCTCAAGTATCTGTGGCCATGATTATATGATATGCATCACACAATCTCAGATTCATCTATTCAACCAACACAAAGTACTTCAAAGAGTGCCCCAAAGTTTCTACCGGAGAGTCAAGAACGTGTGCCAACCCCTATGCATAGGTTCATGGGCGGAACCCGCAAGTTGGTCACCAAAACATACATCAAGAGGCACATGATATCCCATTGTCACCACAGATAAGCACGTCAAGACATACATCAAGTGTTCTCATAGAAGACTCAATCGGATAAGATAACTTCAAAGGGGAAAACTCAATTCATCACAAGAGAGTAGAGGGGGAGAAACATCATAAGATCCAACTACAATAACAAAGCTCGGGATACATCAAGATCGTGCCATAGAGGGAACACAAGAGAGAACACGAGAGAGAGATATCAAACACATATCTACTGGTACATACCCTCAGCCCCAAGGGTGAACTACTCCCTCCTCGTCATGGATAGCACCGGGATGATGAAGATGGCCACCGGTGATGGATCCCCCCTCCGGCAGGGTGCCGGCAAGGGCTCCCAAGAGCTTTTTGGTGGCTACAGAGGCTTGCGGCGGCGGAACTCTTGATCTATCTTCTCCGTGGATGTTTTTAGGGAACGTGGAACTATATAGGCAAAAGAAGTCAGTCGAGAGGTGCCCAAGGGGTCCACGAGACAGGGGGGCGCGCCCAGTAGGGGGGGGCGCCCTCCTATCTCATGGGCTCCTCGAGGATCTTCTGACTTCATCTCCAAGCCTTCAGGATGATAATCTTCCAAAAAATCACGATGCCGAAGGTTTCATTCCGTTTGGACTCCGTTTGATATTCCTTTTCTTCGAAATACTAAAACAGGCAATAAAACAGCAATATGGGTTGGGCCTCCGGTTAATAGATTAGTCCCAAAAGTAATATAAAAGTGTATAATAAAGCCCATAATCATTCAAAACACATAGTAATATAGCATGAATGCTTCATAAATTATAGATACGTTGGAGACGTATCAGTCAACTATTGGGATTGAGAGGTTAACGAGTATACATGAGTACCTACACAAAACAAAGACAAAGAGAAAATTGTGTGTGCATGGTATATGTACACATCATCCATCATGATGCGCACGTGCATGTGTCGGTTAGCACAAAAGATCAATGCTCAAATAAATGAGATGCATGATATAGAAACATGTCATCCATCATGAGAGGTTTGTTGTTATGTATGACATAATGGAGACTCAAAGGATGTAATGCATCATGGGAAATATCTAGAGCATTTTTATTCATGTAATGCATATGGTGCACACTATCATGGGAATCATGCAAAGTATGAAATGCATCAAGATCTCCGAATATGGATGAGGAAACTATGTGGTTGTCCTCATGAGCATTAATGGAAACATCACATGGAGAATATTGACAACATCCAAAACAATGCATATTTGGAACAATGTGATCATGGCATGGCATAGTAGATGAATTGCGCAAATCATGTAAAGGAAGCATGGCAATATCATCACATAAAAAACAAAAGCCAATGACCATCATCTCATCATCTATGCCATAAGTGCAAATGGGATTGATTTTAATGGAGCATGCATATATAGTTACTATGTTGAGATTGAAATGACGCAATATGGGAGATCTCACTCATAGTGTAACATCCCAAATTCTTAATTTGGAATGTTATACATAGGTCATTCATGCATATCATATTTTATTTCTTTTCCGTTTTGCAATCCTCGAAATCCCAAGCAACTCAAGGACCCTCGGAGAGAGTTGGGGATTTTTCGGTCTCATATTTGGATTTTCGTACCAAATAATGAAACGAGGATTTTTTATTTTAATTACTCTTTCTCCGAAAAACATTTCGTACCAAAAATAAATGAGAGGAGATAATATGACTTCTCCAAAATAATTGAAATATTGGAGGAAAAATGTTAAAATCATTTATTTGATCTTAGTTGATTTTATTCAGATTTTATTTGCATTAGAAAAATTTGCACGCTTTCCAAAATTGCATTTAGGGCCAAGAAAATGTTCATTCCGTTCTAAATATTTTATTTAGACGGTGAAATTTGGTTTTGGCATTTTTAGGGTTTTATTTTATTTTCTAGGATTTTATTTCTGCCGGCGTAATTATTTAAACAAAAAAAACTTCCCACGCCCGACTGGGCCGAGGCCCAGCCGAGCCGGGCCGGCCCACACCCGCGCAGCCGCCTTCCTCCGCGCGCTGCCGCAGCCGGAGTCCGGCTCGGACTCCGCCGCCGCCTACCCCTTCCCCAAGGCACCGGACCCCCCCTCCTATAAATACTACC